>NW_022436981.1:7551818-7562791 GCF_009761245.1 Sapajus apella | reverse complement strand
AATAATCTTAAGATAAATTATATTAGCACTAAGTTTATGGAGAGAAAATAAACCTAAGAAAAATATTCTTTGACTCCAACTTGAAAGGCCAGAGGCTTATTTTTCTTCACCTTACCAGGTTACTCTATTCGCTTTTAGAGTAAGAAAGAAAATGGGTTCTTCTTTCTTCTTATATCTTTCTCTCATTTCTCTTTTCTTTTACTCATATATATATATATATATATATATATATATATATATATATATATTTGAGACAGAGTCTCACTCTGTTGCCCAGGCTGGGGTGCAGTGGTCCAATCTTGGCTCACTACAACCTCCACCTTCCAGGTTCACGCTATTCTCCTGCCTGAGCTTCCCGAGTAGCTGGGACTAAGGGCATGCACCACCATGCCCGACTAATTCTTTGTATTTTTAGTAGAGACAGGGTTTCACTATGTTAGCCAGGCTGGTCTCAAGCTCCTGACCTTGTGATCTGCCCTCCTTGGCCTCCCAAAGTGCTGGGATTACAGGTGTGAGCCACCGTGCTCTGCCACTCTTTTTTATTTATTTCTCTATCTGTCTCCCTCTCTCTTTCTCTGTATCCACTTCACTTTTCATACCCTATTTCTGGAAAAAAAATTTAGTTGGGAGAGAGATTCAGCTCCAACCAAAAAAAAAAAAAAAAATCAAACAATTATCTATGTCTTAGGGAAAAAGGGGATGACAATTGAGTAGATTTTTAAAATCTAGTTGAGAAAAGCAATGTCTGCAGTGATATAACAATTTAACCAAAGTAAAAGAAGAGTAGGAAAGAGAGAAATATTATTCAGGAAGATTGATTCTATCACATAGAAGATGTATATCATAAGCTTTTCTTCACTTGTAAGTGTATGAGAAAGTGAGAGCTATTAAAGAAATATATGAACTCAAGAATTGAACATATTGGGCACAAACAATGCTAAAAATATAAGACCTGGAAATGCAGATATAATTAATTTAGCGTAATTCAAATAAAATTAATAAAAACAATAATTCTTAGTTATAATATTAGGAAAAGTATGTAAATTAAGAACAACAGATAAAAGAAAACAATAGATTAAAACACTTTACAGATTCAAAGAAAAAAATCCACTGATAGCATATTTCACCAGAATACTACATAAGAGGATAAACTAGGATAATGGTGGGTAACTGATTTTTTTTAAAAAAAGGAATAATGACTTTAGCAAATTACTAATTGTAGGAAAAAGAAGCAGAGATATACTATCAAATATACAATTGTTCAGGCAGTAATATAACATTCACATTTCATCTCCTTGTTTCATCTTGATAAATCTATTACAGCTATTCTCCAATTTCCTGAAAGGTGAATCAGTTTAATAATTCAGGAAGAGGAAATTGTATATAGCATAGAAGGATATTGATTACAATAATAAGCAGTAAAACATAAATGTAAATTTAAAATTTATAAGATTTTTATAAATTTCATGCAATGATCAAACTTTAAAATTGAAAGAGAAGAGATACAATGGAAAAAATTAAGTTGACCACCAAGTTACCAAGATTTGAGATTCAAGACTGCATAATGAAGTCAGAAAATATTTAAGGAGAGAGGGAATTAAATTACTGTAATTATTGCCTTTATATAGAGACAAATAGATACATTTGTTAGTTGTGATAGAGACCAGGTTAAAAAATATTTTAGTAAGTTTTTTGGTGCTATTACCACAAATTTAAAATGTTGGGTATCTTCATATTGATTGGAGAATTTTGTGTGCATTTCTGTATGTACCAGAATGTAGCTGTGTGCACATCCATGGGTTAGAGCAAGGTGAGAAAAAGTCACCAGAATGTTAATCAAAATAACCTCTAGGTGGATGGAGAGATTATACATGCCATCCTATATGAGCTTTTTAATTCCATTTTTCCATTGGCTATACATTACTTCTAATAATCTAAAGCAAATCTTTAACCATTAAATAATGTAGCATTAGATAATTAGATGAAAAAGTGAACATTTTATATTGCAATTGCATAATTAGTACTTTCAAAATGACAGTGTCATTAAAAAGATGATTCCTCTCCAATCTGTTTATGTTGGATTTAAAACATTGTGATAAAGCCTGCTTTATACAAAGACAAAAATTTTACCTTTTCTTTCGTACATGACCTTAACTCATCGCCTGTTTTGCATTCAGATTTAGTTAGCTTATGCTAATCAAATTTAATTAGCTATTGTTAATAAAAATTCATCTTTATGCCTTTAATAAGATGGTCTCTTTCATTAGCAAATGAGATTTTTAAAAGACAATGTTGTAAAACCATACTACTTTCTTTCAGCTAACCCTTGCCTCTACTATGATGAATACTACGACTGTGATGTACAAGTCCATTATCTTGGATGCAACCACTCAACCACTATCCTGTTCTGTAAAGCCACTTGTCTGTGTAACACAGAGATAAAATAGGTCTTCGTTATTTGCAACTGTTCTGTGCTGTGATGATGAGGAGGAGATGTCTGTTGCATCATGTCTTTTGCATAGTTTAGTAGCTTCTGCTAAATTTTATTTGACTTTAATCACGCTGGAGGTCTTAACTCCTTTCCTGATACATCCTGAAGTAACATTTTTTAAAACTTTGTTAGTGTTGGAGTAAAAAGTCAAGTCCAACACCTGCCTTAAATTTAAATTATGTGATTTGTAGTTCTTAAGTTGGCATAATTCAACTTATGGTATAACTGGGTCCCTCAAGAGTAACCTGGTCTAAAGCAGGTCTTATGTGATTGAGCTCCCACCCCTGCTTTCCCCATGTTTTCAGCCACTCTGATTATCTTCCCTGCTCAACTAACATTCAATAATCATTCTTCACTTTTAAAATTTTACCTCTACTTTAAATCAGTCATTAAAGGAAGCCACAAAACAAACAGAGTCCAGTCTCATCTTGCAAGGTAAATATCACTTAATTGGAAGCAGTCTCAATGTCTCATCATTTTATTGACACATCTATATACACACTTGTGAAGCATGAAACAATAAAAAACTTCATGTGCCATTAATTTAACAAAATATGTATTCCATATTGATTACATACAAGATACATGTTTATATATAGAGAGAGAATATAGTTTCATTTCATTTCAAAGACCATATAAAAGATATATAGAAAATAGTATAAGAAATAAATAAGTCCCTAAAGACATACCAGTCATATATTATTATTGCCAGATTAGCATGAATAGCTTCTGTTTGGAGATCAGGAAAGGCTTAAGGGCAGAATGAGGAACATCTTCTGAGTAAACAGGGTTGTAAAGTCTTTCAATACAGTGGAACAGCACAGTTAAGGCCAACTAACATAAAATGCACTGAAGTCTTAGCAAATACTGAAGGGCCTGACATGGGGAAAGGGAAGGCCAGAAATATTTGGTCAAGTTTTAATATTACATCAGATTTATACCCAGCTCTATCTACTTGTGTATTTCTTTACTCATTTCAATAGTGTTTGGGGGAAAAAAAGATATCACGTACTTTCCAAAAGTTAAGTAAGCCATTCTGCATCATATGGTGGTTCTTATCACAAGTGCAAAAATTGTGTGGCTCCAAAAAAAGAGGACAATTTGAGGATGATGTCCTCTTGGCATGAACCATGTCTTTCCATCTAGATTCAAGGGGATTTCTCCCATGTAAATGCTTCAGACCCTTTCTCACTTTTTATTTAAACTACATTATGTTAGGTCAATCTACTTGATTGTATCTGTCTTTTGAGTAATTGTCATTAGCATAAACATGGACATATTAACATTAAGGGAACAGTGACTCATCCCAGGACTCGGTAATAGGATGGTACCTTATAGCTGAAATATTTAATAAATGGAACTCATAACCAAAAAAATCAAAGTAATAATAATTTACCCTAAGAAAATTAAATGTGTGTGCTATAGAAAATCTTTATTCATTTTTGCATTACCAGGCATTATGATTTATCTTACCTTAAATTTATTATAATTTATCTTATCTAAATTAGAGTTCTGAGTTTTGCATGCTAGATAACCAACTAATCCTGCAGCCTACTGTTATATATTGGCCAGCAGTGATGCTGTGTTCTTACACTACAATATGCTCTCTCTAGAAAATAACATAATACTTCTCAAAATTTGCATTCTAGTTATATCTCTTCTCACCTTGCATAACAGTTAGCATATCAAATATTTCTTAAGAGTTGGGGAAGGAAGAGGAAGGGTAAGTCTACATCTAAGGAAAATCAAATAAGCAAGTAACAAAACAATTTGTCTACATTATCCAAGTTTAATACACTGGCTTCTTTCACAATAAATTATATTTATTAAATGTAAAAAATATTTCCCCAAAAAATATCTCAGAGCACATTGACTATGTAAAAATACCCCGTAATGAAGAAGATTGGGGGTGGAGGACGACCTCATGTATACCATTCTTCTATTATCTCAAAAGCTTTCAGAATCACACATGTTGTTTGGACAATTGTAAAAAGAGCTATATTAAATGACAGTGGAAAAAACTCTTGTTTACCGCGCAATACCTTTCTAAAAAATGGGAATAGTCTTACATCCCTTCCTAAATGTTACTGAATAAAGAATAAATACTAACAAACAATTTTGAAGCAGAAACAATATCAACTGGCAGTCTGTACTTTCACAGTAGTAAACAAAAATAGTTCTGGGTGTATAATATAAAGGTTAAGAGCATGAGCAGAGGTGTCACCCAGCTGGTTTGAATTCAGGACACAATATGTGCTTGTTCTGTGACCTCGAAAAAGATTATTTTTCTTTGCCCTCATCCATAAGTTATAGTAAGAGATAGAACCTATTTTGTAGGTTTGTTTTAAGGATTGAATGAGTTCATATGTAAAATGCCTAGAAAGGTATCTGGTGCTTAAAATGTGCTCAATAATTATAAGTTGGCATTACTATTCATTCTCTTCAGACCCCAGTCCCTGAGCTCTGCCCTTCAGACATAGTTGAGTGGTTCACTCTGGACTTTTCCCTTTTGTGAACTCAGCAGTGAACATGTGTTATGGTGCTAAGTGAACCATCTCTTCCCCATCCCAAATAACATAACAAGTAGGAGTAATTTATAACACAATAAAAGGGCTTTCACAGAAATCTATAGCTGCCTTTGATTAAACAAAATATTCAACTTAATAGAAACTTCTGATTTCGCCACATTATTCAGTAATTCAATGCAATTGTAATGTAAATATCCAGAAGAGCTTTTATAGAATTTGCAAGTTTATCCTAAATTCATTTGGAAAATAATTATCCAGTAGAGTCCACCAAAAATAAAATTAAATTAAAATATGCGTTTTTTAATAAGGATATTTATGTATAAGAAAGATAATTTTTGGAAAACAGTATTAAAATACTAGGGCAAGAAATTTAAACAAAATTATGACATTAAATCTTGAAAGTATTTATTTGAAGACAATAATTTCACTGAAAAACTTTAAAAAAACATGTATATAGGCAGAAGTAGAGCAAGTAAAAGGTTAAGATTAATTTTTAAATCTTTTATTTTAAAAGGTCAATATATAGGTGTTCTATGTGACTTATGTATATTTACATAAATGTATAAAAATGAATCTATAGATTGGTAACAATGAAATGTATTGCATTAGAAAAAAAGAGGAGAGAAAAACCACTAAATAGATACAGAAATACACATGCTGTTAAATAGAAATGTTATCTCTTTTATAATGCAAAAAAAAAGGTATTTCAAATATAGTTAGGATTATCTTTCTGTCAAGTTAAGAATAAATTAATCATATAATAAAATCCACCGATCAGACAAGTGAGAAGAGGCAACCATTTTCATACATCATTAGTGGGAACTAAAAGTTCGTAGAAAGACCCCTATTTAATGATATCAAATGATATTAAAATAACATGCTTTGTGATTTGTCAGTTTCTCATGAAGGAATGTATTATGCTGAAATATTCACATAAAAAATGTGTCTCTATAAAGATTTTTACTTAAGCATATTTATAATAAAGGAAAATTAAAAGCTATAAAAATATACTTAAGTGCAGAAATAAATGGGTAAGTAAATTAGGAATGATCCATGACATGAAACACTATGCAGGTGGTTAGAAAAATGATTAAAGTTTTTATATTCTTATGATGAGAGATGCAGTTTTCTAAAAGTCAAAATTATAGAATCTTTATACATGTGACATAATCTAGTCTTTCCCTCCCCCTCCACTTCCGCTGTTGCCCTCATTCCTTCTTTCACTCAGGCATTTTCTGATTTTTCACATTTCTAACATCATAACTGGAAACACTTTATACCTTTGTGAGTTGTTTGAAATATTTAATCCTTTGATTTCATTTTATTAAATTACATAATTTGAAAAAAATGCAGATAAACCCTTTTAGACACAATGTTTTAAGTAAGTAAAGGAATGACATTGAAAACAAAATATTAAACCATGAGCCCTTAGTGTTGTAAAATATTAATGTATTCAGTGATCAAGAAGCACAAATCTTTGCCTGTTTCAAATGAGGACACAAACATTAGTAAATTCGAACGTTAAAGAAATATGGCCAATACTGTACCTACAAATGAAGCCCAATACCTGGTATTTGTTTTAGCTTCAGTGTGTTTTATTTTCCGAAAAATCGACTATTTTCTCCTCAAAGTTGATATAAAAGAAAGTTCCCTAGGTTTCCACCATGTGTCACATCACTCACAAGAGGGAGTAGAAATCATGTTTACTTCAAAGATAAACATTGTTTAAATGACTTCAGCAGCTTCATGGGCTAACTCCAAGAAAATGTGTGGCAGACAACTGTGTAATTTTTCGGAATGGTCTTCAACATCACCCTTATGTCCATAGCTTATCAACAGTGTTTACGGACAGTGTAGCAGTAGCACACTTGCTCATAATATGAAAATTCTTATGGTGTATTTCAAGGTCATCATCAGGGGAGGAGGGTCTCAGGAGCCCAAAACAGATATGTGTTTCTGTGTGTGTGTGTGTGTGTGTGTGTGTGTGTGTGTATGTGTGTGTGTGCTTACATGTATGAATGGTATGAATGAAGGTCAGAATGTCCGGTGAAGCAAAGGTAGAAAAGATCAGCATTCAGAATAAAAATCTGATTAGGTTGTCAAGTAGCAGTGAGAGCAGGGAGGCACAAAACAAATCTAGTTACTGGGTAACTTGAAAAGAAAGCCTAAATGATGTCCCACACAAAGGTAACACATTCTTGACTCCCCATTGTAAGAATACTACAATATACACCATGTTCTATATAGATTTATATGGAGACAAACATAATAAAATCTTTCAAAATATCCAGACAGATAATTACTCTGCAAGATAATAGTGAACTTTCAAAATGTGCTCAACACCTAAATAGTTGGAACATCATGGTAAATACTATGTTTTCCTTAATATGGAAGGGCACTACTGTTCCCTCACTGCTAAAGGAATGGTGATACCAGAACAGTTCTGGGATCGTATACAGAAAACCATTGCATCATACTAGGGATGTGGTATGTTTTTTACACTTATATTAGCCTGTAGTTACTGCATGTTATTTAATGGGAAGAAAAATAATGAAGCAAAATAGAAATTTTCAAACTGTTAAACCAATGGCCTCACGTAAAAATGGAACAGGAATGTTTTTCTCCGGCTTCACTGAACGTAAAGTTCAGAATCCATAACCACTTACATGCAACGTTCCAGAAAAGTACACCCAAAATAAAACCATGAGGTGGTATTTATGGCATTCACAGCAATGTACATTGCATTTAGCAATCCTTTTGGAAGGAAGCGTTTGGGCACAAAAGGACCATAAGTACCATGTTTTTTCTTTTACTTAATCTGTACAACACCCTGTAACACTCAATGAATTATTTATGTAAATACCTCTAGTGTATGAAAAACTTCACATTTGTTGGTAAAATTTTGCTAATATTGTAGCTTCTTTAAGCATATAAATGAATCATATTACAAAAAGAAATGAGAATATTTAGTAAAAGATTTATCAAAAATGAACGTTTTTAAAATAAAGCTAAATTATCTCTGAAGAGACATGATAATTATATCACTTCCAAAAATCTCAACTGCATTTAGGTTTCTGGCTGGAGGTTGTAAATGTCAAATCATTTTTCAAATAGTAACTATATTCAGGGGTTGAGAATTATGCTGAATGTTAAGAATACATTATGTTATTTATATGATATCACTTCAACTACATAATAGCCTTTTGTGGTGGGATTATCACAATTTTACATATGTAAACACTAAGCCTCCAAAATTTTATATGACTTCTTCATGGTTAAATGCTTGAAAGTTATAGAGAGATTCGACACAAAGAATAGCTCGTTCCAAAATTTAGATGCCATAAAATAGTTTATTACCATGTAGAGCTATAACAGGAAGTTATTAGATTTTAATGTGGAAAGTATACACATGATATGTAGGTTTTGAAGTTCTTTGCTTTCTCATCCATTCCAAGCATTTTATGAACAGCATTTTTAAATGCTTGTTAAACTAAGCATTGAATAGAGCCACCGAATAACAATTAGAATGTTATAACCATGAAAGAGAATGAGAGTCTAGGTGAGACATGTGTTTCGATTTAGAGAACAGACCTGATATGGAGTCCTAGCCTCAATACCTGTCTTTGTGTCTTAAACTATGTGAGCACTTTCATGGGGTTCTTATCTCATTTTAACCCTTCCTCTGGACTGACTCTAATACCATTCCCACTTCTCCATCATGCCTTACAGAAGTGCTCAGAAAGACTCAAGTATCATTGAAATTTTCCTTGCCTGATGTTCTGGTGATGAACTTCACTGAAAATGTATCCATGTGCGTATCTAAATTTAATGTATTAAATGATGTTGTCATAGCAGAATTCTCACTTTGACAAAGCTTCTAATTCTATTTTTCACTGAGTTATGTCATGATCCCTCTTGATACTCTCTCCACCAATTTATCTCTTTGTACTTTTTAAAATTATTAGTATATTTAGGCTTAAGTTGACCTAATATTATTTATTTTTGTTTCTTTCTCTGTTTGTTGTTCCTGTTTCTCTTTTCTTGCCTTCCTGTGAGTTATTTGAACATTTTTAATGTTCCTATCTTAAATTTATACTGTTTTTGAGTGTATCACTTCATATAGTTTCTTCTAGTGGTTATTTAACGAATAAAAATACATATATGCTTAAATTATCACAGTCTGTTTGTATTGATATCTTGTCACTTAGAGTGAAATGCAGGAACCTCACTTTTATTTAGGTATCTTTCCCTCCCATTTTAATAATATATTTATACTAAGTACTAACTTTACATGCACTAAACATCAGCATGTGTGGTACAACAATATCTGCTTCAACCAACAAATATTTTCAGAAAATCATAAAAAGAAAAGTCTCTTGTATTTAACCCTTATTTTTATCCAATCTACTGTACTTTCTTTTCTGAAATTTTGAATCTTCTCTTATCATTTCTTTTTTTTTTTTTCTCTCTAGAAAATGTCCTTTAGCCATTCTTTAAGGATAGGCTTATAAATAAATTATCTGACTCTTCTTTATGTGAGAATGTCTTTGTTTTCCCTTCATTACTGAAGTATACCTTCACTGGATGTAGGATTCAGGATTACTCACTATTTTTTTAAGCACTTGTAAAGCGTGACACTCTCTTTTGACCTCTGTGGTTTCAGATGAGAAATCTATCACTAAAATTGGTATTTTTCCATGGGTATATATTGTTTCTCTCTGCCTATTAAATTTTTTCATTGGCTTTAATTTTTCAGAAGTTTGTAAGTGTTATGGCCTCTGCTGAGTTCTACTGAAGCCATTCCAGACATTTTGTGGACAATCTTTTCGTTGTCTCTCTGGAGTCAGTTATTGCCAAAAATGTTTTTCTATTATATCATTCCACTCTTCTCAATCCTTTGGCTGAGGTGAGCAGGATTACCTTGTTCTGTTTTGGTTTGTTTGTTTTAATTTTTGTCTGATCCTGTTAGTGGTTCTGTGGCTGAGCCTTCTACAATGCTCTGTCTAGTGGATACGGGAAGCAAAAAGGAAACTCAGTCATTTTCATGCTGATACTCAAGTCCAAAGTCCTTATGGAGTCTGCTTTCTTAGCTTTACTATAGAGTCTTCCTATGCTTGTTTTTTATGTATGCTCAAGTTTTTCACTTTTAAGAAGGAGGACCTGAAAGAATGTGGTTCCTCTATCTTGGCCATTACCCTACCACTAGGTGAACCTGCATATTTTTGCATGAATGAATGAAGATTTTGCCTAAGTTTGCCATGTAGCAGGTCAATTGTCTGCTGATGCAAGAAAACAGAGGTTTTCTGACCTTGCTACATATATATATACACATATATATACACATATATACACATGCATATATATACACATACATATATTTATATATATGTATGTATGTGTGTGTGTGTGTGTATATATATATATATATATATATATATATATATATATATAGAACGTCTTCAAATTGGTGCATTAACTGTAACTACTTAAGATGAGAACATCTTCTAATGTGGAGGGGCTTTAAAATCTGGGTAAGAAGTTCTCTGCTATAGTTCAGGACTATGAAAACATATCTGTAAAGTGACAAATCGTTATGGCATATGGTATGCAAACCCTATCAATAGAAAACTCTTTTATATTATATAAAAAGAAGACATTATAATATGCCTGTCATGACCGCAGTTATTCAAAATATAAAATATAGCTGTAATTACTTAACCAAGTTGTTTAAAATACCCAGGAGTGTTTTGGAGCCTAGGCATCCATCTAGGTCTTTTCTCTTACATGTGATTTATTTTCCCTTTCTAAAAACTTTAAACAATTTTCCTTCTTGCTGTGTTGTTTAAATTCATTGTGCTGTTTTTAGGTATGTGTTTTAAATCTTAGCTGTTTTGCATAATGCATGATCTCCTCTCTCTCTCTCTCTCTCTCTCTCTCTCTCTCTCTCTCTCTCT
>NW_022436981.1:7515728-7551808 GCF_009761245.1 Sapajus apella | reverse complement strand
CTCTCTCTCTCTCTCTCTCTCTCTCTCTCTCTCTCTCTCTCTCTTTCTCTCTCTCTCTTTCTCTCTTATTTTTCAGAGGTGAGGGTCTCACTATGTTACCCAGACTGGAGCACAGTGGCTATTTACAGGCACAATCATAGTGCACTAGAGCCTTGAACTCCTAGACTTCAGCATTCCTCCTGCCTCAGCTTCCTGAGTAGCTGGGACTACAGGAGTGCACCACCATTCTTGGCATAATCCTCTTTTTATGTGAGATCTTACATTATTTTTCATGATACATTATCGTTTTCTCAAATATGTCGTCACATTTATTTATGCTTTCTCTCCTTTTATGACTCTCACTGGTGGAACTTGATAATTTCTTTTAGTTTTCACATATCTTGACTTTGTTATGATTCTCTCCCTTTGTTCCTTTCCAATGCATTCTGAAAGCATTGCACCCTCTTGCTTGGACTCATTCTTTCTTTACGTATTTGTTTAACTGATGAACTATGCAACCTATCCTTTTGAGTTTTTATTTTAACTATTTTTTGTTTCATTTCAATATCTCTAAGCAGTTATGTTTTATAATAACTTGATCATCATTTAGATTTCCATTATGTTTATTTCTTTGACAACTTTTGTGCTTTTTACAATTTGTATTGATTTTTTAAGTACTTCAGTTTCTTTTAGTATAGGATGTTCCACTGTTGTCTTCCTCTCATTAGGTTAAATATTTTTGAATCAATATATCTGTTGGCTTTTTTGGTATATCTGAAGACATTAGACAAGAATTCTCACTTTGCTTTTTCTCGCTGTGATAGGTTGAGTTGAAGAAAGGCACAAGATGTGAGATGCTTTATGTTGCAGTTGATAGTCTCTTCTTCCCTATCCTCTGTTCCTACAAATGGACAATTCCTTTTCACAAGGTAATCTCAGTCCTGCTGTACTCATAACTTCTTCCTTCTCTGCTGCCTCTCTTCTAATTGCCAAGGGATCGAGGCTGCCAGACATAAATGCATTTGTTCTAGGTTTCTGGCTTCCCACTTCGGCCTGCCTCCAGCATTGTTCTAAAACTACCCTACGATTGCCAAGGTAAGAGCAGCAGATGCTCTACATCTATTTCTAGGATACCTGTCACATGATCAAGGTACAAGTTTCTTTCACCTCCTTTTATTTTTTAATGTTTCCTTTTGTTTGACTTTTTATTTTTTTCATTTCTTAGAATTGAATTCCATACCTGGCCAGCACTTATTTCATCCCCTTCCCACTGCTACCCCAATTACATCCATTCTAATTTCAGTCACTGGCTTGATCGCAAAAGAGATGAAGAAAAGATAGCACAACAAAAATTCTGTACAGCAGCCTATCTTTTCTCCATGAACTTTGGACATCTCTTTCTGCTCCCCAAGGAAACAAAAGAATTAACCATCCTCTGGCACATCAATGTCTCTCAGTTTTATAATTGAAAAAAGTATTAAAATTCAGATCTAATTTCTGTCATCTCTAGGGCAAGATGAAGTTCAGAAAGTTAGTATGTCTTACTTAAATTTCTGTCTTATAAGGAAATTAGTGATGTCTGGCCATTTTGTGGAATGTGTATATTTTTAAGGGATATTTCTATTATGGTTACGAGAGTCAATGATCCATGTTGTCCCCTTACACATTTCTACCTATTCTCTGTCTAACTCTCCTCCGTTCTATCTTTCTCAGTTCTTTCTAACTCTCCTCAGTTCACCTACTTAATGCCGGAACTAAAACACACACTATCTTTCCTTTTCTTTGCTGGAGCAAGACCCTATACAGACCACAAGTCTCTCCTCCCTGCCTGTATCCTGTAGGACAGCGGAAGATATCACATGATATCTTACAGAGTGAACATTTTAAAGACATTAAAAATTATACAATCATGTGAATTTATTTAATGAGAAAATCTATTTCACATTATGCAGGCTTCCAGAGGTTATAGCATAATTGTGATGAATAAAGAAAGGTGTGTTTGGCCAGGTGCGGTGGCTCACGTCTGTAATCCCAGCACTTTGGGAGGGCAAGGCTGGCAGATCACAAGGTCAGGAGATCAAGACCATCCTGGCTAAGCCGGTGAAATCCCGTCTCTACTAAAAATACAAAATATTAGCCAGGCTTGGTGGCATACATCTGTAGTGCCAGCAGAGCTTGGGAGGCTGGTGAAGAAGAATCGCTTGAATCCATGAGGCGGAGGTTGCAGTGAGCCAAGATCGCACCACTGCAGTCCAGCCTGGCTGACAGAGAGACTCCATGACACACACAAAAAAAGGTGTGATTTATGAAAACTGAATTTGTTTTCATCACATTCTTCTATTTCCTTTTGGAAGGCATAAACTCTGCAATGATCAAAATTTATAAAAGAAAAGGAGACTCCTGCATGTGTGTATTAGAAGATAATTATGCAGACCTGTAGGAGTTTTGCATTCTACTTTTTATTAAAAAATTCATTATTTTATTTAATGATAAAACACCTCCATAAGACTAAAAATAAGAAAATCTTAGTAATGAAGTGTCATTAGAAAAGTAACTTTGTTATTGTGAATTTGAAATCTCTAGCCCTTAACCGCTATTTTAAAATTGTATTGAAATGACCATTTATGAAACACTTTATGAAAAACAAAACATTTTAGAACATAATTTTCTTTATGCATAGTGACTGCAGCCAGAATTTGGATTCTAAGAGAATATGAAACACAATTGAATCTTGGCAACACATCAATCCTCTTCTAGGATTAACTTGAGAAGGAGATGATTTGCCTTGTTTATTTTGTAATAATTCTTATTTACTTCAATTTAACAAAATTAAAATTTTCATGTAGAACCTTACATCATAGATTTATCCTATTATGTTCTTACCTGAAATAATAACTAATAACAGAGATGACGAGGTATTCAGTATGCAAAGTACCTACAAAAAATATGTCCTTGTGATTTGGGTGGTTTAGCCATTTTACTCCATCCCTATGTTTACCTAATGCACCTTGCATTCACTTAGGAAACAACAAATGCCCATACTGGAGAAACGAAAATTAAACAAAACTAAATTGTCTTAATATTTATGTAATAGCAATATGTTAGAGAAAAGAATAGCTAGATAGATGTAGAAATCAATAGAATAATAGATAAAGCAGGTATGTTAAAATATATGCATTGCTTGTCTTTCTACAATGTGATAGAATAAGAATCTTAATTTTTTTAAAAGTTGCTCTGCATTGAATAACGAGTAAATAGAATTGCACTGATGCTTTTTTACCTTTAAGAAAAATCCTAAAAGTTCATAGAAACTTTTTACAATACAAACTTTATGGCTCATGGATAGTACCAAAATGAAGATCATTTCTTCATAAAATGTATATTTAATGTCAATTTAGTGAATAATTCATCATTTTTTCATGAAACAGGTGATTAAATTTGCTTATAGTAATATAAATGATTGCTCATCTTTGCATCCTGACTCTGCACAAGCCTAATAAAATATATATTTTACATATATTGTCAAGAGAAAGGTGAATTGAATTTCACTAAATTCTTAACATCTTATTAATAAAGTAAATAATAGATTATTGGTAGTGTCATCTTTCAAAGTTGATTTCCAAATGTACTTTCCTGAATTTAACAATGTGTATTGATATTTTCTTACCTTTAGTTTAATCATCACTCTAGGAAAATTGGCCTAAGCTAGCAGCCATCAAAGGATTGCTAGAGAATCAATCAGAGGACATCTTCACCAACAAAACCTGGGAAACCTGCCCAGGAGCAACAGCAGGATATAGGAGGCTATAAAATTACCTCTACGGTAAACACAGGCAAAAACTTACCTCAATAAAACACGTAGTTCAGGTTGAGCAAGATATGGGGTCATATGGTGTCACCAAGATTCATACTTGTAAAAGAAAAGCTGGGTAAAATCGGTGAAAATTAGCAGGGAATTCTCCTCAACCTCCATAGACTGGCTAGAATTTTGTCCCATACAAACATTTGTCAGTCATGAAGCTTGCTCCTAATGATATAAATATCCTGCAATTTACCCTCTATTAACTTCTGTTTCTAATATTGCAATGAGAAATCAAGTTTTCTTTTTTTCTCTTGAGTTTTTTTAAAAATTAAGTTCTGTATTACATGTGCAGGATGCGTAGGTTTGTTACATAGGTAAACATGTGCCACGGTGGTTTGCTCCACCTATCAACAAATCACCTAGGTTTTAAGCCCAGCATACATTAGTTATTTTTCCTAATGCTCTTCCTCCCTCTACCCCAACCCCTGACAATCCCCAGTGTGTGTTGTAGCCCTCCCCGTGTACGTGTGTTCTCATCGTTTAGCTCCCATTTATAAGTGAAAACATGGGGTATTTGGTTTTCTGTTCTTATGTTAGTTTGCTGAGGTAATGCCTTCCAGCTCCATCCATGTCCCTGCAAAAAACATGATATCACTCCTTTTTGTGGGTGCATAGTATTCCATGGTGCATGTTTACCACATATCCTTTATCCAGTCTATCTTTGATGGGCATTTAGATTGATTCCATGTCTTTGCTAATGTGAATACTGTTGCAGTGAACATATGCGTGTGTGTATCTTTGTAATAAAATAATTGATATTCCTCTGGGTATATACACAGTAACCGGATTTCCAGCTCAAATGGTATTTCTGCTTCTAGATTTTTGAGGAATCACCACACCATCTTCTGAAATGGTTGAATTAATTTATATTCCAAGTTTTCAATGCATTGGCAGATGAAGCATGGTAACCTAGGAATGAGTATCAATATATTAAAGTATTTCATCTAATAAAAGATGCCATTAATTTGTAAAACACAATTATTCTGTAAGTCACCTTAAAAGAAAAAGACTACTGTGGAGGTTGAACTACATGCTAAATAAATCAGCCTAAGAAAATGTCAGGTGATTGCATGAGTCTTCATCCTCCTTTGCCTACCTTTATCTGGATCACTCTGAAAATTTAGTTGAAGCTTGATGATTTAAACCTTTTCCAAAAAAAAATCATTCCTTTTAAAACTGGAATAGACTAAGTAAACTAAACCTGTCTCCTGCTTCTGAGGTTAGACATAATGAGTACCAACTCTGTGTCCTCTCATCAATTTGTTTTTAAAAACAATATATAAGGAATCTTTGCAAAATATACATGTTTATAACTTAGATTAAATCACAGTCTAACTTAATGGAACTCAATCTAACTAAGGAAAACTATATACCTGCACATACATTTACAGTATAGCTTCTATGGATTCTAAAATTGTTAAAGCAATCTCAAGATAGGTAGCATTTTTATTTTTTATCCATTGTTTCTTTGCAGTTTTATTGTTTACCATTTAAATATTTAATAAATATTGTGAACAATTTTACCACTTAAATAACAAACATTGAATCACCAACTGTACAAGAAGAAACTGTGAACACATATGACACCTTCAGGAGAGGAATCATTTTACTAGCCAGCAACATGCTGAAGATGTTAAGATCTAAAAAATAGCAACATCAATATTGGCAATAATAGTAATGATGCCTACTGAGATTTTGTTAAGTTCCATGCACTTGCAATATACTAAAGGTATGATCCTCACAACAAACATGTGACGTAGAAGAAGAAATAGAAGCCCAGAGGAGGTAAGCAAGTTCCTCACCATCATACAGTTAGTCAATGACAGAGCTCCGCCAGACTAGCTTCATGCTTATGTAACCTAAGACAGTGCTTCTCAAACTTCAGAGTCCTTAAGAATCTTCTGAAGAACTTAGTAAAACACACTTTCCTGGGCCTCACTCTCTGATATTCTTATTCAGAAGGTCTGACACGGAGACTACCACAAGCTTCCAACCGATGCGGATGCTGCCAGCACATATGGCAAATATTGATTAACAAGTTATCCGTGCATTTCATAGCTTTCCTCACTGGGCAGTAGTCCAGAGGCTAAGACGATCATTTGAGATTAAAGATATCCAAATATTTAGCCTGTTGATGTTGCCAGATGAAAAAAAAAAGTTGGTAAATTTACTCACTAGTTTCATTGCATTCCATAAAAACTTAGAGAAACTGTCTTTCCACTCTAAATCTGCTATGTAATTCCACAAGACCAATTTAGGAAAGTCTCAGGTGCATCAGGTAATTAGCCTCACATTCATTGCCCAGCAGTATCACTCAGGTTTACGAGCACCCTCAGCCTGCTTCCTTGAACCCTGGACTGGCCTAGAGAAGCAAGGGTTAGAAATAGTGCCGGCTCTGGCTGGCGATTTAATGAACAACTTCTTCACACAAATGATATAAAGAAGGAAACAAATGAATAAAAAAGAATTTCAAAATTTTAATCTTGGTCGTCTTAGAATCCAAAGTGTGACTTGAACAAAACGATACAAATCAATGGCTATCATAAGCATTCCCCTGTTGGAAAAGTTGTAGCTAAGATGCATATGGTGCTTATTATTGACAGGCAATTTTCTAGTACCTTCTTACACTGACTCATGTAATTCTTCAGTAATCCTGTGAGGTAGATGATACCACCATCTCCATTTTACAGATAATGACACTGAGATTCAGAAAAATTAAGCACCTTATCCAAAGTTGTAAGCACTGGAGCCCATATTCAAATGGAAGTAGGCTAGCTCCAGGTATTCTGCTCTTAGCCACTTTTCTTCCTTAGGAAAAACGGAGTCCAAAATTCTTGGTTGCCAGATGAGCAAATAAGTGTGGCTAGAAGGTACTAAAAAAGACTGAAGAATAAATAAAAAATGTAGCCTTGTATGAGCTATTTAAAAATAAGGTTTCTCATTTTTCTTATCTAAAAACAAGATTTTAGAGACTTTATTACTGGGGAGTTAAGATGAGTACAAAGGAAACATTCAAAAATATTATAAGGATACATATATTCAAGTACCAAGGTACAAAATTATGAAATAGAAACAAGATTATAAGTAAAGTTTATTACTAAAACTGAGTAATATTTCAAAGGAAATATGAGAATATAGAATAAGCTGTTTTATAAGCAATGCATGGGATGTGTAGGGTGAGCATGATAGAATTAGGGTTGGAGTGAAGAGCCAAACATAACTGCCTGTAGAGATTTTTCAATAACAGAATGAGAAGTCATTACCTAAAGTGATAGCTAGATTAAGCAAAATCACTTGTTAAAGCTAGAATCCATAGCTTTGGTGCATCATTCACAAATGCTCATTTGTGACTTTATTCATGGGCGTATCATAAAACAGTAGTATTTTACCAACAGTAATCAGAAGTAACATCCTAGGTAGTTTTCTCAAGTGCTCTGAAGTACAAACTGGATATAATTAGTGTTACAGGGAGGTTTCACTGGATATGATAAGCAGACTCTGAGATGGAGATTAGCATGAAGAATATTTATTAGGGAACAATCTACAGGTTTATTTTTATAATTTACCTGTCAAGGAGCAAGATTCAGCACAGGAAGAAACTAGTCTGTGATACAGTGACAACACAAGCCTTAGCTAATCCCACGGAAAGCTATAAAACTAGGAAAGCTCTTCTGAGTTGTCCTGAACTGGAGAAAGGTAGCCTGTAATGTGCATCTACCAGTTATTGAAGTGGCCTTGACCATTGAAGGGAGCATGGCAATTTTCAGAAAGGGCAGACAGTAGAGCTGCTTCTGGGCAGGACTCCCAGGTTCTGGGTGAATATGCCCTTCAGAATGATGATGCATCACAGCATCCCTTACAAGCAGCCAGCTGAGATTTAATCAGGTAAGTTCCTGTCCAAAGTGTGTGGTAACTTGGTCATAATAGGCAAATTATCTTTATTAGCAAGTGTGATAATATTCCCACTATTGGGAGAACTGAATATGGTATATCTCTCTGTTCCTTATACACAGCCATAACAAATGTGTCTTTCCTTGTATGAAAAAATTAAAACCTGAAAACCATTGTTTTTACACAGTGCCAGGCTAATGAATTATTATGAATTATTTCATTCATCATGTAGCTTAGTAAATTCATTAACATAACATGTAATCCTAGAAAGTTAACATCAGATGGCAGCACACACATATCATAGTTAAGACTTCTTCCACTAAAAGAAAAAATACTGAAATTCTAAGTTAGGTTGTCATTCTAAAATTATTCTAATGTGTAGCTAAATAACTTACATAAAAACCTGTTGAAAAAACAATGCTCACATTTTTTTTTTCGTAATCTTTTGCATGCAGATATACTGACAGTCCTTTAAATTGATGTAGAGAAAGAGAGGATGAAACAAGCTTAGGGAGATTATTTATCCAATACCTGCTGATAAACAGGTTCTACTTTTCACCTTACTTGTAGAACAACTACTGCTGACTAGTACCCAAGAACATATCTGTGCCTCAGTTTCCTAATTTGTAAATGGAGATAACAATAGTACCTCCATTTTGGGGTTGCTGTGAGAAAAAAGTAAGAAAAAAACATTTGCAGGCTTAGTAACAGATTCTAGTGTGTTGTGTTACTTATTAATTTTTATTATTCACAATTTTAAATATAGATGCCAAACACTGTAATTCTTTCTAATCATAGTTATCATTTATTAATTCATCACATAGTACAGGATTTAGCATGTAATAATTATATGGCATGGATTTTCACATCAAACTTTTTAAACAAATGTTTTAATATGAATTATGAGTCAAAGAAACTGAGATACCAAGAGATAAAATAGTATGTCAGAGGTAAACCTACAAATAAACGATGTAATGGATTTCTATCTTGGTAGATCTACTGAAAGTATTTCCTTAAGTCTTTACTACATCAGAAAGAAAGGCTACGTCTGATTGTTATTATCAAACTTGGATTTTGTGAATTTAAGGACCTATGTTTTATTTTTCCTACCATAATATTCAAGAGTAATTTAATTATTTAAATTTTTAGCTTATAAGTTGAGGATATTGCTAGATGTGTTTTTAAAAAAACTCTAGACACATCATGGAAATTTTAATAAGATCATGTGTTTGAAATTTACTATAGAACTGGAGTAAAGATGCTGCATAAAAAATACCAGAATGATGTCAAAGTAGTGTAAACTGATACAGATCAAAGAACAGGAATGGAAAATTGCAAGTAGGGATATGCAGTAGGTCTATATGGTCCATCTTTGTGCTCAAATTTCTCCAGGGGTTGTTAACTTCCTGGCAAGAGGAAGTTATATTATGCCATCTGTATTTGCATTTGTACCCATACTTGACAGTGAAATGTGATCTAATACACAGGTTTTTTATTATTGTTATTTAATTTGAATTCACATTTATAGGTTCCAAATTCAGGTCACCAACTGCAAGGATCAGACAAGGCTGAACTCTAGCTTTATTTTGTTCTTGGTATGTTGGGTAGAGCTGAAAGAAAGACATAAAATCTGAGTGCCTTTTAATAGCTGTTGGCAGTCCCATATTCCCTGTTCTTTCTCCCATCAGATACACCTTTTCTGTCTGCAAGAGAACATCTCAGCCACTCCATCTAATACCTCCTTTTCTTGGTTAGCTACCTCCTTTTTTTAAATTTTTTTTTATTTTGAAACAGTCTCACTCTGCTGCCCAGGCTGGAGTACAGTGGCACGACCTTGGCTCACTGCAACCTCTGTCTCCTGGTTACAAGTGATTCTCCGGTCTCAGCCTCCTAAGTAGCTGGGATTACAGGTGCACAGTGCCATGCTCGGCTAATTTTTATATTTTTAGTAGATATGGCATTTCACCATGTTAGTCAGGCTGGTCTCGAGTTCCTAACCTCGTGATCTGCCCACCTAAGCCTACAAAAGTGCTGGGATTACAGGTGTAAGCCACCGCGCCCGACAGCTACCTTCTTTTTAATTGACAAAAACCAGAGGTTGCCAGACCTTGAGTGTATTTGTTGTTCTTGGTTAGCATTATCCCAGCATTACTCTACAATTGGCAAGGAAAGACAAATAGTTATTTGGATTCTACTTTTAAAAAACTCTTTTCATGATTCTGGTGCAATTTTTCCTTTTTTTCTTTTATGGTTTATTTTTGAAGTTTTATTTCTCTCTGCTTTCCTGATACAATTTTTGCCGAGTCTTGAAACCAAAATTCCAATCTTGACAGGCACTTAACTCTTTAAACTTCATAAGATGCACGCCTCCAATTGTTACACCTATTAACCCATCTTAATTGCACCCACTATACTGATATCAAGACATAAGAGAGAGCAAAACAGTGCAACAAAATCCTGTATAGCAGCCCAGACTTTCTCCCTGGATTTTTGACATCTTCCACTGAAGGCTGCTTCTTTCTGCTGCCCAGAAAATGCAAGAAATAAACCATGTTAGGGATATATCAGAATTCCATAGGCTTTTGTGGTCACTTCAGAGAACTCCATTAAATTCCCTGTCTCACTACTGACATTTCCAGAGCTAAATGTGGAACACAACACTGGTATCTATTGCTTATATTTCTACTGTGTAATAAAATTACTGATGTCTTAACAATTTTTAGAACATATGTACTCTTAAAGGATATTTCTATTAAGCTAGCTTATCAGAATAAACTGTCCCTGTCCTCTATAATGAGTCTGTGTACTAACTCTACTCAGTAGTCCCACTTAATACTTGAGGCAAAAAGACATATATTCTCAATCTTTTTCTTTCTTTTACCTAGATCTAACACAGACTACAACCCTCTCATCTCCAGCCTCTACCCCTTCTCTGTGGGATTATTTTCAATGTATTATTATAGATTAAACAACATGGTACATTACAGTGCAAAACTTTAAAGACATTGAAAATTAATCAATTAAACATAAATATTTAATTATAAAACATAAAATGTTTATGCATATAATCATAAAAATATTAAAAATTATAAAACATGATTTTTATTATGAAGACTGCTATTGAATACATTACAACTATAATTAAACATTATCCCTTGAATAATGAAAAGATTTGTTTTGCAAAAACTTAGTAGTTGGTTACCCTAATCATAATCTTTTATGTCCTACTGAAAGTTTTGAACTCTGCAAAAATAAAAAGTCAAACAGGAAAATAAGATTTCTGTCTATTCCAAGATAATTATGCAGGCATATAGAAGTGATTTTTCAATTTTTAAGGACCTCTTGTAAGGCAAATATAGTGGTAACAAATTTTCTTAATATTTGCTTGTCTGAAAAGGATTTTATTTCTCCTTTGCTTACAAAGCTGAGTTTGTCTGGATGTGAAATTCTTGGTTGGACCTTCTTTTTTTAAGAGTGCTGATTAGGCTGCCCATCTCTTCTGGCTTGTAGGGTTTCCGCTGAAGGTTCTGCTGTTAGCACAATGGGGTTCCCTCTGTAGGTGACCTGCCCCTTCTTTCTAGCTGCTTTTATAGCAACATGGATGGAGCTGGAGGCCATTATCCTAAGCAAACGAATGCAGGAACAGAAAACAAAATACTACAGGTTCTCACTTAGAAGTGGGAGCTAAACACTGAGTACTCATGGACTCAAAGAAGGGAATAACAAACACCAGAGCCTACTTAAGGGTGGAGGGTGGGAAGAGGGTGAGGAATGAAAAATTACTTATTGGTCACTATGCTTATTATCTGGGTGACAAAATAATCTGTATAGCAATCCCCTATGATGTGAAATTTACCTGTGCAACAAATCTGCACATGCACTCCTGAACCTAAAGTAGAAGCTTTAAAAAAAAGACTGCACAAAGGAGGAAATGATGCTTTAAAAAGCCTAATGAGCTATCAATGGCAATCTAAAATAAATCTTAGGGTGTTAAACAAAAAAAAAAAAATTCTTAGAATGCAAAATTGTTTTAGAACGTTGCATTAATAGCTTTAAATGGGCTGTTAATTGTTTCATAAAGAGTTAAGTATGCATATTTACTAAAGGATTAGTCTATTTTGTTCCTAAGATAATTGACTAAATTTGCTTATGTTAATATTGCAAAGACCAAAGATTATTGGCCATCTCAGCACCCAGAATTCTATATATAGGATAATAAAAAGTACAATTCACATATATTGCCAACAGAAAAGTGAAACCAAGACAAATTGAACAAAATTTTCCATATTTTCTTACTAGAATGAATAGTAGATTTTATTCATATCTATAACTCACTTCATTGCCAGAAGCATCCTGATTTCAGAGAAGTTAAAAATTTGAAAAAAACAAAGTGTGTCTGAAATATGCCTGAATTAATCTGTTTTCACACTGCTGCTAAAGACATATCCAAGACTGGGAAGAAAAAGAGGTTTAATTGGGCTTACAGTTCCACATGTCTGGGGATGCCTCAAAATCATGGCAGGAGGCAAAAGGCACTTCTTATGTGTCAGCAACAAGAGAAAACGAGGAAGAAGCAAAAGTGGAAACCCCTGATAAATACGTTAGATCTAGTGAGACTTATTTACTATCACAAGAATAGCACGGGAAAGAACCACCGCCATGATTCCATTACCTCCCCCTGAGTCCCTCCCACAACATGTGGGAATTCTAGGAGATGCCATTCAAGTTGAGATTTGATGGAAACACAGCCAAACCATATCATTCCAACCCTGGCCCCTCCAAATCTCATGTTTTCACATTTCAAAACCAACCATCCCATCCCAATAGTCCTTATTTTCGCTCTGTCACCGCCCAGGCTGTAGTGCAGTGGCATGATCTCGGCTCACTGCAGCCTCCACCTCCCCCTTCCGTGTTCAAGCAATTCTCCTGCCTCAAGCAATTCTGATGCCTCAGCCCACCACCCTCAAGTAGCTCGTAGTACAGGTGCACACTGCGAAGCCTGGGCAATTTTTTGTATTTTACTAGAGATGGGGTTCTACTGTGTTGCCCAGGCTGGTCTTGAACTCCTGAGCTCAGATAATCCACCCACCTGGGCCTCCCAAAGGGCTAGGATTACAGGTGTGAGCCATCACACTGGCCCAAAGTCTTAACTGATTTTAGCATTAACCCAAAAGTCTACAGTCCAAAGTCTCATCCGAGACAAGGCAAGTCCCTTCTGCCTAAGAGCCTGTAAAATCAAAAGCAAGCTAGTTATTTCCTAGATACAATGTGCGTACAGGTATTGGGTAAATACAACTGTTCCAAATGGGAGAAATTGGTCAAAACAAAGGAGTTACAGGGCCCATTCAAGTCAAAAATCCAGTGGTGCATTCAAACTTTAAAGCTCCAAAATGACCTCCATTTACTTCAGGTCTTACATCCTGGTTACGCTGATCCAAGAGGTAGGTTCCCATGGTCTTGGGCAGCTCTGCCCTGTGGCTTTGCAGGATACAGCCACCCTCCTGGCTGCTTTCACAGGCTGGCATTGAGTGTCTGTGGCTTTTCCAGGCATGGTTCAAGCTGTGGATGGATCTACCATTCTAGGATCTGGAGTATGGTGGCCCTCTTCTCACAGCTCCACTAGACAGTACCCTACTGAGGATTCTGTGGGGGGGGATCCAACCCCACATTTCCCTTCCACACTGCCCTAGTTAGAGGTTCTCCATGAGGGCCCCAATCCTACAGGTAACTTTGACCTGGACATCCAGGTGTTTTCATACATCTTCTGAAATCTAGGTGGAGCTTCCCAAACCTCAATTCTTCACTTTTGTGCACCTGCAGGCTCAACACCACATGGAAGCTGCCAAAGCCTGGGGCTTCCACCTTCTGAAACCACAGTCCGAGCTGTACATTGGCCCCTTTCAGTCACAACTGGAGCGGTTTGGATACAGGGCACCAAGTCCCTAGCTGCACATAGCACGGGGACCCTGGGCCCAGACCACGAAACCACGTTTTCCTCCTGGGCCTCTGGGAGGGGCTGCCATGAAGGTCTCTGACATGGCCTGTCAACATTTTCCCCATGGTCTTGGGGATGACATTAGTCTCCTTTCTACTTATGCAAATTTTTGCAGTCAACTTGAATTTGTTCCCAGATAATGTTTTTTTTTTTTCTTTTCTATTGCATTGTAGCCTGCAAATTTTCTGAACTTTTATGCCCTGTTTTCCCTTTTAAAACTGAATGCCTTTAACTGTACACAAGTACCTCTTGAATGCTTTGCTGCTTAGAAATTTCTTCTGCTGGATATCCTAAATCATCTCTCTCAAGCTGAAAGTTCCACAAATCTCTAGTGCAGGGGCAAAATGCTGCCAGCTTCTTTGCTAAAACATAACAAGAGTCACCTTTACTCCAGTTCCAAACAAGTTCCTTCTCTCTATCTGAGACCATCTCAGACTGGACCTTATTGTCCATATTGCTATCAGAAATTTGGTCAAAGCCATTCAACAAGTTTGTAGGAAGTTCCAAACTTTTCCACATTTTCCTGTCTTATTCTGACCCTTCAAACTGTTCTAACCTCTCCCTGTTATCCAGTTCCAAAGTCACTTCCACATTTTCAGGTATCTTTTCAGCAATGCCCCACTTCTGGTACCAATTTACTGCATTAGACCATTTTCACACTGCTGATAAGAACATACCCAAAGCTGTGAAAAAAAAAAGAGGTTTAATTGGACTTACAGTTCCACATGGCTGAGGAGGCCTCAGAAGCATGACAAGAAGTGAAAGCACTTCTTACATGATGGCAGAAAGAGAAAATAAAGAAGCAAAAGTGGAAACCTCTGATAAACACATCAGCTCTCTTGAGAGTTATTCACTCTCACAAGAATAGCTCAGAAAAGATCAGACCCCATGATTCAATTACCTCTCTCTGGTTCTCTTCCATAACATGTGAGAATTCCGGGATATACAATTCAAGTTGACATTTGGTGTGGACACAGCCAAACCATATCAAGGCCTAATATCATTCCAAGGGATCAAAATATGACTGATTCCTTGTCCAAAACAATTCAAATTAAGATATATGATAATTAGTATAAAGATAAGAAGGAAAGAGGAATCTAAGTATTTTGACATTAAGGAATTACTTAAGTTATTTATATATTCTTTCTCTCCAGATTTTACTTGAACTCATAAGAAATCTCAGCAAGGAAGACAGATTTAAGATCAACCTATCAATGTAAACAGTATTCTTATATATTGGCAAAACTATAAGACAATATTATAAAAATCAAATTATGATTTAAACAATAATAAATACTCTAAAAACTGTGATGATTACTTATTTGGGCAATTAATTTTACTAGAATTTATAGTCATACCTTGTTTCTCCAACTTATTGATTTGCTCTGCACTTAAATTTCTTCCTATTGGAAAAAAATTACCCAGAATTGGTCTTTTATTTTATTAAGAAGCCTCAGTGAGACAAAATTTCTGATATTCTTTATGATTAGAAATACCTGTAATAACTCTCCCATTTATACATTAGCTAGCTATAAAAGTTTAAATCAAAAATTGTTTTTAGTAATTGTGGAAATTTTTGTATTTTATTTTATTTTTTTATTTTTTTATTTTTGTGAGTACATAGTAAATGTGTATATTTATGGGTTATATGAGATGTTTTGATATAGGCATGCAACGTGAAATAATCACATCATGGAGAATAGAGTATCCATCCCCTCAAGCATTTATCCTTTGTGTTACAAACAATACAATTACACTCTTTTATAACGGTTAATCTAAAATGTACAATTAAGTTATTGACTATAGTCCCCTGTTGTAAGATCTCAATCTGAATGTTTTCCCTTTCAGTGATCTGCTTTTCTGTCTTGGAAACTTAAGAAAAATATATGTTTTTATATGCTGTTAATGTTCCTAAAATTTATTGTAGTGTTTCTATCGTGTGAATTTGTTTCAAATATTGGCTTTTCTGCCTATCATGTTATGAACACTTTGAACCTGAGATGTGTTTTTTTCCTATTATAGGTTATTATTTGTTAAAACCTTATCATCTTCATTTTATATTTTTTCTCCTTTTATGGCTTCTCTGTGACAGATATTAATATTGGTACAAATTTTGAATTCCTCACACCTTAACTTTCTTCTCACTCACCTCCTCTTGGTCCTTTTCTGGTGTGTTATGCAAGAATTCCTCCACAATTTGTCTATCATTAATTCATTATTTTACTGCTTTTATTTTACCATGTAATCTATCCCCTTGAGTTACATATTTCAACATTTTTTTGTATCCAATATGTTGAAGTGGTTGTGCTTTATAATGGCTTCATTGTCTTCACAATTCCATTGTAATTATTTCTCTAACGCTTTTTTTCATTTATTTAAATCTTATGTTAAGCTCCTATTGATTTGGCTTCCTTAGGTATATTGTGCCCTCTATTAGCTTTCACTCATAATGCTGAAGCTCCTCAGACATGTCTAAGTCTTCTCCTTATAAATACCTTTGTTGTCTTTATTACTAATCTGCAGAGTGAGCCAAGCCTCAAGTACTAACTTCATTTATGTGTGTATGTCAAAATTGGAGGAAAATATACATTGAAAGAGGCTCTTACTATACAGTGCATGATTTTCTGCTCCCTATTACCATTTCCAGCGTAGGTATTGTCTGTCCTATAGGAATTACTATGGTACATCTACTTCAATAGCTTCTTTCCTAGATTATCAGCTGAGAGCTACAGACTGCCAGACCTAAGCATAATTATTGTTCCTGGGGCTTCACCCAGCCTGGCTCCAGTATTGCCTCAGCAGAACTCTACAACTGGAACAATAAAAGAGAGATTTCGAACTGGTCCCCAAAGCACTGGTTTCATCCTTTTTATCAAAGTTTCTTTCTCTTTTCTCTCTTTTACTTTGTCTTTTCACTTTTTTAGTTTCTTTCTCGTTCCTCTCTTTTATTTGTCTTTTCACATTTCTCTTTTTTCCTTTTTTCTTGACAATTTGTTTTACTGAATTATAACATTGAAATTTCAAGACTGCCCAGCACTTAGTCCATCAAAGTTCACAAGACATACATACCCTTTCCAACTGCTGCTCCAATTTAGTCCATCCGGATCACACTCATGGATAGGCGTAATTTCTACTGTATACAATGGAGGGAGAAACTGTGCAACAAAAATCCTCTATAGCAACTCAATCTCTCTTCTTGGTTTTTGGACTTCCACTGAAGGCTACTTTCTGTCTCCCAGGAAATGCAATAACTCAAAAAACTTAGGCTCCAATGGGCCTCCCATTGGTTTTGGTGGTTGCTAAAAGGAGCTCCATGTAATTCCCTGTCTCACATTGGAATCTCCAAAACTAGATAAGAGACTGAGAACTAGAATCTATTTCACAGGTCTTCATCTTATACAGAAATACTGTTAGTGATATCTGGTCATATTTTTGAAACGTACATATTCTTCCGTATATTTCCATTAAGCTAGTTTGCCAGTCGGTTAGTCTTGTCCCCTGTAGTGAATTAATACAATAGCTGTCTGAATTCATTAGTCAATGTTGGAGATACAAAGACACATTTTCATCATTTGTCTTTATTTTAGCTTAGAGCTTATGCAAACTACAGCTGTCTCCTTTCCCACCCATACCCTTTCTCGATTGCAGTGTTATCCTCAACATGTTATAATAGATGAAACGTCAAGAGATAGTACTAGGCAAATATTTTGACTGTATCAAAAGTTAACCAACTAATATAATTGTTTAAATTATAAATATGTTTTGTATAATGCAAGCCACAATTAGATACATCATAACTATGATTAAATAATAGCCAAATAAAAAGATAAATTTTATTAAAATTCAATGCACCATTTTTCAGGAGGTATCCCATATTTCTATTTTCTACAGAAGTTTTTGAGCTTGGAGGTAATAGAAAAATTATATAGCAATGTGAATCTCCTGAGTTTCCGTATTAGAAGACAAGCTGATGCTTACAATTGTTTTAGTTTTAGAATAATAAAATGTACTTAAAACTAAATTGAAAAAAAGTTTTTAGAATGTCTTTAGAAAAATAATCTCAGGTTATTAATTAGTTAAAAATAACTCTAAAGTAACTTACTGTGAATTAAACTCTCTAGCTGCTAATCTCTTTTATTAAAATTTTAATTAAAATGTTCCCTCTTGAAACACCCTTTTAAATTATAACTTTTAGAACACAATTTTCTTGTTTAGGATGACTGCATCTACTGATCTAATTTGGAATCCTTAAGGAAAATAAAATCTAAACTTAGCAATACATCAATCCTCCGCTAGGATTAGTTTGAACTGGTAATGATTTGTATTATCATATAACATAATATTTATAGAACTTATGTCTCACTAACTCTATTATAATAACATTAAAATTCTTACCTTAGCCTTCACTCTTCAGGACAAACTCAATAACAGAGATAAAGGAATTCAATACGAAAAGTCCTTTAAAATTGTCCATTTGTGATTGAGTAGCTTACCTATTTAATGTTGAACATATTTCCATGTGTTCTTTTAATTTTGAACACATTTCCATGTGTTCTTTTATCTTCTAAAAATTAGATTATAAAAGCAAAATATAAAGAGAGTAAAATTCACTTAAAATTTATGCAACAAAACTATGTTAGAAGAATAGATAAGTAGGTGGAGGGACAAATGCAAAAAAAGTATACTTTAAAACAAATGCACTGGCTAATTCATACATAATGTTATTGTGTGAATTATTCTGTTGTTTTAAAACTGATTCTGCACTGTGCAAAACGTTGTATATTAGGTTGGTGCAAGAGTAGCAGTTTTTGCCATTGCAAGTGGGAAACAGCACCGTACAGACCTTAGCCTACCTTTTACAATTATCCCAAAAACTCATGGAAATATTTTTAAATGCATAAATTGTAGTTTACTGCTATTATCAATAGGGACATTTACAAACTCATAAGCAATTTAAAAATTATTTAAAAATTGTTAAAAGAAGGATTGGTTTGTTTTAAAATCATAAAAATTAGTGACTAAAATGACAGAACTAGATACATAAGTATATACATAACTATATATTATTGGTCATTTCAGCACCCATAACTCTGTATAACATATGGAATATATATTTGCATATTTTGCATTCATTGTCAACAGAAAGATGAATTGAAGCTAAATTGCTCCAAATATTTTGAAGGCTTCCTAATAGAAATAATAATAGATTATATCCATAGCATGTTTCCATTTTCAAAGAAAATTGGTAACCTATAATGAAATCTTTCCACCATATACTTTACTCAGTCACCACCCTGAGCAAATACTAGCAGCTAAGTAAGCAGTCCTTAAAAGGCCTGAAGAGAAACAGAGGACATTTGCATAAACAAAACCTGGAAAATCTGTCCGAAAACAGCAGGATGTAGAGACACTGATACTGTGAACGTAGATGAAAACTTGATTTGGTTAAGAAGACATTTCAACCTATATGGGGGGTGATAATTGGTATCAGGATTTTAATTCTGAAAGACAAGGCCCTCAGAGCTTGATGCTGTTACGTGAGGACCAAGAGGCGGGAAGTGGTGACAAAATGCACTTGTGGTTTAGCTCAGTGCAGAGCACACTGCAACTCTTCTTTGCAGAAAGGTGCCAAAATAGAAGAGTATGTTTTTCTTTTGGGTCTTTCAAATCTAATATTTGTAAATCATGGTGAATGATACTTTGAATATTCAGAATCTATTTGTCACTACATTCAAATCGTGCATTAATCACCTTTAGTGGAGGAATGTATTTACACACATTATTTGGATTTCCTCTATAGGGAAGTTTTGTCTTTTCCCCCCACTTATTTATTTACAAATCACTGCTTCTCTCCCCTCTTATGAACAGAGCTTGAATATATTTGTATGTATGTAAACCACAATTGAATAGGCAGAATAATGGCTCACCAAAGATGTTCATGTCCTATTCCCCAGAACTTGTAAATACTGATGCTACATGACAGAAGAGACTGTACAGATTAATTATATCACAGTATTTAATTAGGGAGCTTATCCTGTATTACCTAGTTTGACCCAGCTTAATCAAATGAGTCCTTAACAGTAGAGAATTTTTTCTGGCTGAAAGTGGAAAATAGATGGAGTAGAAATGAAAATCAGAGAGATTCCAATTGTAAGAGATTTCAGTGCATTATTATGGGTTCTGAAATAGGAACCGACAAACCTGAGAGGAACTTTAGGGGGTTATTAACAGCGAGCAAAAAGCAGGTAGCTCAGTCCTATAATTCTAAAGATCCGAATCCTACCAAAAGCCTAAATGAGCTCAGAAGTAAATTCTTCCTAGAGCCTTGTAATGACAACCCAGCCAACAAAACTTTATAAAATACAGAGCAAGAAACCAGCTGAACTACCCTGAATTTCTGACCTACAGAATTGTTTTTGAACACAAACTTGTATTATTTCAAGTAGTTAAATTTGTGGCAAGTTGCTACAGTAGCAATAGAAAATTGACACACATATATACACATATCTGTAATTATTTCCATATCAACCTATCTGTATATTGAACTTAATGTGAGTTCACACTGATAGCTCAGACTTTTAATCCAGTACCACAGAGTTCATTCTGCTCTTGCTTATTTGTAACTTATTTTCCTGTTAGTGAGAAACTTTTCATTATCTTCCATTATTTGCTCATCTCTTTTAACACACATAAAGTAGTTTAAGAATTATTCACTTATATGCTTGTGATATTCAAACTTACCAACTAGAGTATTATATTTATGAACAGTTATTTTTGTCTTTAGTATTGCAAACTGAAAACCTCTTTTGCAAAGTTACTTAAGTCATCTCTTTTATTTTCCACAGCACCTGCAGCAAAATTTCCACATCACCTGTAGTAATATTTCCTATATATTGTAATGCAATTAGGTTTATTTGTCAGTGGCTACATTACATAATAAGATTCCCCAACACCATAGATTATATTTTTTATTTGTATTTATTGAAGTTCACTCTCTACAATGTACAATTCTATGAATTTTGACAAGTGCATAGAATCTTGTAACCGCCACTCCAGTACCTCATAGAAAAGTTTACCACACTAAAAATCCTTCTGTATATCCCCATTATAGCTCATCATCCTCTCTTCTAACATGCAGCAAACACTGATATGTTTTCCATCCCTATAGTTTTGCCTTTTTTTCAAATATCATACAAGTGGAATTACACAATAGCTATATAATTTTGTGCTTGAAGTAACACAGAAGTAATGTGTCTTATAAAGCAATATATGAGAGTTTCTGTTACTATGTATTTTTAACACCATTTAAGGTTGCTTTTAAATGCTGTTAACTAAATGTCTAACATTGAGGAGCTGATAAATTGTTTTCTAAAGTGGCTGCACCATTTGATATTCCTGTCAACAATAAATGAGAATTCCAATTTGTCCATGTCTTTCTCAACACTTGTTTTTATTTTTTATTTTAGCCATCTTAATGGGTGACATCTCAAATATATTTCTGTCAAAGCCTTCATTTTATAAATTTAGTTCATTCAACTTATGGAAAGAGTTGAGTGAAGAAAATCACCAAACCAGTTTTCATTTCTTAACCAACTAGCCACATACATTTGCTTTCTCCAAAAATAGAATATCTCACTCATTTTCAATTCAAATAGGTGTTTTGATCCTTGTGAAAACCATGCAGTTTTTCTTCAACTCAATTTCTAAGTTGTACAAGGAGCAAAGCAAACAGAGAGAAGAAAAAAAATGAAGAGTCTCATCATAACCTTGTAGTCTGAAATAAATGTCACCATTACTTTCAGCACCTGTTACTGATACTCTCTTTGCTATGACCTTATGGGATTCTCCTGCAGAAGCGACCAAGCATTATTTCATGGTAGTCTGAGAATGAAGAAGCAAAGTACTGAAAATATGACAGCATTCCCACCCCATCCTAGAATATATCTAAAGATGAAGGCTAACAACAAGCCACATCCTCCACAGAAATATTTATCAAGACAAGGAAAAAGCAAAACCATACCATGCTAACTTGAATAAGCAAGGTTTCATATAAAAACCATTATTTCAAATATTCATTTTATCTGGCACTGCAGAGGTTTTTACATATCCACCTGGTTAAGATTTGACATGAATGAGGTACATGTAGATTGGCAGGGGTGGGGAAGTTGTTTTTGTTTTGTTTTTAATAATAAGAGCAAACGTTAACCCAGCTGTGAGAGGCAGAAAAACTCAGCAGGAGGCGCAGACCTCAAGACCATTCTTGTAGTTTTAGAACCATTCTTATTCAGGGATTTCTTCACCTCTCCAAGTCTTGCCTGAAACCAGGTACCTCACTCTACTCCACTACATGGCCCTCTGCCCAGGCAGTTGGAATCTGCACCTAGCAACATACTTCAAAGCCAGATTGACAGTACCATGAACCAATCACAAAGCTAGATTTCCTTTCCGGTCTAACAGTGGCTCTTGTGCTGCGGACGGTGTCGAGAAGAAAGGGGCGGGGCAAAGGGAAGGCGTTAGAAATCACCACCGACCAAGCCTCCCAACAGCAAGTTGGTTCTTCAGCATTAAGATCCAGGTGTCAGCCTATGTCTTTATACTGTCAAGATGTCTCTTTGTAAGAAGTTGACCTTAGACAAGCTGGATGTTAGAGGGAAGCGAGTCATCATGAGAGTAGACTTCAATGTTCCCATGAAGAAGAACCAGATTACAAATAACCAGAGAATCAAGGCTTCCATCCCAAGCATCAAGTACTGCCTGGACAACGGAGCCAAGGCAGTAGTTCTTATGAGTCATCTAGGTCGGCCTGATGGTGTTCCCATGCCTGACAAATATTCTTTAGCGCCTGTTGCTGCTGAGCTCAAATCCTTGCTGGGCAAGGATGTTCTGTTCTTGAAGGACTGTGTAGGCACAGAAGTGGAGACAGCCTGTGCCAGCCCAGCTCCTGGTTCAGTCATCCTGCTGGAGAACCTGCGCTTTCATGTGGAGGAAGAAGGGAAGGGCCAGGATCCTTCTGGAAAGAAGATTAAAGCTGAGCCAGATAAAATAGAAGCCTTCCGAGCATCACTTTCCAAGCTAGGAGACATCTATGTTAATGACGCTTTTGGCACTGCGCACCGGGCTCATAGTTCCATGGTGGGAGTGAATCTGCCCCAAAAAGCATCTGGATTCCTGATGAAGAAGGAGCTAGATTACTTTGCTAAAGCCTTGGAAAACCCAGTGAGGCCCTTTCTGGCTATACTTGGTGGAGCCAAAGTGGCAGACAAGATCCAACTCATCAAAAATATGCTGGACAAAGTCAATGAGATGATTATTGGTGGTGGAATGGCTTATACCTTCCTTAAGGTACTCAACAACATGGAGATTGGTGCTTCCCTGTTTGATGAAGAGGGAGCCAAGATTGTCAAAGATATCATGACCAAAGCACAAAAGAATGGTGTAAAGATTACTTTTCCTGTTGACTTTGTTACTGCTGACAAGTTTGATGAGAATGCTCAGGTAGGACAAGCCACTGTAGCATCTGGCATACCTCCTGGCTGGCTGGGTTTGGACTGTGGTCCTGAGAGCAACAAGAATCATGCTCGAATTGTGGCTCAAGCAAAGCTAATTGTCTGGAATGGGCCTTTAGGAGTATTTGAATGGGATGCCTTTGCTAAGGGAACCAAAGCCCTTATGGATGAAGTTGTGAAAGCCACTTCCAAGGGCTGCGTCACTATTATAGGGGGTGGAGACACTGCTACTTGCTGTGCCAAATGGAACACTGAAGATAAAGTCAGCCATGTCAGCACTGGAGGTGGTGCCAGTCTAGAGCTTTTGGAAGGTAAAATCCTTCCTGGAGTAGAGGCCCTCAGCAACATGTAGTTAACATAGTGTTACTTCCTTCTGTTTTCTTGAGGCCTTTAATTCAGCTTAGTGCTTTTACATCTCAATGTGACTTTTGTTAAAATCTACCCCTAGATCAAGACCTAGGTAATGGACAAGCAGTGGGTCATCAGGAACTCTTAACATCAGCACAGCAATTCATTTTAGTTTGGTCTTGCCTTCAATTTCTCATTTGAACTTCACCATTGTGCTTTGTAGGGAGGTTATATTGTTAAGCTGCCTATTAAAGAAAGTGAGCTGAAGAAGCTGAATCTTTTTTATTTGAGTCTAACTTTGCAATTGTTTCACTATTTGAAACCCAAAAGACAAAACAAGTTGTTGGGAAAGGGTGGAATGAATATTGACAAACAATAAAAGTGCCCAAATACACTGAGAAAAATAATTACATATAGGAACTTACAGGTACCATTAAAGTTCTGCTAAGAGAAAATGTTGTACTAAATAGAAAGAAAGAGAAATGAAAGATACATATTAAAACCAAGGAAACTTAAAAAGAAAAGAAACTCAAGGTACGAATTATATATGTAGGCATATGAATGCACAAGAATACACACAAATGCCTGTTAGAAAAACAGCTACAAGTAAACTCAAGTTGTAAGTAAGTAATTGTTTTAGTTTTAAGGCAGATATTATTTAATAAATAGATAATATCACTGGTGCGTTCAAAAACTTGGTGTTTGAGATAGATTATATATATATACATAGCTAGTTTAATAATGGAAAAATAGAGATTAAAAATTCTCTATTAGAAAACTGAAGAAAAAATGTTAAGAAATGTAGCAAAAACAAAAACACTTATTTGAAAATATTTTGCTTTATTCTGTAGACAAAGAGGTAGCTCAGAACAATGCTATTAACAAGACTAAAAATTAAGAGTAAAAATACAAATTAACCTTTCCCAGCTATAATATCTTATGTCCCATAACTCTAGATCAATTGTGAATATCCTTAATAATTGAGCTTCAAATAGAAATCTTAATACATCTGAAACTTCAACATATTTTAAACAGAATGTTAACAACATCATATTAATCCCAGGAAAGATTTATTTGTTAGGGTACAGGATTAATGGGACCAAAACTTTAGTAGTTGAAACAACATTAAAACATACACTCTCTCCCATGAGAATCCTGGGCAAATACATGGGCTTTCCTTTCTGAGGTCATCTAGGAAACCAAACTGGCAAAACAGATATGTTACCTCCAATAAGGGGGTTCAGTCAATCTATGGTAGAGGCCATTGTTCAAGTTTTTGCTATTTGATTGCCAGCCTGAAGGGGGACGTTCTTGAAAAGCAATTAGGCTTCTTTTAAATACATGATTCAAAAAGTTTAGAATTGGTTTTCACTTATTCTATTAGCATTAGTGGTAAGATAAGGCCTATTTTGCAAGGGAAGATTGGGGAAGTACTCTCTCTAGCTGCATACCTTTTGAACAGCTAAAAATCAATAAATTCTACTGCTGAAAGGAAATTAGGGAAGAAAACACTGGGGACAATTAATGGTTTCTGACAGGCTGCCATGCTGGCCTCCCAAGTATCCATGTACAAGTATTCATCGTTTTGTGTTTTGTTTTGTTTTGTTTTACAAAAAGAAAACATCCCTTCTCCAAGAGATACAAATGTCTTGTCTGGTTACTGCACCTTACTCAGAATTGGGTAATTGGGTATCTCTGAATTATACACAATTCTTTCTGTGTGATCTAGTGGGGGCCCAACAGTGATCAAATAAGTAATGCAGTCATTTTTCTCATACCTCCCAGCCCCTCACCCCATACAGAGCAATATACAATGGTGAAAAAGAAACAGAATAACTACAATAAAAATACTCACCTAGAAAGAGCCACTGGTTCATTACAATTATGAAATGAATCACTCTGGATCAGAATTTCAAGAACTCCCTGACCTGGCAGCAGCAGGATTTCCTGTGTTAGACTGGTTCTGGTCTTTGGGAGGAATTTATCCATTGTCCTTTTCTAGCCTGTAGCTTGACTAATTGGGAAATTTTCTTTGTTTCCTTAACTTCCGTGGCATATTCTAAAGCAGATGGTATGTTTCATCAGGCTGTATCAGGCCACTGCCTCTTTTTGCTGGTATAGTTTTGTTTTTTCCCAAGACAGAATCCCTCTCTGTCACTCAGGCTGGGGTGAGGTGGCACGATCTTGGCTCACTACAGCATCTACCTCCGGGGCTCAAGAGATTCTTATGGCTCAGTCTTCCAAGTAGCTGGGATTACAGGTGTAAGCCACCACATCTGGCTAATTTTTGTATTTTTAGTAGAGATGGTTTCTCACCATGTTGACCAGGCTGGTTTTGAACTCCTGGCCTCAAATGATATTCCTGCCTTGGTCTCCCAAAGTGCTAGGATTACAGGTGTGAGCCACCATGCCCGGCAGCTGGCTCTCTTGATTTTAATAAATCAAGAATGTCTTTTTGTATCACACAATTAAAAGCCTTTTAAGGTGAGCTAGTGGTTTTTCAGCTTTCTCAAGAATTAAGGTTTCTGGTCTATTTAATTTCATTTGGAAGAACTTCACCAAAAATCTCTAAATCTCTTTTAGTTACACTTCTTAAACCTGTGATTCTTGTTTTTAAATAATTGGCTTCTTTGCTGGGCCTTTTTTTTTTTTTTTTTTTTTTTTTTTTGAGATGGAGTCTCTCTCTGTCACTCAGGCTGGAGTGCAGTGATTTCGGCTCACTGCAACCTCCGCCTCTCAAGTTCAGGTGATTCCCTGTCTCAGCCTCCTAAGTAGCTGGGACTATAGGCACCTGCCACCATGCCTGGCTAATTTTTGTATTTTTAGTAAAGACAGAGTTTCACTCTAGTGGCCAGGCTTGTCTTGAACTGCTGACCTCAGATTATCCACCCTCCTCCACCTCCCAAAGTGCTGGGATTACAGGCATGAGCAGGGCCTGGACCCACATTTCTTTATTGTAAGGATGACTAATGTGAACATAAGAAAAAGTTGGTAGTGGTATGAAGGCAATATTTATAATCTAATCTTTGCGTGTGGCTCTTTCATACTTTTGGCTGAAAAGTACAAATAGGAGGTAACTTTAAAAAGCCATGAGTGACACTCTTTCTCCCATTGTTTGAAGTATTGAGGCAGTTTTTTCAACCCTAAGACATCTCACTTTTCTAGTTAATTAACCAGTTTTAGGTTATCTTCCTTAAAACATTCTGTCACCTCTATTTCCAATTTCAACTATTCAGTTTATCCTAGCTGTGCTAATTTTTTGTTATAATACTTTATTAAAAACAGCATGTAGCAATCAACATATACTGCTATTCTGCCTTTCTAAGCACTTCTCTAGCAGCTTTAATGTCCCCAGGAATATGTTCTGCCAAGTATTTACCATAGTTAACAGTTTTACTGAATGCTGCAGCAGAAGAATTATCATCACCTTCCAGCCTTCCGTGCCTCTTCGCCACTTCTCACCAACTAAGTGAATGCAATATTTTATAAGTTTTATTAAGGCAACATTATTACAGGGAACAATGTCTACATTTGTTGGCCTATAGACTAGTGGTTCTCAAGCTGAATCAAATTTGTTCCATAGGGGACATTTGCCAAAGTCCGGAGACATTCTGTGTGTCACAGCCAGAAGAATGCTGTAGGCGCCTAGTAGTAGTGGCTATCGATGTTCCTAAACACCCAAAAATACACAGGACAGATTTTAGTACAAAAAAATATTTTAGCCCCAAATGTCAATCGTATTAAGGTTGATAAACCTTGATCTAGAAACTACTATAATAAAAATACTTAAAAATACAGCTTCTCAAACAACTAGAAATTTTACTTCCTTAAGGTAACATTCCAGGATGGTTAGGGATAAGTAGATACTTTTTGAGGTCATCCAAGGATCTAACATAGCAAAAATGTCTCTATCATTATCTATACTTGATTTTCATCTCGAGAAGCAGGATGATCAATTCAGTTGTTGACATTTTCCAACTTACTATGCAGGGAAAGGAGAATTCAGAGAAAACATCCTGTTCTTAAGGAGAGGCACTGAAAGTCACACACGTCAATTTTGTTTATATCCCCTCAGTCTGCGCTTAGTAATATGATCTTATCTAAGTGATAGGGAACCTGGACAATAATGTTCTTTGACTCAGTCATCATGGGCCCCATTGAAACTAAAAGGAAGAATGACAAAGGGTGAATTTAAGACAACATCAAAAGAAGAATCTATGAAAATTTCACAATACACCAGTAGATCCATGGAGAAAATGCTTTCGTAGATGGTTTACCCTAAGAGAGAGGAGAACATTTAGATGATAAGCACACTTCATTTAAATAATTATGAAAGAAGAAAAATGAATATAGAAGATAATCACATGAGATGGAAAATAAACTGATAAGAAGTATAAAAATACATGACAAATTCAAGTGCTCAGTGGTATTAGAAATAAACAAAAGACTTCAAAGTGCAGGGGAAATAAAGTCAATGAATTAGCATATTGGAAAAGTAACATAATACAATGAAGTCTTAGAAAAAGATGTTTGTGGAGCTATAAACAGCCATGTGCCCTATAAGAACATTTCACTCAACATGCTGCATGTACAACAGTGGGACCATAAGATCATAGTTGAGCTGGAACATTTCTATTACCTAGTGAAGTCTTAATGATCTTGACCTCCTGTAGGCCTAGCTAAGGTGTATGTTTGTGTCTTAGTTTTTAACAAAAAAGTTTAAAAAGTTAAAAATTATTTTAAAAATAGAAAAAGGCTTATAGAATAAGAATATAAAGAAATAAAATATTTTCATACAGCTGTACAATGTCTTTGTGTTTTAACATAAGTTATGTTACAAAAGTTATCAAAAAGTAGGAGTCAAAAAATTAAAAAAGGAAAAGTTTATAAAATAAAGCTTACATCAAGTTGGTCAATTTATTACTGAAGAAAAAAATATTTTTATTAAATTTAGTGTGACCTTCATGTTCAGTGTTTCTAAAGTCTACAGTAGTATACAGAAATGTTCTTCATATTCATCCTCTACTCACTGGCTCACTCACCCAGAGTAATTCTCAGTCCTACAAGCTCCATTCATGATAAGTGTCCTACACAGGTATGCCACTTTTGCCTTTTATATGGTATTTTTACTGTACACTTTCTAGGTTTATATATACAAACACTTACCATTGCGTTACAGTTGCCTACAGTATTCAGCACAGTAACATGCCATATGAGTTTGTAATCTAGTAGCAACAGGCTACTTCATACAGCTTAGGTGTGTAGTAGGCTATACCATTTAGATTTGTGTAAGTACACATATCCTAGTTGTTAAACAATGTTTGCATGACTGTCTATGAATATGTACACATGCATCTATCATATATGTGCATATATGATAAATGTATATATTTTAATATAATATTTTGTATAGTTATAACAACTTTGTAGTTATATATTATAATTGTGTACTTCAAAAACACTTTGCTATGTATTAATATCAAATTTTTAAAAACCTTAAAATGTTGCCATAAGATGGTGGTATTGCCAAGGCTGCCATTTGAGTTATTTAATTTACATGCTTGGACATTAGTATTCATTTATTCTCTGTGCATTTTTAATAATATGTGTAAATTGATACAGCTTATTTCAAGGAACATTAGTTAGTAAAGCTGTGATAAACTGAATGTTAGAAAATAAAAGTAGGCACTATTTTTATGGCTTTGTGCTTTAAACTTTACCTTAAAGCAATTTCAAATCTTATTTATTAGAAGTCTCCTAGGTGTTGTAACACAGTTACCATTTCATAAAGCAATGTGTATTACTGATAAACCTAGAAAGATGAGGACATCTAATAAAAAGTAAGCGTGAAAAATTTGGAAAATGACAAATTGGAGGGCATATGAATTTATATACAAAACAGTAATGTTTTAGTTGGCATCTCTTCACCTCAGAGCTCAACAAGCTGCACCTGGGGTTCTCCTGCCTTCTCTGTACCCCGAGAATTTTTTTAGTAGGATATTTCTCACTCATATCATTTAACAGGTTTCATTTACCAAAAGGTACAAATACATGCCAACTCTTTTTTACTTCATAGTTTCTGCTCTGAATTCACAGACTCTTTCTCTGCAGATAATTGAGCTTTGCATCCTGGAAGGAAACATGAAGGTAGAGTCAGTTTAAGGAGGAGCCCTGGAAGTCACACACATCAGTATTGTTTACATCCCCTCAGCCTGAACTTAGTAATATGATCACATCTAGGTGATAGGGAACCTGGGCAATAATGTTCTTTGACTGGGCCAACATAGGCCCCATTAAAACTACAACTAAAAGGAAGAATAACAAAGGACAAATTTAAGACAACATTAAAAGAAAAAAAAAAACTATGAAAAATTTAAAACACACCAATAGATTTATGGAGAAATTAGAAAGAGAGTCAGCTTCATGAGCCTGCGGCCTGTGTAGGCACACAGGGCTCTGCTCTCAGAAGAGCCCTACATTTGGTTGAATGCTCTACAGTTGCCATCTTGAAATTGTTAAGAGTTTTTAACATGAAGCCAAGCCATACTTAGTACTGGACACCCTCCCCATGCAATTATGTAGCTAATCCTGCTGAAGACTTCTCAACTAATTCAGAGTTAAGGAGACTAACACGAGTCTTTAGTTTCTCTCTTTGGATTACCACAGGTTTATTTAACTGTTTAGAATCGCACAGAAGCTTTAAGACTCTCTGAAGAATTAAGGCTCATAAAATTCTTCAAAAGATACAACCCCCTATCCTTCTCCAAAAGAATCTCATTTGGAAATAATCTCTACCCAAATATGCCCTCTACATATGTGTATGAATTAAATGTTCAAGAAAAAAAATAGCTTTCATAATGGCTCCCTGCTTTCCCTAAAAAGTGTTTATATGGACTTTCTTTTTGTACTATTTTTACAAAAAAAAAAAAAAAAAAAAAGAAAGGAGAGATTAAAGGGAACATAATGCCATTCCTTGTCCCCATGGTAGGGTACTATAGTGTCTCATTATAAACCTCCATTTTCTATGACAGTCTTCATGACTATCCAAAGTGATAAGAACAGGTAGCTGATTGACAATATCTCTGTCAAAATCCCTAGTTAAATTCTGTCTATAAAGAGTTAGAGATATTTCCAGAAAACATACATAATTGCTTTAATAGAAAACAGTAAGTATGCAAATTAAATGTGTATAGCTAATTTATTAAAAAATTATAATTTTAGAAAAGCAAAAATAGTCTAGTGATGTTAAAAAATATCTTTTAATAGGGCAGTTATATTTTCCCAGTGCATTTAATTGTTAGCTTAATATATTTATAAAACCTTGGAATTATTTAGACACTGTGATTTCTTTGAAAGAATGGTTTTTGTCAGTTTGTATCTGCGGAGCAAAGAAAAGTAAAATTATAATCATTGCAGGTTAATGATATATTTCTGACATGACCACCTGGGCTCAGGTAATGAATGGGGAGGGAAAGAAAGACGGAGACAGAGAGGTAAAAAGTTAGCAGGGGATTTCAAGTTTGTGGCAGAATAATTGGCAGTCCTTGTTGACTAATTTGACAAGATGGGTAAACACTGGATAGGTAAATCCAGGATGTGTAAATCAATAATCATGAATGGTACTGAAGGTACTTTAGATTAATGAAAAAAGTATGTCATAAAATAAAAATATTTTATTATTTCATATTTTAAGAAGCACACATACATTAACTGGCTTTAAATTAAATTAATAAGTAATTAATCAAGAGAAAATCTTCAGGTCCTAAATCAAATCTTTTAGTATACTACAGAGAGATGAAGTGTCTTATTAGGAGGAAAAAGGAAATGTTGACTTTAGAGTCAGAACTTCTTTCTACTAACTTATCGCAAGCTTGGGTTTAAGAATACTTATGTAAGGACTCAAGATGCATGCTGTAGAACAGGTTTCCCAATGTGTTCTTACCAAGGGAACAGCAGCAACCAGAAACTTGCTAGAAATGCAGATTACTGGGTCTCCATTAGACCTAATGATTTACAACCTCTGGCAATAGGATCCAGTAATATGTACTGTAATAAGCTCTCCAGTGTCTCTATCTCAGCTCTTGTGTTAAGATACGGACCGCTTTTAAAGGAAACAGGAATTAGTTCTACTGAAAGTCATGCCACTATCTACTTGTGTTAACTGAGGCAAATCATTTTACTTCTCTGGGCTTCTTTAGCTGAAAAATAATACATTTATTTTTATGTTATCTGAGGTTCTTTCTAGTCTTTAAATTATATGGCTCTGAAACCTTGGTTGGTACACTTGAGACTCTTGGCTGTAATTATTATCTACTAAAACTCTTTACAAAAAGAAAAGAATGATCTAGAAGCTAAGAGACATAGTACATTGAGGTCTAAATTGTATATGAAGCAAAAACAATCAGAGCCTTGACTCTTCAACTACAAATTCCTTTTGCAACTTGACATTTACTTTCTATATATGAAGGCTACATCCCCCAAACTACAGTGTCTGAGAACTTAAATATAAATACAGTGAAATTGATTCAACTTCTCGTCCTACTAGAGCTATTTAGATAAAAAGAAGGTGAAGAACTCCCCAAGTAAGGATAGTGGGTATTCACAAGGTATCTGAAATTGGTTTCTGTAGGAGAAAATTGATAGGTAATAAAATACTTGAACATTTAAGTGCTTGGTTTTGTATTTGCTTATCCTTGTTTGGTTGTTTAAAGTTGTGACTTGCTTGCTTGCATAGATACCATAAAAAATGTAGAGTGAGAAGGAGGCTTAGTTTCATTGTATACACTCTTATACAGTATAATTGGTGGATTAATAACCATTTCATCAGGACAAGTCATTTACAGTTGAGAAGGAAATGGGCTTAACTGAGTAAGCTCAGATATGACCTCTGAAAAATGTCTTAGCTCAACTTATTCCTGCCCAATCCACACATCCAGATGAATGAATCACATCGTTGGAGTATTTTGTTCTTTGTGCAAACCTGTTGTTTTACTCTTTAATAGTATTGGAATGTTTTATTTACATATCTGCCTCCCAACTTTTGAAGGTCAGAGACTACATCTTATTCAACTCTCTACTTCAGGGTCTAGCACAGTATTTGGCATATGGTAGAGGTGTAGCTATTGATTTATTATTGTTGGTGATGCTATTGCTTTATGAATTGAAAGTAATATTGGAAGATATGTGGAAAATACAAATTGTACAACGAGAGCAAAAATGTAATAGTGTCCACGTTGCTACATAACAGGAACCTCATTTTCACAATCCTGAAGTTGTTGTTCTTTTTTTTGCTTGTCAAAGGAAACAGAATGTTCCCTTTAGCATAGTATGCTATAGTAAAGAAAGTGAGCTAACCAGGATACAGGATAATCAATCATTAGAGAAAAAAAAAAGTTGAATTCCTATACCAGTAGTGGAAGTCACTAATGAAAGACACAAAAAGGTAGTAATAAGTACTCTGCGTACTGTACCAGCAGGAACAGTGATGGAGGCAGGGGACCAGGGACCGTGAAGAGATATTGAGAGTGAATTGTTGAATTATCTCAGCAGCAGAATCTAATGATTTTCTTAGCAGAGAGTAAGCTGTGATTTATATCAAAATCCCACTTGTTACCTATTATTTTTAAGTTATTTATGTAATTATATCTAAGTAAATTATATAAAGGTAGTTGACACTCATTTTCATTCATTATTTTAAAATCCTCAATTAATTTTGGAGATATGCTTGTAAAATTATGACAGATATTCTTAGGTAATTGTAGATTAATTTTTAGACTAAGTCTATATAATGACTGCAACAAATTTTCTTGTCCACTAAGCCTAGTAAGCTGTAATATTTACAGACCCTACTTTACTCAAACACATTTATGACATGGGGATATCTATACAATATGATAAAAATCACCTACCACAGTGCTAGATACTATATATCCTCACCTTACACATTGTTTCTTCTGACCCTTCTCTAAATTTTCTACTCTTTACTATAAAATAAGCCAACTGTCTGGAAGCAAAACTTAACATTCTCTCTTTCCAGATAAAATATCTTCTATCTTTCAACCATATAGCCTATATTTTTACCAGATCCTCACTATCTTAGCTATCTAGATCAGACAAGGCTCTGTCAAGAAGCTGAAGGTAACCATCTGCCCTAGCTTGTGGCAAGGGTATCTGACCTTCTTGCTAAAATAAAATCATGAGTGTCATGCAAACTGGAATGGTTGGTCACCCTAGGAGGCACACTCAGATACTTAATTCAAAGCAGTTTATGAAGGAACTATGCAAGTATGGGTAGGGTTAAGAATTAAGATGAAGCACCTGAGAGTCCACAACTGGGAATGCCCTAGACCAGAAATTTTAAGGAGAAGAAGCTGTAGTTGGAGAGCGAAGCTGCTGCATGGGAGGTACAGAGCTAAATTTCAGCTGGAGGCGCAGGGTAGAGAGGAAGTTGGAATTAAATGAATAATTTATTTTCTCCACATTTAGATTTCCTGATGATGTCTCTCACTGGCAGAATCTTGTTTTTTGGCAAATAGAAAGCCAGAAGACAAGAGAACTTCTGAGGAATCAGACTCCAGGAGTGGAAACTTGGTAAAGAGAGACTGAGTGTGGATCTGGAGGGTCAAACAATGTCTAGCCTGTAAGACTTCCCTGATAAAATTACAGTTATTTCATGACTTTTAAGCACTCCAAACGCTCAGCTGTAAGCTAGCAACTTGCAAAATATGGAGACATTTCTAATTCAATCATACAATATGTAAAATATCTGAATACTTCTAAGCATTATATAATTATATATTGTCACATTGTATAAAAATGATGCAAAAAATACATGACTATTACCTTTCCATAACACTCTTATATTTATTAGTTTAACCTCACTACCAGTAAGCCAATTAAAAGTTACCAATATTCAAGTAATCAATCGTATTTAATTTCTCACTGCCTATCAAATAACTAGAACCAGTAGGGTTATTTTGACTCTGAAGCAAGCACATATACTACTTAATGGTGAAATTGTTTATTCAGTTAATTCATGATAATATTAACCCTTCAAATAGAAGAATTCTAAACAAACAGTAGAAAGACTGAACATATTACCTTGCAATCATTAACCAAGAGGAAAAATAGTTCGACTAAGGTCTAAATTTGAGATGTCATGTTCTTATTTTAAAGACATACCGTTGATCAAACATACTTTTTTAAAAGTGAGGGACATAAGCATTCTTCCTTATTTTTTATTCGCAAAATGGAAATGATATTAAGATATATTGTGTGTGTGTGTGTGTGTGTGTGTGTGTGTGTGTGTGAAAACTGTTAAATAAGCAGGAGGCCATTAGCCTGAGGATGTCTCCATACCTCGAGTCCCTACATAGCAAACTGCAACCTAAGTTAACAGGTAAACAGGTTCAAACCTAACTTAGGAGTACAATGAAGACTCTATATTCAGGCAATCACAGCAGCCAAGCAGCCATGTTTGAGCCAATTACAGGCAGCCAACTGATCACTCCATGCCCAAATAAAGTGGATGCCTAGCTGTAGCCAATCAGATGATTTCTTGACTCTGCATCTGTGGCTCTCCTATAAAATCTCACTGCTCACCCTGCTGGGTTGGGCTCTCCGAGCTTCTTCTGATTTTGACTGCTGCCTGATTTATGAATTGTTCTTGCCTCAAATGAACTCTGCTAAATTTAATTTGTCAAAAGTGTTTCTTTTAACAAGACCTAGGGATACAATATTTGTGAAGTGCTTACCACAGCGTTTGAAAGAAAGTTCAAAATAGGTGTGCATTTATATTATTAATAGTAAGAAAATGGTTTAATTTATGCAACCATTCAGGGTTAAATGGATTAAAAACATTTTCACAAGACCAGAGTTCCCTTGGAAAGAAGAAGTATTTACAGGAAACCATTTTTATAAACTGTCAGGTCAGGCTCATAAAATACCTGTTACATTCTTTGTTCAGCTGCAGTCTTTCAGTGTCCTTAGAGAGTCTGGGTTGGCTATGTTCTGAAATATATTGAAACACACTCTCCTTGATCTCCGGTCATTTTTCTTGGTATTTAAAGCCTACTTTGACAATTAAAGTTTTAATGCATACTTTTTCTCAGTGATGATAAAGGTCACCATATTAGTACTGATATTTTGACATACACATTCTTTTATTTCTCTTTTACATGCTAATTTGGGGGAATACTGTATCTTTCATTATTTTGTAGCCATGGAAGTACAAAGACTACTCCTGTTCACTAGATAGCTGCTTAAGTGGTGTCAAGCAATGCACTTCCTCTATTTTTATCCGGCTATGCATATATTCCACTCTATACATTTTGAGAAGGAGAACTATGTCTTATTAACATTCAAAACACATAAAAAATTGTCTGATCCATTATAGGAGCTTGACAAGTTTTCATTAATAAATCAATTAAATGACAAATTGAAACTATTCTTTTTTTTACACATGGGTTAATAATAGATAGATTCCTTTTTTTTTTCTTTT
>NW_022436981.1:7447575-7515628 GCF_009761245.1 Sapajus apella | reverse complement strand
TTTTTTTTTTTTTTTTTTTTTTTTTTTTGAGACTGAGTTTCGCTCTTATCACCCAGGCTGGAGTGCAATGGCACGATCTCAGCTCACCACAACCTCCGCCTCCTGGGTTCAAGCAATTCTCCTACCTCAGCCTCCCGAGTAGCTGGGACTACAAGCTGCGGCACCATGCCCAGCTAATTTTTGTATTTTTAGTAGAGATGGGGTTTCACCATGTTGACCAGGATGGGCTCGATCTCTTGACCTAGTGATCCATCCACCTCGGCCTCCCAAAGTGCTGGGATTATAGGCATGAGCCACCGCGCCCGGCCCAATAGATTCCATTTTTGAGAACTCACTTTAATCCCAGGACTAAGGATTTTTTACATAATCCTTAGAACTACACTATAAGGTAGAATTATTCCATTTTACAAATAAAATCTTGGAATGGAATTTTAATTATTGCATTTCACAAATAAAACCTTAAAGCAGAAAGAGAATGAGCACCTCATCCAAAGTTGAGTAATAGTGTCTCTTTATAGCCTGTACTCCAACTTCTAGGGAGCACTGTTTCATGGAATACTCTCTGAATTTGGGCATGCTAGGATAATGATTCCAAAAGTGTTTCTGAGACTTTGTGAGAAAGGAAATTAATAAGCTGTATGCTTAGATATACATACTTTGGTTTTCTAATATTTTGATATTAGTTTTAGTAATACATGATCATTTTTGTTTGTAAAGACCCATGAAAGACTGACTTTATTTTTTATGCTCAAAAAAAAAAAAACCTACCACTTAGAGATTGCTGACACATTATAATTTTTTAAGATAGAGGCTACCATGTTTATGCAAAATATGTTCCTTATTTAAAAAGTAACAGTTTAGATCTCTTTATTATTAACATTTATTTCACAGCCACAAACTGTGGGCAAGAAAGTTTGTACAAGATTTTAAAAAGAACTATAGTGTTTCATAATCAAATATAAACATTTTCAAAATCTAAAACTCTAACTCTTTGTATGTTTCTTTTAATTAAAGATGTAAATATAGAACTTTTCACCTCTTTCTCATTTAAATCATGCAGAGTGTGCGTAGAGACACCAGTTAAAGAGAGTGCCCACAAAGCTGTCTCTCCTGAAACTGGTAAACGTGAACATGGGACAAATTCATTATAAATCAATAATTTACAGTAGGTGTTTCAAAATAAATCTTATATATTTAATCTGAAGATTATTATGTAGATAAGTAGATACAATTAGAACACTTTCTATAATTTATCACCCTGTTTTCAATATTTCATGCCAAAACTTTTTACATTATTTGTAGAAGACTCTCCTTCAAGAACAATACAGTCTTTGATGATAAGAGCTGGAGGATAGATGCTCCACAAGATTATTTGAAAATTGTCATTATTCCCACTGCCTCCACTCCATGATATATCAAAATTCAGAACACTGCAACCCAGCCTAAATATCCACTTCTAATACCACGATTTTGTCATATGACAAGGTCAGACTCAAGGACTTACCATGGGTTCTGCCTTTTTAATTAAAGGAGGCTTCTTTTAATACTAATAATTCAGATTGTCCCTTTATTGAGGCTTTTACATCTTGAGGCAACTTGTGATTCAAGGCATGTGAGTGGTGCTTTTCTGTTGTAAAATAGGAAGCACACAGTCATAAGTGGAAATGAGAAGAAACTAAAATGAGCACTAAGTTTCAGTCAACACAAAATCTGAAAAACAAAACAAAACAAAAACCTCAGGTTATATTGTCTGGCTATAATCTAAGGTTATAATAATCTTAGGAGATAATACAGACATGATATTAAAGAATTTCCATAAGATTATCTGCACCCACATTTTGCTCAAAACTGTTCATGTAGTCCAAGTGAACTTCCATTTGAAAAACACCGCTGTAAATGACACAAATCTATTTCTATTTTGCACATGTGATTATGCTTGACAGAGCAGGAGTACTGCCATCTTGGACAAGCCCCTCATTCTGAAGTTCACCTTAATTTTTAAAATAAATAAATAAATAAATAAATAACCTAAATTCAAAGGGCATCAGCCTAATGGCTAAGGTCAGCACAACCATAAATCACAAATAACATTTCCAACAACAAACGTTCCAAACTCCTCCCCAGTTAGAGACATGGCTAACCTTGAGATAACCCCCTTCTGGCTGGGAGGATGCCAGCCTGGAGATAACAACCTCTATTTGGCTGGAAAGATGTCTGCCCCAAGATAAACTCCCTTCCTCCCAGAGACATTCCAACCCCGCCATAAAACTTTTCCCTCAAACAGAAACATTTCCAGCTTCTGATAATCCCCCTCACACTAAAGCCAATATATACTCTTGTTCTGTATGAGAAAGCAGTCCTGACCAAAATCAGCCAAAAGCCCCTTTTAACTGAAGTACATCTGTTTTTACTGCCGAGCCACAGTTTGTGTTTCTATCCTCTTTCTTTAACTCTTAGACAATGCTCATGTAGGTATTAGTGAAAGTTAACAAACCATTTATTTAGTTTTGAGAATTTAGATGCAGAAATGACTATGAGATTATAAAGAAAAGATCTATTTAGCGAATGGAATAGACTTAGTACTAGCCTAAAGAGACCAAAAATTTGTAGAGCATACCCAAATAGTATTATTTGGAGAATAATATTGTATTTCTTAAGAATAATATTGTATTTCTTTGTTTGTTTTTGTTTTTTTTGAGACGGAGTTTCGCTCTTGTTACCCAGGCTGGAGTGCAATGGCGCGATCTCGGCTCACCGCAACCTCCGCCTCCTGGGTTCAGGCAATTCTCCTGCCTCAGCCTCCTGAGTAGCCTGGATTACAGGCACGCGCTACCATGCCCAGCTAATTTTTTGTATTTTTTAGTAGAGACGGGGTTTCACCATGTTGACCAGGATGGTCTCGATCTCTTGATCTCGTGATCCACCCGCCTCGGCCTCCCAAAGTGCTGGGATTACAGGCGTGAGCCACCGCGCCCGACCATAATATTGTATTTCTTAACTGATGTTTATAACGAACCAAATATTGGAGAAAGTACTTTTAGTAGAACTGGCCTAAAACTGGTAACCAGAAAAAAGACCAAAAGGCCTTTCAGATGATAAATTAAATGTATCCTGAGAAATTTAGATTGTTCCCTATAAATCACCATAAACTGTTATTCATGGTCAATAACTCATGATAGGGACTGTACTGAATCTGTAGTTTGTTTTGAGTAGTATGGGCATTTTAACAATATTAATTCTTCTAATTCATGAACATGAAATACCTTTCTATCTTTTGTGTTTGTCCTCTTCAATTTCCTTCATCAGTGTATTATAATTTTTTATTCTAGAGAGCTTTTACTTCTTCAGTTAAGTTTATTCCTAGGTATTCTACTGTTTTTGCAGCTACTGTAAATGAGATTACTTACATGGTTTCTTTCTCAGATTTTTTGCTGTTGGCATATAGACGTGCTACTGACTTATGTATGCTGATTTTGTATCCTGCAACTTTACTGAAATTGTTTATCAATTCTAATAGATATTTGGTGGAGACTTCAGCTTTTTCTAAATATGAAAGATCATATCATCTATAAATAAGGATAATTTGACTTCTTTCTTTCCCATTTGGATGACTTTATTTCTTTCTCTTATCTAATTGCTCTGGTTAGGGCTTTCAGTATCATGCTGAATAAAAGTGATGAAAATGGGATCCTTGTCTTGTTCAAGATTTTAAAAGAAAGGCCTTCAATTTTCCCCCATTTAGTATGATACTCAAAATAACCAAAAGATTATAATTGAAATATTCATAACACAAAGAAATGATAGATGCTTGAGACAATGAATATTCCTATTACCCTGATTTGATCATTAGACATTGTATGCTTATATCGAGTAGCCCATGAATATGTACAATTATTATGCATATGTCATCCATAATAATTAAAAGTAAAAAAATTTTTAAAAACAGAAAAGGTAAATCCAACTTTAAAAATAATAATTTGTGATTGTGATTCAAAGAATTATAAGACTTTCAAATTGAAGAACATTATCAACAAGTGGGACACAGGGTTAGAACCATGTTCAAATGAAAAAAAAAAAAAAAAGAAGAAGAAGCCAGCAAATGTATGTCCAGATGTTTAGATTGACATACACAAACTACCCTTTTTTTAAATATATTTCCTCACAGAATTTTTAACAACTACAAATTATAATTATTCAATAAATGGAGTAATAAATGTTATTTAACTATGTTCTGAAGACAAATTTGATTTCTCTTTTCTGTTCCCTCTGGTTCTTCAGATATTTTCATTTGGGTAAAAACGATTTATGTAAGCAAAAACACTTTTTTCTGATTGTAAATATAATCCACACAATTTTCAAATGTGCAGTGAGTACTACACACTAACAGCATGCTACTAATTAAACAATTCCCAGGAAATGTGAAAGTCGCTTAGTGGACTGTCAGACATGCTTCTACTGAATATCTGATTCTACCATCCACATAGGGACAGACTAAACAAGGAAATCGGGAGATATTTTTAACTTTGCACTACACTACTTCCTCTTTGAAGTCATCAGCCCCTTCCAACTTCTTAACACACAACACAGGTAGTCATTCTGGAGTCAAGGACCATTTTCAGTCTTCAATCATTTACAATACTCTCCTCAACAGTATATTATATATTTCCTCTACAACTTTTTAAATCACTATTTTTAAAATCTGTCCTATATTCCCTTGAAGAATATGGTCTCCAAGTTTATTTTTTATGCAAGATACTAAAATATGCCTGAATGTGTGGTAGGAATTCAATATAGCAGATATAACTATAGTGAATCTTCACCAATTTCACCCCATATATACAGGATTGAGGAGCAATTTAAAGAGGAGAAATGGGTACTGGAGCCCATGGAATTGCTTATCTTGGCATGGGCAACATTTTCTGCATGTCACTGTACACCCGGTTGGTCTCAGCCACAAGAAGAGGACTTAGAAATTTTCAAGAGAATTATTCCAAAGTATAATAATCCTTTGAGACCCAAATTACAGTCCAAAGAATTATTATACCACTGCATTTATAGATAACATTGAGCTCATTTACAAGAAATTCTTACTTCCTTATTTTTTCAATTTATCAATCTTTAATTTGTTTTCTCATGTAATCGCAAATTCATTTAAGGTTATTTCCTTCTTTCTCTTATCATATACAAATATATCTGGTCTCTAATTAACTATACTAATCCTTTTTTTTTCTGGTGTCTGTCTATACTTCTTTTATTTTCTATACTTCTTGTAAAGAAAGGCTTCTGATGCTCTTATTTTATTAAATACAAATCTATTCATAAAAAGATGCTGTAAGTATCTGAGAATTTCCTTTCATTTTCTGGTGTAATTGTAGAACAAAATTTTGGAATTAAAGTATATGTAATTTATTATAAATTACTTTCATTTAATTTCTCTGTTAAATTATATATTATTAACATCAATCTTTAAAAAAATGTTTAGTATTGTTCTTAGTATTTTATTATTAAACAAATAATAAAATACTTAGAACAAAATTTTCATGTTGTAATAAATTTCATGTTATTTACTCAAGTGATACTGGCCTTGGAAAGAGACTTTCCAAGGCCAAAATCACTTGAGTAAATAACATGAAATGGCACATGGTAATTAAATCTAAAAAATTCTCCAGCAGGAGGAAGAATAATTTCCTTAACCCATATAAGAAAGAGAGTTTCCAAGGCCAATATCACTTGAATAAATAACAAGATTAAAAGGAAGACTCCTCCTCCCATACAATAAACTATAGAAGTCCTAAAAAGTTAATTGCAGATAAGATAGTCATATATTTCATGTTTGTTTTCTTCTCTTGAGAGGAGAGAATGTCTTTAGTAAGCATGTTAAATAATACTAATAATAACAATGACAGTAATCATAATAGCAGTTTTTCTGTGTAAGCAATATCCTGTGATAAGCAATTTTTTGATGTTTTACTAAATAAACTGACTTAACGCTCACGATTCATTTACAAAATCTGTATTAGGTTGATATAAAAGTAATTGTGTTTTTTGTCATTACTTTCAATGGCAAAAACCACAGTTAATTTTGCACCAATCTAATACTATAATTATCCTCATTTATAGCAGAGAAAATTAAAGCAGACAGTTAGCAATTGGTCATATAATTAGGAAGAGACTCAGCCAGAGATAACACAGGGACTGTGAAGAAAGTTTTTCCTTTGTTCCTACAGCAAAGAAGCATTTGAATGTCCGTAAAAGTAATTAACTTCTGATGATTCTCATACACTTCATGTTTCTGATACTTTGCCTGGAACATCTATTCTTGCAAACTTCAAACTTAAGTCAGGGGATTTCAGCATGTCATTTGAGTACAATGTATTAAATTTGGAGATAAGAATATAGCTTCAACTTCTATTTACTAGCTATGTGATCTTGAGGTCTTTTCACTTTTAAAGGCTATAGAATGGTGATAGTTAACAGTTTTCTCTAACAGACATTAAAAATTCAAGCAATATAACATATGCAAGGGTGCTTTGTAAACTGTAAAATGCTAAGCAAATGTTAATAGGATCTATTTCCGGTCTTCTCATTTCGTCTATACACTTCCAATACTTTCAGCATCTCTTCATTTCCTCAAATATGACATGCATAATATCAGATCCACCTAGTCATTTATTCAGTAAATTTGTATTCATGGGCTATATATGTAACACAATCTAAGGGAGCCAGAAAAGGCTTTTCAAAATGAAAGTAACATTTGAGTTAAAATCTGAAGGAATTAGAGGTAACCAAACTACATATGAGGAAGATAGCCATGAAGCTACAAGGTGAGATAGTGAAGGACAGAGCAACCTAGGCAGAGAGTCCAGAAAGTACAAAGTCCCTGGAGTGGGAATGAGCTTTTCCTAAGAAATGTTAGGAAATCCAGTGTGGTTTCGACATTATCAGGGAGGAAGAGTGTGATTTGCTTGAGAAACACAAAGTACAATTTGTAGAAAGCAACCCTTCTGGAGAGTGGATTTGGTAGAGGCAACGTCTGAAAAACAAGCAATAAAATGAAGAGGAATAATTGTTCAGTTGAAAGCTGGCTCATGACAAATCTTGAGAACCATACATATAAATATACTGTTCCCCTTTCATGAGTTTCCCTAGGCCAAGAGGTACCCTTCGAACAGTAGAAGAAATAGGCAGATAAATTATCAAGAACATCTAGAGACCCAACCCAAGTTGGAAAAATGTTTTGAAAACCTGGAAAACGGCACATGGTAATTAAATCTAAAAAATTATCCATCAGGTGGAAGAATAATTTCCTAAACCCGTATAAGAAAGAGGCTTTCCCAGGCCAATATCACTTGAGTAAATAACATGATCTAACACCACAAAAAAAAGTCAGTAATTGTTATTTACATATAAAAATCTATAATTATAATTTGTTTTGTAAACCCAGGAAGGTTGCAAAACTTTTGCTTTTGCTTAAGGTAACTATGAAATAGGACATTGGTCACTTTCATTTTTGTGTAACTTGGAAGAAATAGTAAAATCTCAGGCTGGAAGTTATTTAACCTGATGAAGGTTAGATTGTTCTCACATTGTGTGTATTCAAGAAATAATAATAGCCTTTAAAACGTAGTAATAGGCTGGGGGCGGTGGCTCACGCCTGTAATCCCAGCACTTTGGGAAGCCAAGGGGGGCAGATCACGAGGTCAAGAGATCGAGACCATCCTGGCCAGCATGGTGAAACCCCGTCTCTACTAAAAATATAAAAATTAGCTGGGTGTGGGGGTGTTTGCCTGTAGTCCCAGCTACTCAGGAAGCTGAGGCAGGAGAATTGCTTGAACCCGGGAGGCAGAGGTTGCAGTGAGCCGAGATTGAGCCACTGCACTTCCAGCTTGGCACCCGGCGACAGAGCAAGACTCTGTCTCAAAAAAAGAAAACAAAAGGTAGTAATAAACAACTTCAGGTAATCCATAAGCTTCGTTTTAAAGGGAGATGAGGTCTTTTCTTCAATGAGGGGCAAGAAATGGTTTTACAGCCACAAGGACTGAGTCATAAACTTTGGACACCAGTGACGTGTTAAAGCAAACATAAAAGGTCACATATCAAAGAATAAAAATCCAGACCAACTGGAGAAACACCCAGATAAATCGCTAAATGGATTTCTTTATTCCTTGAGCCTTAATTTAAAGGGAATTAAAATCTGGCGAAGAACTACATTATACGCTTAAGGGACAATGAATAAGCAGGACAAAGCAGCCATCCGTTGACCTTTGCAAGAAAAACAAGATGAGCTCAAATAAGGCACATGCACAGGAGTATAGTGAGTGCTCACCATGGATTTGAATCATTTTGGGGACACAGATGGTGATATTGTGTAAAGTTGGACGCAAGCCCAGGCAAGAACAAAGTTTCAATTGTTACAAACCCACAGTTATTGTGTGGAAATAAAGCTTTGGATTTACTCGTTCCAGTGGTGTAACTTTAAATTCCTCAAACTGGCATGAAAGAATAAATGCTGCAAAAACAATTCTCTTTCTTCTCTCTTACTCAATTACTAACCCAAACTACATTCATTCTTCAACTATCATTGTGTTAATTTACTTTTCTGTGTTTTTCTTTTTGATATTGCTGTCATTGACAGTGTAAATCAACCTCCTCTCCACTCTTAATATGTCTATTATTTCTTTCAAAGTACAGCTGAAAATTTATCATGTTCATTAATCCCTATCTGACTAATGTTAACCAACATTTAAAAAACTATGTATTTTTTCAAGTAAGCATTCTCTATTAATTCAGTCAATATATATGCAGGAAAAGTACAAAGGACTAGGGATAAATACACACAAAAACATAGGAGCCCAGAGGTCAAGAATGTTGCTGTTGAGAAGGAAGATTAATTTAGAAAAAAAAGCCATATTTTAAAAACTGAGTTAGAGATATATACAGAATAAAATGTGGGTATAGGAAAAGCATTCAAATATGCCTAGAGAAGCTAGGGAAGACCATTATAAAAAAAAAATGTTGATCAAGATGAGTTGCAAGCAGTAAGTAAAAGTTTAGCGGAAAGAAAAATAGGAAAAAGGAGTGGTCTGGAAAGCAGGTGCAAAGGCATGGAGACGTAGGAAGGGAAGATGACATTTTCTACAGCAATGAAGCATAGAGTGGGAGGGGTTGAATCACAGAACAGACGAGGTATGAAGGAGCCAATTTATGAAGTAGTTTGTAATCCTCTGAAAAGCAGATTATTTATTTTCAGAATGGATATTTTAAAACGCACCAAAATGAGAACAACATAGACACAGATCTAGCAAAACATTTTCAAGCCATAGCACTGAAGCAGGGTCCAGCAGGACACTTTTGGGCCAATTTGGGACTTAGTGGTTGCTAGATTGTGGATGTTCATTTGGGTCCTGAAAGCAGAAGTCAGAGTGGTTCCAGAGCAGGACAAGGAGAAGCTGAAGCGGTAAAGAGAGCAGCAATTTGCCAAATGGTGTCTGGTATATACTGGTTAAATAAGAACTCTTATTTTTATCATTACATATTTTATTATTCATATTAATATTATAGAGTGTATATTTTCTGTTATCTTTTCTCTTCCTTGTTACAGTTTAAATCAGGTAGAAGCAATCAGTTTTAAGCATGAGAGAATGATCATTTATGCATCATTGCCCTGGCATCAGGAGGAAGAAAGAATGGAGGAAAGACAGAAACTGGAAAGAGTAAGAGCAACTATGAGGGTATAATCTGGAGAATAACTGATGGCCTGGCCCAATCTAGGACTGTGGCACTTCAAATGCAAAAGATGAGCTGATACTAGCAATAACTTGGAGGGACAGTTTGCAGTTCTAACTGGAAATGAGTAGGGATAATTTGGAGCTAACAGTCTAGTATATATCCAAAACGTCTATTCTGTCCTGGGTTTTATGTTTAAGACATGCATCCTAGTATTCCGTTCTCACTAAAATGAAAGTATTTCTTGGCTTTCTGGGAAATCCGTGGTATACATACATAGGTTGTTCTGCAATAATTTTTTAATACTGTCTTCTTTCACTTTTAAAGTACCACAGATTCAATGGTCATTCTAACCAGTTTTGGAAAAGTTTCAAGTAGTTCAACACATGTTTAGCTTTCAAAAGAGTTCCTCAAACCCAAGAATCATTTGGGAAGCTTACTGGAAATGCCAAAGTCTAAACTCTACTTCCAGAGATTCTGAGTCAGTAGGTTTAGAATGAAACAAAACAAAGCAATATAAAACAAGACAAAAATCTAAATGCTTAAAAAAACAAAAGTTGAGCACCTTGTTGTTTTTTGTTTATTCATAGGAGCACTACATTAACATATCCAAATGAGCTGCATACTCTCTCTCCTCTCCACAGAAGTCAGAATGAATTATACATGCGGAGTGATCAGCAAATGCTATGTGGTTTATGCAAAAGATCACCAACTTGTGATGATTCAACCCGGGCTTTTCAGGTTTTTCTAGGATGGTGAAAAAGTGATAGACATTCAGCAGAAACCATTCTTCAATATTAGAGTTTTGATGTTTTCGCAGGCTAGCACTATGTGGTAGGACACTCTTTAGTGATGCTGGACAGCGGAAGTGAGCTGCAGCTCGCAGTCAGCCAGAAAATCACAAGGGTCAACAAACTCTGTTTTTCACTCTCAGTATAATGTTCAATAAACTACATGAGTTAATCAGCATTTTACTATAAAATAGGCTTTGTGTTAGATGATTTTGCCCAACTGTAGGCTAATGTAAGTGTTCTGAGCATGTGTAAGGTTTGCCAGGCTAAGTTATCATCTTAGGTAGGCTGGCTATCAGCAATGGTTTGGATATTTGTTCCCACTGAACTTCATGTTGAAATTTGAGCTTCAGTATTGTAGGTGGGGCCTGATGGGAAATGTTTGGGTTATGGGAGTGGATCCCTCACCAACAGATTAATTCAGTCCTTCAGAGGTGAGTGAGTTAACATTCTATTAGTTCCCTAGAGTTCGTTGTTAAGAGGAGTCCAGCCCTTTCTACTGCTTTGTTCTCTTGCTGTGTAATCGCTACACATCCGAGCTCCCCTTCACCTTCTGCCATGAGTGAAGCAGCCTGGAACCCTCACCAGGTGCAGTTGCCTAACCTTAAACTTGCCAGCCACCACCACCACTGTGAGTCAAATAATCTTTTTCTACTTCATAAATTGCCCAGCCTCACATATTTTGTTATAATCACCTGATATGAACTAAGAGAACTGGTACCAAGAAGTGACTGTTGCTGTAAAGATAGCTGAAAATGTGGAAACAGCTTTGGAAATGGGCAGACGTTGGAAGAGTTAGAAGGCTCAGAAGTAAAACAAAGCAAAACAAAAACAAAAGAAAACAGAGAAAGTTTGGAACACCTTAAAAACTGGTTTAGGGCGTGTGAACAAAATGATGACAGAAATCTAAACAGTAAAGACCATGCTAAGGAGGTCTCAGATGAAAATGAGAAATTTACTGGGAAGTAAAGCAAAAGTCACCCTTATCACATCACAGCAAAGAGCTTGGTTGTATTGTGTCCATGCCCTATGGCTTTGTATAATGCCAAATTTAAGAGTAATGACCTAGGCTATCTGGCAGAAGAAATTTCCACATAGCAAAGCTTTCAGAGGATGTACAGGAAAGCCTGAGTACTTAAGCAGACATCTTAAGTCATCATCTACAGCCATAGATAGGGCCATAGCCACTACAAAGTGTTCCCTTCTTGGGAAATGCCTAATGAGGCTGCTGAAGTGGGACCACTGTCTGGACCCCAAAATGGTGGAGCAACTGACAGCATGCCACTTCAGCCTGGAAAAGCCACACGAATTCAACTTCAACTTATGAGAGCAGCCACGTGGGTTGCACTCCAGAAAAGCCATGAGATGGGGCTGACCAAGACTTTGGGAACACACTAGTATGCCCAGGATAAAGAACATAAAGTCAAAAGAGATGATTTTGGAGCTTTCAGACTTTATATGTGCCCTGCTTGGTTTTGAACTTGCAAGAAATCCTTTCTTTTGGCTGATTCCTCCCTTTTAGAGTGAGAATGTTTACCCAATGCCTGTACAACCATTGTGTCCTGAAAGCAAATAACTGATTTTTAATTTTACAGTCTCATAACTCTCAACTCTTATAGGAATGTGGTAGCAGGAGTTTGAAGAAAGGGGTTTACAGAGTCAAGTCATGTCGGCCCAGCGGAAGACAGCCCAGGGAGGAGAAAAAGGAGGCCAGTTTCAATGCACCCACATAAGACGGGGAACCATGTGCTTGTGCAAGGGAAAAAAGTCTATTTGACCAGAATTGACCAAGGTCGTTTCTAGGTAAAATAACATAGTTTATACTGGAGAGAAGTAAACCGCTTTGTTTCGCTCTTCCCTACACAGACATTGTGGCGGAAGGGGAGGGAAAAGCCAGACACATCCAAGCTTCTCTCTGGCCTGTGCATTGGCCCAGTTATTGGGATCTTGAGTAGCTAGGTTAGACCCCAAGCATTTGGATACAATGATGGAGGGAGCCGAAATGCTCTATATTATAAAGTGGGAATGTTTCTAGAGTTTCTGGAAAGAAGCTAGAGCGGAGAGAATTGTACGGGCCACTGATGTCAGAGGCAGGAGGCAAGTTTTTTTGTTTGTTTGTTTAAAAAAGCCAATCTTTTAAAGGCAATATGAAGCTTTTAAAACATGATCCCAGAATTCTTTGACACTCTACCACTTGAGAGGTGTGGTCAAATTCTTCTTTCCTTAAATCTGGGGTCCGTGACTGTTTGACCAATAGACTGTGATAGAAGTGATGCTGTCCTGATTTCCAGGCCCAGTTCTTACAGGGCTGGCATTAGCCAGTCAGCCATGCGGTTACCATATTGGAAGTAGATCCTCTAACCCTAGTCAAGCTGCCAAGAGATACCCATGTAGATCAGAGAGAAGCCATACCAACTGAAGGTGTGTATAGCAAAATACATAATTTGTGTTTCTTTTAAACACACAAAAAACAAAGAAATAATTTACTTGGTTCCCCGTCTTTATTTATGAGGTAGATATCAAGAGCAGTTTCCTGGCTACAGCTGGAGAAATTATGTAAATTCAAGTGAGCAAATTAATAGCAATAATTACATCATCACATTTCTACTGAGGCCTACCTTGAAGGTATTTTTTAATATAACTGTTTAAAAAAGAAAATGATACTATTTGGAGAAACAAATGTCCTAATAACATTTATATTTGTGTATGCACACATGGAGATATAACCAAAGTTTTTTTCACCATCATCAATTATCTTCATGATGATTCCAATAAAACTTTAAGTTGAAAGTATTAGGGAGGAAAAGTGAAAGAAATATGCCTGAGCAACCAAGAGATAGAGTATAATTTGTGGCTTAGGGATCAGAAAGAAATTGTAGAGATAAAAAATTTAAAGAAATTAAATGAGCTATAAAGAAAATATAGTCTTGCTTGTGACGTGTCTATCTTTCATCTTAGGAAACAGTTTGGACTTTTACAATTGCCCTCAACAAAGAAACGTAAGCTTATACCACCAAGGTTGACTGTCTAAAACAAATTATTTATTCCCATTCACATATGCCACCGCTAATATTTAAAGACTTGTAATCTGGTCAAAAAAATGCAACAATATGTCATTGATCAAAAAGTTTGCAACATTTTCAGTATAATAATGACTCTTTAATTTGACATTTGAATATTTTAGGAACTAGTCATGAGCAATTAAGGTGTATGAAATGACAGAGGACATATACCTAAGTGCTTTTTATCAAATATTTTTAATTTAAGGTATAACTCTCATTGGATACATAAAAGATACTACTGATAATTACAACAATTTCAATTTATATAACTCAACTAGTCAGAAGTTAAACTTATGCTACAAAAGTTTAGAGTGGTAATTTATTTTTATGATAAATATGTTTTTCTTAAAATGTTAAATATGGCAGCAAAGAAGAATTAGAAAAGAAAGCAAACATTATTTAATTCTCATCATTAAAGTGAAAGTTGTTATCTTTTGTAAGCTACAATGCCTTTTTATGGTCAAGGATACTGAGAACTTCTTGTTAGGTAAGATTTATCAAAGACTACATTCATAATTTTAAACCCGGGCTTAAATAAAATAGCAGTAATATAATACCTGTACAAGCTGGCTATCCAATTACAGTCCTTTTCATAGAAAAATATTGCCAAAGTTAAGAAAACATCACCAAAAGGTTACTTGCAAATTATTCGCCATTAATTTCTGATTTTTTAATGTTTTGTTCATGTGTAAGCATTGCTCTATTTCCCAAGAACAAAATATATTATCATTAGAAATTATGCCACTCACAGGATAAATTATGCCACTGCCCACAGGATTCTTAAACTTCCTCCTCAAATAGCAATATATATCTTCCTTCTTTCTAGTTTTTCAGCAACAATAAAGATATTATTTCTGCCAATTTCGCACACACACACACACACACACACATAAAATTGTCCTAGATATTTGAAAATAATGCAATGGATAGTATTAATTTCTGCACATCTAGCTATTTGTTGAACAACTAGTTCTAGTGATGCTTATATACATACTCAGATTATGGACACAGTCCTGTCATATATGTCAAAGTTTACAGACAAAAAAAGAGAAAATTGATTCTTGTCAGAAATCAGGACTTCTGTTTTGGGTTGTCCTTCAGATGTTTAATTCCCAAGACTTTATTCTTTCCAGCAATGGTTCAGTGCTTAGATTTTAAAACTTAGATCTAAAGGATTGAGCAAAAACACAACTCTATTGTGAAAAATTATGAGAGGATAGCGTCACATATGACCCTATACAAAATAATCTACAGCAAGTTAATCTGTAACAGACAGCCAACTAGAAGCAGCTAGTGTGTGTCACTCTGATGGAGAGAAATAGAGGGGTGAGTAAATACAGCACCTTCAATGGAAACAACCAGGTACACTCATCAGGATTCATCAGAAAAACAATTCAACCCACAAAGAATGGAGAAAAGAATGGCAGGATGATCGCCCACCCAGGAGCAACACAGAGCCAGGGGAGTCTCCCCGGCCCAAGGAAGTGGTGAGTGAGCCAGCACCCCCAGGGACCGATGCTTGTCCCATGGATCTTTGCACCTCTTGAGTCAGGAGATCCCTGTGTGAACCCATTCCATCAGGGCTTTCAGATGGACACACAGAGCTACACGGAGTATTTCAAGAGCAGCTGTTCAGACACAAAACAGAGCTCCATGACCTTTAGATACATGAGCTTTTCAATAAAAGTGGCTGCAACTCTGGGAAAATGGGAGGTTAGACTCCCATACATACCCCCACGAAAGGGGCTGAATCCAAGGGACTGAGCAGTCACAGTCTGCAGACCTTGCTTCCATGGCAGCTCACTGGGTAACATACACTGGATTGGAACTCCAGTCAGCCATGAGTAGCAGTATTACACCTCCCTTAGACTAAGCTCCTAAGAGGAGTCGTGGGCTACCATCTGTGCTCTTTCACAGGCTTAACCATTGATGCCTCTGAGCCCTGGGGAATCCAAAACAACTAGGGACTGGAGCAGTCCCCTGGTAAAATGCAGCAGTTATACAGAGAGGTAACCAGACTGGTTTTCCACGTGGGTCCCGAATCCCATTTTCCTTCACTGGGCAGAATCTCTCAACTGAGGTCTACAGCCACCTCTGCCAGTGTTTTCCAGCCGGCAGCAGTTCCAAACCTTCCTGAGATAGAGGTTCCAGAGGGAGGGGCAGGCTGCTATCTTTGCTGTTTCACAGACTACTGATACCTTCAAGTACTAGAAAATTCAAGGTGACTAGGGACTGGAGTGGATCCACTGCATACTACAGCAGCCCTATGGAAAAGTGGCCAGACTGTCTCTTACATGGGTCCTTGATCCCACATCTCCTCACTGGATGGGTCCAAACATCCTGGGCCTCCAGCCACTCCCAACTGGGGCCATCAAGTCCGTAGCAGCTCTGCAACTCCGTGGGACAGAGCTCCCAGTGGGAGGGGTGGGTTGATGGCTTGGCTGTCTCACAGCCCTCGCCTGTGCCGTCTCCAGGCTCTGGAGACTCTGTGAGGACCAGAATCTGGTCTGGACCTTCAGTACAAAGCACCTACCTCATGGAAAAGTGACCAGACTATTCTCCATGCAGGTCCCAGTCCTCACTTATTCCCAGGCAGGGCTGCCCAACCTGGGACTCCAGCACAACCACCCTACTCCAACCTGACCACTTCAATGAGAGGCAGCCAGTATTTCTCTGAGGATGAAATCCCACAGGCAGCTTGCAACCTCTGCACCACTGTAGCTGCAGTGGTACCGTCCTAACAGCCCTTGGGCTGGGAAAAGAACAAAGGGGCTAGTCACTACGTTGGCACCTCCGACATATCAAGGCCACCATACAGAGAGGTGCCCAGCCGCTCTTTACTGGGAATTCCCACCCCCTTCTTCTTACCAGTCAGAGCTCCCACCTCATGACCAAAGAACAGTCACACCACCCACAGCTAAGCATAACCTACTGGTAGTGGCTCAGAGTTTCCCTGTGGAGAGGCTCCCAGAAGCATCTGACAGCCCCTCTGCCACTGCCACAGCAGTGGTTCTATCCCTGCTGCCCTTGTTCTGGGGAAGAAACAAAGACTTGAGGGCTACCCCCAAGCTTACGCCATGCCACAATCACCATATGAAGAGGAGACCAGTCTTTCCTCCTGGAGAGCCCTCAATCCCCTGGTCCACAACAAGCAGAGCCCCAAGCCCATGCCAGCAAGGAATCTACCCAGCTGCACTGGCTGGCTTCACGTTTGTCAGAGGTGAAGCCCCTGGGGCAACTGAAAGCCTTTCTGCCACTGCAGAGAGAGTAGCAATGGTACTACCCATACTAATGAAGGAGCAAAGAACCTAAGTACCTTATGCACAGCTCCAACAAGCAGCAGTCAACCCAAAGGAAAGAAGACCAGTCTGTCTCCTACAGGTCCCATTCACCCACCCTGCTTGCCACCAGGCACAGAACTCATGACTTGGGCCTACCACACAGACCCCCATCCTGAGCTGATTACCCTGAGCAATTGCTGACCTGCATCTCTCTGGGGTGGAGCCCCTAGGAGACAGGGAAAAGACCTTGTCTACAACCACTGCTAAGTTTACTTCCTGTTCTGCCTTCAAGTTAGGGAGGAAACATAAACCCTGAGATCTCTCCAGAGCTGTGATAGAGGTAGACAGTCTGGGAGTGTCACGCCATGATCTTCAACCAACACTCAAGTGGAAGAAGAGCCCACACTTTCAGAGTATTGAAAGAGAGTACAGCTGCAACTGTGAGCTAATGTAAGAGAGCCACATGACTGAGCAAAAGCCTGCCTATGACCAGTATGCCTAAGAGCCACCTAGTGGATCACATCTTAAAGCTGCAGCACCAAAAATACCTTGCTAACATACACCCCTGTGAACCAAAGACAAGGAAGAAGCCAGCTACAAATTAAAAAGACCCTGCACAAAGTCTCAACCCTGTGAAAACATCCAGAAAAGAAGTCTATAGACTGTACTCAATCTACACCACAGCTAAAGGAGTACCCACACACAGGTATGAGAAAGAACCAATGCAAGAACTCTAGCAACTCAAAGGCCGGAGTATCTTATGTCCCCAAACTATCACACTAATCTCCAACAAGGGTTCTTAACCAGGCTGAGCTGGCCGAAATGGCAGAAATAAAACTTAGAATATGGATAGAAATGAAGATCACCAAGACTCAGGGAACAGCAAAATCCAATAAAAGCAAACTAAGGGTTGGGAGCGGTGGCTCACACCTGTAATCCCAGCACTTTGGGGGGTTGAGGTAGGCGGATCACCTAAGGTCTGTAGTTCAAGACAAGCCTGTCATGTGAAAAGCACACTAGAAGAATTCCATAAGGCACTCACAATATTAACAACTGAATAGGCCAGGCTGAGAGAAGAATCTTGAAACACAAAGACAATCAGATAAAAATAAAGAAAAAAAATGAAAAGAAATAAACAAAACCTCCGAGAAGTGTAATATATGTAAAGAGGCAAAAATCAATGGATCATTGGCATCCCCGAAAGGGATGGGGAGAAAACAAACAACTTGTAAAACGTATTTCAGGACCTTGTCCATGATAACTTCCCCAACCTCAGTAGAGAGATCAACAGTAAAATTTAGGAAATACAGAAGACTCCTGCAAGATTCTATACAAGAAGGTTGTCCCCAAGACACACAATCTTCAGATTCTCGAAGGTGGAAATCAACGAAAAGATGTTAAAGGCAGCTAGAGAGAAAGGGCAGGTCACCTACAAAGGGAGCCTAATCAGGCTAACAACACTCCTCACAATAGAAACCTTACAAGCCAGAAGAAACTAAGAGCCGATATTCAACATTCTTTTTTTCAATTGCATTTTAGGTTTTGGGGTACATGTGAAGCACATGCAAGATTGTTGCATAGGTACACACATGGCAGTGTGATTTGCTGCCTTCCTACCCATCACCTATATCTGGCATTTCTCCCTATGCTATCTCTTTTCAACCAAGAGTTTTATATCCAGCCAAATTATGTTTCCTAAGCAAAGGAGAAATGATCATTTTCAGATAAGCAAATGCTGAGGGAGTTTGTTGCCACCAGTTCTGCCTTACAAGGTATCTTGAAAAAAAGCACTAAATATGGGAAGGAAATACAGTTACTAGCCAAAACAAAAACACACTTAAGTATATAGACCAGTGGCACTATGAAGCAACCACACAAAGAGGGGAGCAATAAACACTGGGGCTCACTTGATTGTGGAGGTGGGAAGGAAAAAGAAGATCAAAATAAAGAAATTTTAGTCCTAGGTTTAGTACCATGATGACAAAAAAATCTGTGCAACAAACCCCTATGGCACTAGTTTACCTATATGACAGACACACATGTACCCTGAACCTAAAATAAAAGTTTTAAAATTATTTTATTGAAGAGGGAAATTGCCACAGACTGGTTGATTGTATCAAATAAATATATAAACAGAATTATTTAAAATGGAGAATAAGTCAAGAGATATGATGCTTCTACTCAGTACATTGGAATTAATTATATATGCAGTGTCACCTTTTTTCTTCTTAAGTGACTTATCATTAGCAAATATCTAACATAAGCCTTCATGTACCAGAGACCTTTCTTTTCTAAGTATAACTGTAAAAAAACTGAAAACAAAGAGTAACCTTTCTGTTAATAATAGACCCCTCTCTAGATGTCTACCAATGAAGTTGGGTTGGTTGGTAGGAATTTAAATTAGTACAGCCATTTTGAAAAACATTACAGAGATTCCTATAAAAATTAAAAATAGAACTACTGTATTATTTGACAATACCACTATTGGATCTGTATCCAAAGGAAGTGAAATCAGTATGTTGGAAAGATATCTGTACTCCCATGTTTATTGAAGCACTATTCACAATAGCCATGATAAGGAAGCAACCTAGTGTCTATCCACAAATGAATGGAAAAAGAAAATATATATATGTATATATACACACACATACATGACACATTTATACATGTGTGTATGTGTATATATATACATATGTATATATATGTGTGTGTGTGTGTATATATATATATATATATATATATCACTTAATGGAATACTATTTGGCCATAAAAATAATAAAATCCTGTCATTTGTGACAACGTGAGTGAATCGGGAGGAGATTATGTTAAGTAAAATAAGCTAGACACAGAAGGACAAATGCTGTATGATCTCACTCATGGGATCTAAAAAATGTCATGTCAAGAAAACAGTAGAATGGTGGATACTAGAGCTTATGGGTTGGACATAAGAAGGAGGGAGTGTCAAGATGTTGGTTAAAGAACACGCATTTACAGTTTGGAGGAGTAAGTTCAAGAGATCTATTTTACAGCATAGTGATTATAGTTAATGACAGTATATCGTATTCTTGAAAAAATGCTAGAAAAGTGGATGTTAAATGTTCTCACCACAAAACTGATAACTAAGAGAAGTAATACATTTGTTAGTTATCTAGATTTAACCATTCTACAATGTATATACAGTAGTCCCTCATTTAACACAGTCAATACATTTTTGGAAACCGCAACTTTTAGCAGACACTTTTAATAGCACATCTTTTAATAACATCACTTTGTTCAATATCACTTCGTTATAATGTTGATGAGAAAAAAATGCTTTTATTATATACATCATTTCCCAGGACCTATTTTATGAAGTTATACAAGGACTTACTGTACCACAAAACGTGTGCATGATAAATACATATAATTTTATATGTAAATTTTAAAAATAAATACATTTGAAAAAAATCAAAGTTGGATTTGTTAACTTCATTAGGCCCCAATGTTTGTCCATCCATTTATAACAACTCATCTTCAATCTTTGGTATATATACATCTTTAATTTACCCACAAAGCGTATTCCTTTTCTTGAATTCTTACAGCCATTACAATGGGCAGTACAGATATTATCACCGATTATGTGGATTCATATGTTGTTCTACAGGTTTTTTTTCACATGCTAGTCTTATTGCTTCAGTAAGTCAGGGACATAATTTTTACTTGTCTTAGCACTCAGGTTAGTACAGTTAAAAAATGTTTCCTACACACCAACATTTTGATCCTCACAACATTAGGTATTATTTTTGTCTCTATTTTACAGGCAAGAAAACATAATTGGATTAAAACCAAGACTAGCAAAAGTCAATGACTTAGCAAACAAATGCAACCAATTAGTGAGGGAAGCAAGACAGAACCTTGTTTTCTCTTTTCCTTAAACAGAGACATACATAATTTTAAATATGGAAGGACGTTTAAAGTTATTTTGTCTGCCCCTGCATTTTTCAGATGAGATAGGTGAATCACATAGAAGATAAGTGTCTTCACTATTTTTTACATCATCTGCAAATATTATCCTATATTATGCTGGATGCTGTTCAGGTATTTCACAGAGATCCCATCCCAGAGGAAATGCCTCTAACCCCCAGATGCTGTGAGAATTAAGCCATTGTGTCCACATCTGCCCCTTCTCAAGATAATTGCCTTTTACAGATATGAATTACTTTGTCACCTCCCCACTGTTACTAATGACTGACTGATCATAAGTTTAAAAAGGCTGCCTCTATTAACCACGAAAGACTAGACTTTACCTGAGATCACATTCTTCCTTAGTTCTTTGTCCTTCCCTGTCCTGCTTCACTCTTTCCCTCTCTGCAGCAGTGTGCTTCCTCAATAAATCACAAGTAATCTAATTTGCATTTCAGTGTGTTTCTTGGAAACCTGACCTAAGATCCTATGACTTAGGTTATTATGTGTGTGTGTGTGTGCATCTGTGTTTGTGTGTGTGTAATAGATCACACACTGAACAGTAAAACACATAAGTCATTTACAGTTCTGATATTCCACTCATATAATTAGGCATACGAGTGACAAGAAGGAATCAGGATATTAACCAAAGGGACTGAGGAAGCAAGAGAACAATGCAGATAAATTGACACATAGACTATACCTTTCCTGGAAATGAGTAAGTCAATAAATTATTATATTAAAGGATAATAAAACAACAACTGATTTATAAATATACTATTTATTAATAAGAACATAGTTAAATTAATTCTAATTCTAAAATGCACCTGGGTCTATGCTCCTTAACTTATTGGTGAGGATACAGAAAATGAGAGATATTCATCATTTTATTAAAGTCACCCTGACAGGCTTTGATAGAATTGTACTTTAAACACTTGAATTTCTGGCTAAACTATGATTCTTTCCTAACATATCTAAAACAAGAAAGAGTTCTTATAAAGACTCCTGAATTGACAATTCAATCAAACAAAATGCATTTGTGGAAGGCTTTTATATACTCAGGAAATACCAGGCTTTGGAAGGGATAATAATCAAAATGTTAATAATTCCATCTACTGAGTATCACATGCCAAGCATTGTACTAATAGTTTAATTATGTATTCAGTACATTTTATACACATATTATGCTTTTCAGTCATTAAAGCCAAACTATGATATGAAAATTCACATTTCAGAAAAAAGAAAATGGAAGCTCAGAAAGGATTTCTCAGATCTGGCAATTTCCAAAGACTGTAATCAGTAAATTATAGGTAGTTGGTAATAATGGGGAAGCAAAAGTCATAAAAAGCTGGGTTAAGAGTTCAGCTGTAAGGCAGGGATCCTAGTTGCCCTTGTAGTAACTAATCAGTTTTGAGTGATCAGCATAGAAATCCCAGGAAGGCAGCATCCAGATGTTGCTATATCTAAGACGAGAGAAGGGCTGGCTAGGAAGAGATGGAAGCTATAATTTATTTATTCATGTTATAGCCAATCTGGTTACACTGCACTAGTCAAAGAGTAGAAATAGAAGACTAATTTTAAAGAGTAAGAAAAGGGGTGTTTCTTAAACAGAATGTAATGATTAATAGCAACAGTTACTAAAAGACTTATGGATAAGTTTCATTAGAATAGTTGGAAAAAATTAAAATGCATACACAGGAACAAACTATTTGCTCTTGGAACTTAGATATCCAAATAAGAGCTGGAAGGCACTCACTGCTAAAGTTGGGAGACATGGGTCACGAAGGATCAACAATGACCTTGGGATACGTAAACACAGAAAAGACTAATCATCAGAGATGGGGGAATAAAGGTGACTAGAAATAGCCATTTTGGACTATCAAGGTCAGATTGAAGTCAATCTGTTGGTCCAATGTGTGTAATTTCATAAATGATAAGTATATGTGGTCATTTTGTGACCCCCCAATAGACCACATATACTTATCAAATATTAGAACATAATAAATGTGGTGCATATAGCAATTATTTAGTCATAACTCTTAGTAAAATCATAGAGAAAAACTATCAACTTTGAATAATGAGACAAAAATATTTTTCCTTTTTATACTGTTTTGTATCTACTTCTTATGGTAAATTCTCACAGAAATGCCTTTAGCTTAGTAAGTCAACCCATCTCATAAAACTCAAATGCAGCCCCACAACTTACAAATATTAGGGGCAGGTTTGTTCAGATACAGAAGAAAAGTGCATAAAGTGGGACGAAATTAACACTTTAGAAATTCTTACTGCATAGAAGGCAGCTTACACATATTATATATCACAATTAAATAAAAATAAGATTATTCCCATTTACAGATAAATATGAAAATGTAAAATCAGAATAATAATTTCCTAATAAGCTGGATACAGTGGCTCATGTCTGTAATTCCAGAACTTTGGGAGGCCAAGACAGGAGGATTGCTTGAGGCCAGAAGTTCTATACTAGCCTGGGCAACATAGCAAGGCCCTGTGTCTACAACATTTTTAATAATTAGCTGGGTATAATAGTGGACATCCATGGTCACTGGGAGGCTGAAGTGGGAGATACTTTGAGCCCAGAAATTCAAGGCTACAATGAGTTCTGATCTAACCACTGCACACTAGTCTGGGTGACAGAGTGAGATCCTGCCTCAAATAAAATAAAATATAAAATAATAAAATATAAAAATTTCCTAATACACATTGGTACAGAAATTTAGTCCATTTCCGCTAGAACAGAAATTTTAAGCTTTTAACAATGCTCTACACTATTAAGTAGAGAAGACAATGGGCTGTGGATGCTTCTGAGTCTGGCCTTGCCCACAAAATACATTTTGCCATAGAAAGAAGATTGTGTAGAAGACAGTTCCAAGGTGATTCTTTCCACGTAGCTAATTTGGCTTATTGAGAGCTTCCACTTCACATATTCATAAAGTAGACAAATTCTAGGAGTTAATCAGAGACACGGCAGCAACTGGTTAACCATTTTTTAATGGTAAAATCCAACCTGATTTTCTGAGTTCTCAACTCTCTTATAAAAATCATTTAAAGTATCTAATTCTTAACCTCAAACTTAACTATAATTAAACAATGTGCCTACTGAATAGACATTGATCTGTGATTATACATTTTGTCACAAAAATCAATAATGCTAAATGTAAACATGAAAATGAACAGAAACTTGAATTATGCATCACATGGTGCAATCTTTATGCCAATATGAGCATGCAGAAAGGCTTGCCAGTGCTGTGTATATGCTACTTGTGATTTATGAATTTATGCTTCTTCATTTATATAAATTCAGTATTTAAGATTATTGTATTTTAGAGGTAGAGGAAATCTGAAATTGTTAGTCCACCCCACTTCATTACTGTGCTAAGGAAACAAGCCTGGAATGGTTGAAGAATTCCATAAATGAACAGAACCAAATAATGGTAAGTTAGCATGGAGATCAGTATTATGTTTAATTTTATACAACCAGAAAATAAAAGTAAATACAGCACATCTTTGAACATAGAAATATCAACGAGTTAGGGTGTGTTTGACCATCAAGTTCTGAAAGTCACTGTGGCCTTGTATTTACAAACATTAAAGATAAAATTATTCTCCAAAACAATAATGTCCAATAGATTATTAATAAACATTTGCAATAGCTGTAAAAAAACATTGTGTTCTCTGGAGTTCATGAAAATTATGAGCTTAATTTCAATCCAACAGGTGTACTTCTGAAAACTCTGATGACGCGATGATAAAAATTTGGCTAAGAATTTTTAAAGTATTGACAGGCAAAAATATAGATGAATTGTCATATATGAGCTTCAAAGAATAAATACACAATTACAAATTTTGAAAGAGCAATTTATTTTTAAAAGTCATTTGAGGAATCACCAAATAATGTCAAAATCATGATTAGAAAACCAGCAATGAAATTTGAGACTATTGGTATGACAAATCCTGTTTCAGGCCTTGTTGATCTAGACTTACTTGCACAACCAGCATTTGCCAAAACAGGAAATAGGTGTTTCATATATACGGCTCTAACCTTTTCTCTCTCCACCTTCCTTCTTTCAGCAGATGAAACAAATACTTCATCCTGCTTTGGAAACCACTGGTAAGTGATAACTCCTTTATTTCAAGGTGAACATTTTATTAGTTCTGAATATATCACTTTATCATTGACAATGTGAACAATACATTATACTTTGTCAGTGATAAAGTGATATATTCAGTATATTTTAACTATGATTTTCCAAAGTCTATGGATAAATTTTACTGAGAGTAATTATCTTAATGTTTATTTTAAGCTGAGAAGCTAACATATAGACAGATTTATTATTCCAAAAGGATTTTTATCCAGTTTGAAATTTAAATAAATTTTTACCTTTCATTCTAAAGTAATATAATTAATTCCCATGTCTATGGCTTTTGGAAATAATTATACTGGAATTATTTTTAGTAGAAAGCTGAAAAACTATGAATATATGTATGTGCATACTTTCACATCAGTAACTTTTACTAACATTAAAACATACAGCTATATGAGAAGACATAGCAAAAGTTTTAAATTGGCCAAAAAAATTATAGCACTGACCTTGAGATTAAAAAGTATTTTATTAAAGATCATCAACGTAAAATGCAATTTGCCTGATGAAATGCACTGAGGTCAAAAACAAAAAAAGACTTTTAGAGCTGTTTCAGTCAAAACTCAATCTACTCAGTCACGTTTATGCCGGTAATTTAAATATTATATCTATCATGCATATTCCATCTAAGGAAGCAATTTCCACATACAGCTTCATATTCTGTAGCACATTAGAAGTGATTCTGGAGAATCAAATATTAGGAGACCGCAGAACTACCTAATGACAACATGAAAGGAGTTATTTACCACTAGGGGGAAGATTTTAAAGTAAAATGCTTTTCTTCCCTGTAGCTAAATGCCATCCAGGAAATTCTGAGAGTACTTAACAATAGCCACAGAAGATCCGGTGTTGCCACTTCTGCTAGTTAAAACCAAATCTAGAATGTCTGCCTGTAGACTAAGACCTCTGAAAGTGGATCAAAAGAAATTAAATTGATGACAATGACAAGTTTCAAGCCTGGGAATTACCCTACACTGATGAATTGTGAGGTAAATTGGGGCTTCTGATTTGCAAGAGGCAGGGATGAATTGGGAAGAAGAGTAACAGAATTTTCAAGTAATGTAAATCTGATATTGCTATGAATTTCAGCTGTTATTTATTGAATTCCAAGTAAAAGGGAAGGAGTTCATTCTTGAAAAAAAGTGCTTCTCAGGAACTGGCAAGGCAGCTATTCTTGTTTGTATATCTTTATTAATTTCTTAATGAAGTCTAGCAGTTTTGCAAACTTTGCATATTAGCATAGGCTGCTTTCTGTATCACAGATACATAATGAGATGAAAGAAAGTGATCAAAATAAAGATTGACTGTTAAACTTTAAGAAAATACTGCATCAAATACTTCTCTGTGCTGTGACTAGTATATAAATGTGTCTATACCTATAGTGCACACATTATACTTATGTGCGTTAATATTTTGACATCTTTTCTAATACACATAATCCTTTAAAATATTTCTATAGTCTGTACTCCCTCCAATGTTGTTTTGTTTTGTTTTGTTTTGAGACGGAGTCTCACTCTATCGCCAGGCTGGAGTGCTCACTGCAACCTCTGCCTCCCAGGTTCAAGTGATTCTCCTGCCTCAGCCTCATGAGAAGCTGGGACTACAGGTGCACACCACCACGCCCAGCTAATTTTAGTATTTTTAGTGAGACGGGATTTCACCATGTTGGCAAGGATGATCTCGATCTCCTGACCTTGTGATCTACCCACCTCAGCCTTTCAAAGTATTGAGATTACAAGCATGAGCCACCACGCCCTGCCCTCTAATGCTTTTTAATGCTACCCTGTTTGATCTGTCTCTTAAATTTTCTATTCACATCCATCAGTTGATTTATCTATTCCTACAATGATATTAAATTTTTGTCAACAAAGGTTTGACATCTATCTTAGTAACTAGTATGAAAAGGTAACCCAATTGATTTTTTTTTTTTTTGAGATGGAGTCTCGCTCCGTCACCCAGGCTGGAGTGCAGCAGTGCAATCTCAGCTCACTGCAACCTCCACCTCCCAGTTAAAAGTGATCCTTCTGCCTCAGCCTCCCGAGTAGCTAGGATTGCAGGCACACAGCACCACGCCCAGCTAACATTTGTATTTTTAGTAGAGACAGGTTTCACCATGCTGCACAGGGTGGTCTCGAACTCCTGAGCTCAGGGAACCAGCCCGCCTTTGCCTCCCAAAGTGCTGTGTGATAGGTGTAAGCCACCACGCTTGGCCAATTCTTGTAAAAGTTTACTTAGTTATTCATCAGCCATTCAGCATTTGTATTGGAATTATAATAAATAATTATCAGATATTTTAAGATTGATATCTTTACGTTATCATGTACCTTTTAAAAGCATTAAAAAACTCTCAATTTATTCATATCTTCTACTGTATTCTGTATCAAAGTTTTAATATTTTCTCTAAAAAATATTTTTAAAATTTTTTGTTTTCCAGATACTTTATAGTTTTTTTAACTGTTATAAGTGTTATTTAAACCATATATTCTAGTTGAATGTGCCCAGTAATAAAAATGGTATTTTTGTAAGTTGCTTGTGCATCTAGCACAATTGTTGATTTTGGTGTATTCTCTAGATAGATGATCATATCATTTGAAAACAATAATATTACCACTTCTCTTACAAAAGTTAAAATTAGATATATACATATAGATATATACACACATATATATGTATTTTCTTTTCTTATGGCTTTGATTAGGATCTCTCCAGTACTATGTCAAATAATAATATTAGTCATTCTTTTCTTGTTCCCAATATTAAATGAAATGCACCTAGAGTTTCTCCAATAACTGTTATATTTGGTATATATATGCAGTATATGCTTCTTACCAAATGAATAATCTCTTCCATTTTTTTCCTTTTTTAAAAAGAACTACATATAGGGGTTGAATTTAATAATGTATTTTTGTCATATTACATTGCTTTAGTCTGTTAATATGATGAATTTTACCAATGAGGTTTCTAATTTTGAATTATTCTTGCAGTCTTCATATAACTGTATTTGTTCATGATTTTTTAATATATTTTTGAAACCGGTGACTTAATACTTTGTTAGGATTCTTGCAATTCATTTATGAATTGGGTTTATGTATTATTTACTATTATTCTTATATGTTTTATGAGTCAATCCTGGAATTATATCCACTCCTCAGATTACATTTCAGGAAAAAACAGCATTGGGAGGAAGTAGTCAAGCTAATTTGAACCATACAACACTAGGGAATAAGAAGGTGTGACTATAAGAGCGCTGGAGTGTGCTATCATGTATGACCTTATTATCATCAGTCCTTTACACAGGATGGTTCTTATGAGTCCTTGATGCCACTTTGCTGACATAGAGCACTAGGACAAGTATTTTTTTGTTGCTGCAGAATTTTTCAGTGAAGAAGAATCAATGATTATTTTGAGGCAAAAGTAAGAACTAACAGGCATTACTTTAGACCAACCGCTGCTGTTGGATGCAGCACTCTCTTCTACTTCACATTCACCATGCGAAACACACACACGCACGCGCACACACACACACACATCAATCCATGTATACATACTAGAAGTCATGAGAAACTTTATTCTCCTCAGATGTTCTCATTATATTTTCAGTATTTTCCTGGAATCCCTGTTTCCCTCTTGCTTCTATAATTCCTTCAGAGTTAATTTTGGGATGGCAGCAAGAAGCTTGACTATTTTGATACTCTGCCTGGAATAAAAGCTAAAAGCTTGCTTTATAAATGGACCATTTGATGAATTCTCCTCTTAGCAACAAAGCAAATTTGTCCTGCTTCATATTTTGCAAATTCTTATTTCCACAAAATGAACTGTTAAGGCCAGATATACCTATAGATATTTTGTTATCAGTCAATATGCAGTGATATAAGGTCACTTGAGAAAATATATAACACTCCTTTTCCCAAGGTAGTGTTTCAGACACACCAGTGGTCCTAATATCAGTGTAAAGAAGACACAGTATGTTACAGTTTAATTGTATCATATACATTTGTGCTTCAGGAAGACATAATTTGCTGTCAATCTGGAATTAGTAGCAAACCATCACCATTTGAAATTGAAAATCTTTGAAATCCAGAGATTTGATTTTTCTCTAATCATACTTGAGATAATTATTAATTTCTTTGAAAAAGGGAAACCAAAGCAGAACAGAAAACCACATTAAAGGTGGGATTGGTGACTTACACATGGCAAAAGAAACTCTTTCACAGGAATTGAATTAAGAGAAATTTAATGTTTATTTCCAGGAAATGACAGAAAAATATATAACTAATACATTTAGAAATTGTCTTCATGAAAATAAATGACAGGAGAGGCATTTAAAAAAATATTTTTATTACATTCTATGTGTACCTACTAAATTGAATTGCAAATAAATCATTTTCCACTTGCACCTGCTATTTATAGTAGTCCCTTGGGAGGAGAGATGGGGATGGAGTGAAATATTACAGTGACCCTCTGTCAACATTACCAGTCTTACAGCTAATGATAGATCTTTATCATGCTTACCTCATCCGAATTATGTACTCCCTGAGCCCTGAATTGTACTAGGTTCTTCCTCGTCTCTCTCCAGAAAGCATTGGAATGGATTACTGTAAAAGGAAACAAAATTTTATTCTCCTCTTTTTTACACATGAGAAAATTCAACCATCTCCCACTCTGGGTACTTGAATGATGAGTTCCCATAATGATATACTAGGACGCTGAGGGCGAGAACCATGTCTTCTTCACTGATCATATTCAGCAATATTATAACATTTTATCCTGAATAGAGTGTACAAAACTTGATCAATGTCTCCTAAAGGAAAGAATATCTAATTGTCTTCGACTTACAAATGAAAATAAGGATCTGTTTTTCCTCTTTTGCTCTCAAATTCTGCAGGAGGCCCACTCGAGGCCCCATTTATAAATACAGCATTCTAGGAGTTAGGGCATCAATCTATTAATTTAGAGGTGGAGGCAGGACAGGGTTACATTATTTTTTAGTGAGTTCCAAGGTCTGTAACACCAGTAGTTTTAAATCTTCTGGAGTTCCAGATCTGCATTCTGGCAGTATCATTTTTCCTGGATTGTTTTTCAGGCTTCAAGTTTATTTATTGATGCATTGGACAAAATAAAACCACAACTGTGTTATCAAAAAGTATATCTCCCCTGCCCCCATTTTCTTGTTTTTCTATTGGAAACATCTTTTAAAAAGTGATACAAGTGGACACTAGCAAAGTTCCATATTTGTGGGATGATTGTGCAGCAATACTGGGACAGGATGGTTTGTGACATTGACTTTAATGGCATCAAAATGGGCTTTACAAGTGTGTATCAGACTGCATCCCAACACTTAGATTCACAGTGATTGGGGTCGGGGGCACGGGGGAACTGGTTAGAAGGGAAATTGAATTTAGTGCTGGGGACCAGTTTGGGGTGCAAAGCTCTTCCTTTGGGAGCTCTGTGGGGATTTGGTATTAGCTAAGTTCATAGCCTAAGGAAGACATAGTCCCAGCCCCCAACAGCTGGGGTTCAGGAGGAATCAGTGAATAACTAAGAAGGAAGAGTTTTTTTTGTAGGATGAGCCACTATCTCTATTAATATTCAGTCCTAAACAGAAGGCTAAGAATCTACCATGTACTATTTGCTCTGCTTTTTTCGTTTTAAAACTTAACATTGAAACATAAGCTTTTTCTCTGAGTTTACAAAACCACCATAAATGTATAATGGTTTTTATGTCTAATATACCGTCATATGTGGCTGTATTCTCATTTACTTAGACATTATATCTCCCTATTACTAGGCATGTAATTAATTAACAATGTTTTAACCTTTATGAATGATAATGTCATGAAAATTGTATGCTTAAAACTTTTCCAATATAGTTTATAATTTCAGTAGGATTGTAAGAAGTTGAATTAGTGGGACAAAGGATGTGAGCATATTAAGGATATTAATACAGATAGGGTTAGTAATCCTTTAAACATGAGAATCAAATTATTACCTTTTGTTTTAAGATCAAGAGGAAGAATATTGCCATTTTAAATTTGAGGCATGGTACTAAAGATAAAGTTTTGAGAGGAAAAGAGGATGCTGGCTACATGGGTAAAGTTGAAGAGAGTAGTTTAAAAGTATGAATGAAAAGCATGTACTTAGAGGACTTTCTAGGTTTCAAAGAATGGCAAGTGTATAAGTCAGATCCCTGATGGAAAAGAACTGGCACGTGCTAACTTCTAATTTGAAGAGATGTTAATAAGGATATAGTTATAAAAGTGTAGACAGCACATAAGGAAATCAGCAGGGGCTAATGCAATAGCATCCAGTAATAACCACGGTTGGAAGCCACTAAACTGGCATTGTGAAGAATCCACTCCTAGAATGTGAAGAGAGTAGTTACACAGAGAAGACTGCGAAGCTGCGGAAGAAGGAGGTAGAAAGTCCTTAGCATTTACAAGCATATTTCAAAGGCTTCAGTTGGGAATTTTGGGTTGTTCTTTATTGTCCCAGTTGGAGGCATACTTCGAAAGTGAATCTACTATCATTTTGCTGGCTCCGTGTGACACGTCTTCTCCCGTTACATTAGTAATGAATTTGGGATGGAGGTCATTGTGTTCTTTTCCACCCCCATATTACTCAGCAGTTCATGTACTAATCATTTTAATGCAGATCCTTGTTCTATTGGTTTTGTTTTCCCAGCAATGATATTATTCCCCCTGCTATTGTTCCTGGTTGCTGGGCTGCTGCCATCCTTTCCTGCAAATGGAAGTGAGGTATGGTTGAACGCAAAAATCTTCAGAAAAATTCAGGTAACCATGAGGGATAGCAAGTTACTAGATCAATCTTCAAAAGTGAAAGGACTAGAGTGTCTGGTACATTATAAAGTACTCATTAGTAGCCCAAGGTAGTTAACATAGTTATGTTTAAAGCTGTGGTGATCAATATGGTAGCCCCTAGCCACATGAACGTATTGAAGTTCATTAATTAAATGACCTTCCTCCACCCTCTAAATTGCGTTGGAGATCTTTTTTTTTAATGTGGTAAAACTATCTTTTGAGTGATCCCATAAAATTTGCTATGCAATACATAAAACTCTCTTACTAGAGTATTGCATGTTACAAATGCACTTAGGCTGAGCTTAAGCAGTTTTTCTGAACACCAGACACCACATCAGGCAGAAATTTCCCCGCTAAAGTCTAGGTAAATCCTCTACCCCACTCCATACCACTTCTTTGCTGCAGACTGAGTGTGAATGTCTTAATAATTCCTATCATGTACCATTGTCACTATAAGATGTTATCACTCATATATCTAGAAAAATCACATTAAGACCTCTCTTAACTCAGAAATTGGTATTTGTGGCTTTTGAGGAGATTTTAGTATCTCATGACATGAATTATATTCCCATTCTGAAAACTTTCATCTAATATCTTTTCATTAAAAAGTCATAGCTTTGGCTGTCATCAACAATGCTTAATAACTAATATTGGCTCAAGCACTTTTTTAAAATGGTCTTTATTCCCTCGAACTAACATAGTTACTATTATGTGCAATTTCCAACAATGTTAAAAAATAATTCTAATTTTATTTTCCTGTAGGATCCCGCTTTTACTACTTTGTCAACCACCCAAACACAAGTGCAAAGGGAGATTGTAAATAAACACAATGAACTGAGGAAAGCAGTCTCTCCAACTGCCAGCAACATGCTAAAGATGGTAAGAGGTGGTATTGCAAGGAGAGCGCTATGAATCAGCTGTGGAAGGAGCAGGCGGCTGGCAGCTAAAATATCTTAATAACTTTGAGGTTCATGAAGTTCTATTTCTATTTTGTTATTTCATTTGAGCTGTGTAATGGGCAGAGCTGAATTTCTTAACTTCGTTTTATAATGGTTGTATAATGTCAAATTTATAACGCTATTTAAATAACGGAGGCAGAATTAAAACCAAATCTTTGGACATACAGTGAAAAGCCATTATGTTTTTCTGCTTACTATCTTATCTGTCCCAATCTAAGATCAGAAAGACTTTTTCCCTTTAAGATAAATGCCATTTACGGTAAATAACAATCTACGGTTCTGGGTCCAACACCAAAAGCCACATGTCTTCCAAACACATTCAATAAGCAGGTGGAAAAAAAAGAACTGAATATGAAGTAAGTTAGCTAATTACTTCATTGTTGGAAAAGCAATCTCAACAACTCCACATGTTTATCAATATTTAGAGTAGGACCATTACTAAAAATCTTTAGGTGTTTCTGCTGTCCTGTCATAAATAATCAGACCATAAACCTAAATTATTCAATTACTTAGCATAGGCATATTAACTATATTTCTTTGTGGAGCAGAAAAAGGCACATCAAAAATATATCTTTGATTACTATAAAAATCAGAAGATGCTTGTACAGAAATTTTATGATGACGTAAATCAACCTATAACCTGATTATAAAGCTTGTGCTCCTTTGAGGTTTAAGACAGTAAGTGGTATCTTTTTTCTGTACTTGCTTCAGGAATGGAACAAAGAGGCTGCAGCAAATGCCCAGAAGTGGGCAAATGGGTGCAATTACAGACACAGTAACCCAAGTGATCGAAAGACTAGTAAGTATATTAGCAAATATCATTGGATAAATGAACAAGTAAAATAATAAGAAACCGTGTTATGATGTTGCATTAAGAAAAGTTTATAAATAAACATTGCTTTTAATGCTACCTTTTTCAAGTTATAATATCTCTATATGTAGAGATAACTCTGAGAAGCACCATCTGTGCTTATTGCTTTATGTAAATTTTACAAAAACTGTCTCACACAGTATCACATTTGTATTTCTCAATCAACTCATGAGTAAAGCAGGTTATAGATCATATCTTTCTCAATTATAGAGATTAGAAAACCAACAGTCTGGAAGAAAATGATGATTAGTAATTAACGTCATATATAGGAAATTTGGAATTGGAATTTCTGGCTTCTAAATCAGTACCCTTTTTAGTGACATATGCAGCCTATTTGTGTTTTTAAAACTACTTAATTTTGTTTTTATAAAATATTTTAAATTTTGTCAAATTGTTCCTGAATTTTACGAAAAAAAACAACATTAGCATTAACTTCTACTATTTTCTTCTGAATTTTTTATGACAGTAAGCCGTGTCTTTTACATTTTCTGGGTGTTTACAATGCATACTGTATTATACTAAAAAAATGACCTGCAAGATATAACCTATACATCATGAAATATAAAAACAATTAGATAAAATATCATATGGATGAACTATTAGATGAAATACTTATTGGATTATTAAAAACAACATAGGCAAAGGCAAGCCAAATTTAAAAGTGGTTAAAAAAAAAACTGTCTCATTTTGAAAATAGGACTGCCATTGTTATCTATATTTTTGATACTAAAACTATAATAACTATGAAAGTGGTTGACTATGGTCACCAGAAGATGAAAGGAAATGGTATTGAAAAATCCCAATCTGCTGTTAAAATTTTAGCTTCTTTCTTTCTTTCTTAAAGGAACTACATGGCCGGGCGCGGTGGCTCAAGCCTGTAATCCCAGCACTTTGGGAGGCCGAGGCGGGTGGATCACGAGGTCAAGAGATCGAGACCATCCTGGTCAACATGGTGAAACCCCGTCTCTACTAAAAATACAAAAAATTAGCTGGGCATGGTGGCGCGTGCCTGTAATCCCAGCTACTCAGGAGGCTGAGGCAGGAGAATTGCCTGAACCCAGGAGACGGAGGTTGCAGTGAGCCGAGATCGCGCCATTGCACTCCAGCCTGGGTAACAAGAGCGAAACTCCGTCTCAAAAAAAAAAAAAAAAAAAAGGAACTACATAAAGGTAGTTTATACTCTCTTTAAGCAGCATGTAGACATTCCATGTTAAGCCATCCAAATATAAATATTAATTTCAGGGCTTGAAAAAAGCTTTGACCTATTTCTGGGCTGCAAAGCACTTTTTTCCTTATTTTTTGAAGGGAGTGTGGCCTGTGATGTTCTGATTTGCTAAGAGGAGGCCTGTAAACTTTGAAAATATTGTCTTTTATGGTGTCATTTGCTTCCTATTTCAGGCTCTTAAAGACTGAGCATAAGACTTTTTTTTAATTCACACAAAATAAAAATTCTAACCATTTATTCAGATTCCTATACATGAAAATCTCTTGTGAGTATGGGCTTAGAGCAGGAGAGGGATTACTAAACTGGTCCCTGACTTCAGCAAGCTTACATTACAAACTGAAAGAACATGAGGCACGGACATGTGAAGAATTCAATGCGTAAATAAATGAATCCAGGGAGGGCAGATATTAAAGAAAAAAGGCTTCTCCATCTACTCAAAGTTTTGAGTGTTGAAACCAGCCTCAAGTATTGGACACCTCTGGCTTCTATTCAGCTTATAGCTGATAAAGATTTGAGGCACCCTCCTTATGTATTAGTCAATATTCATTTGTAATGGGCATCAGAGACAGTATTTAAAAAACAGGGATTCGCCGGGCGTGGTGGCTCACGCTTGTAATCTCAGTACTTTGGGAGGCTGAGACAGGTGAATCACAGGATTATTAGTTCAAGACCAGCCAATATGGTGAAACCTCATCTTTACTAAAAAACACAAAAATTAGCTGGGCATGGTGGCACATGCCTGTAGTCCCAGCTACTCAGGACGCTGAGGCAGGAGAATTGCTGGAACCCAAGAAGCAGAGGTTGCAGTGAGCTGAGATCATGCCATTGCACTCTACCCAGGGTGACAGAATGAGACTCCATCTCAAAAAACAAACAAACAACAACAAAAAAAGAAAAAAAAAAAAAAAAGAGGAATTCTATCATGTGGGGCGGTGTGTCTGTGTCTGTGTGTGCATTTTGCCATTGCATGCTTTATTGCTTTCCTCATGAGTGCTCTGTTCCTTCTTAGGTCTAAAATGTGGTGAGAATCTCTACATGTCAAGTGCACCCAATTCATGGTCACAAGCAATCCAAAGCTGGTTTGATGAGCGTGATGATTTTGACTTTGGTGTAGGGCCAAAGACTCCCGATGCAGTGGTTGGACATTATACACAGGTAAAGAGAAGAAATGAAAAACCATCACCTTTATAAATGCCCTTTAAAAAAAGATTCTCAAATCTTGACTGATTCCAAGTTGAATTTGAAGAAAAATTTCAAGTGAATATAGAATAGTCTGGCATTTGGTGAGTATTTCTGCTATGAGCTGTCATTTTTCAATAGTCTTCTGGATCTTGGTAGGGAAACATACTCTACGTATAACAGTCTAAAAAAGGAATGTACATGGAAATGTAATATTTTAAAAGTGTTTTCTTTTGATTCAATAATTTCACTAAATGTAGCCATAAGATATATGAAAACAAAATACGTCATTAACATTCTTCTCAGTTTTGTATTTCCTATTTGTCTTTTGGCGTTTCCTTCTTCTCTAATGTGCTCTCATGTCTTCATTTACAGATTTATAGGTTGTTTATTGATTGTTTGGTTTGGGTTTACAGGTTGTTTGGTATTCTTCACACCTCGTTGGATGTGGAAGTGCCTATTGTCCCAATCAAAAAGTTCTAAAATACTACTATGTTTGCCAGTATTGTCCTCCGTAAGTATATGTTTTAGAGTTTATTGACAATAATGCCAAATACAATTTAATATTTTAAAATTATAATACAAAAAGAAACTAAAAATCATATTTTAGTAAAGGTGAAGGAGATTCATCTTTAGAAAGATTTTGAAGTTGAGACACATTCAACCAACTTCTCAGAAAGATAAAGTTTTCAGTTCTATTTCCAAGTATTATTGAACAGGGAGCTGTATTTCCTCATGCCTAAAATAATTTATCTCCTCTCTCAATTGCCTTTTCCTATGCTCATGGTTACTTCATGAGTACATGGAGTGTGTAGTTGTCCAAATATAATTTTATCAGTTCCTGCTAAGTTCACACACAAGAAAGTGTGAGGAATGACACATTTTAGTAATGTCAGTCATTTCTGCTCACATACTCTTACTCATGCTTATTAGAAAATTTCACATTATACCATTAAGAAATGATTAAACCGAGGACCTCCAAGACTTTTCAAGAGATCTGTAATATATTTCAAAGAGCCAAGAAAAGATAATGTCTCAAATCTTTGCTTCTTAGAGTTTATCCCAAAAAATCTTTCATGGAACCATTCATTAAGATCTTAATTTCTTAATAATCTTGGGTTTCCTGCAGGAAGTCCACTTATTTCTCAAGCAATATATTTGATCTACTCACATACACACAAAAAAATCTGTGGATATATTGAAGATATATTCACAACATATCTATTAGCTTTAATTTCCTTTTAATATTTGAAATTATTCACCACTAGTGGGAGGGGTTTTCTCCAAACTCAGCTTTCTACATGACTTATTTTGAGGCTTTAGATCTCCCAAGTGATGTAGGATTCCAGTTTGAGAAATATGACCTGTAAGGTCATTTTTCAGCAAAGAGTTATCACTGTTAATGAAGAAAATTGAAAGACCCTAGGAGACCACCTCCAAATGCCTGGTCATGAGAGGAGAGCATCTGGAGTCAGCATCTGAAGTGAGAGTTGGAATTAGTATTGAGAGAAAGCAGGGAAAAGAGAGCTTTCAGGACACTTTTATATCTTTCTTACATTTTTTTACATGCTCACACACCCACAGCTATATTCTGTGATGGAAGGCTGAGATTCAGCTACATTGCCTTGGACATTAACCTACTTAGTGCAATTGAGACTGTGACTTTCTTATATTTTCAGATGATAATTTATGAATAGCAAAATAATCATTAATGAGGTACAGGCTAGTCACTGTAAGATGAACTCACCCTGGATTTTAGTGTTAATTAAATATTTTTTCCCCTAACATTCCCATTCTTGGCAAACATAAACATCTCATACACACCACCTTTAGATATTCCCAAACCTTCCCAAGCACAATACCATTTCACAGACATACAGCAAAAACCATGTGAAAATCCTCCCACCACCTGAAAGCCAAATTTATGCTGAAACTGTACTTATCTTACTTTATATTATAGAAATTATGTTACTTTTTATTTTTAATTATTAGTTATATTTAACATTAAATGTTATTTTCCATATTGCATCCCTCTGTGCTTCAGGAACCTTTCTTATTTCTCTAGGGGATATGTTTTACCCCTAGCAAGCACCTTGTGGCACGTCATCTTATCAATTTGACCAAGTCTATTGGGAGATAAAGTGTTACCATGTTGAAATATAGAAAACTTTAGACTTTAAAGTCTAAATGCCATGTGAAAACTTTAGACTTTAATTATCTTATTTCAGTTGCTCAGGTTGCAAGATTATGATCAGGAAAGTGAATGAATGTGTGAATTATTCCCTTGATTTGCATTATTGTCTGAATATACTCTAAGAATATTAAATTTTTAATTATTTGACATAATTAAAAACATTTAATAAATACCCATGTATACTTGGCGGCTGATATTAACCTTGGAACATAAACTAAATAGAAAACTAAAAAAACTTTGACATTTTTTATTTCAAATTTCAGTGGTAATTGGGCTAATAGACTATATGTCCCTTATGAGCAAGGATCGTCTTGTGCCAGTTGCCCAGGTTATTGTGACGACGGACTATGCAGTAAGTTTCAAGTGATTAAGTTGATAGTGAAATAAAATGATCTGACATTTCTTCTATGAATTGCGAAATCTGAAGGCAAACAACTTAAGCAATGCCTTCATGCAAAGAACAACAACAAAATGTCTAGCTCTGTCACCCAGGCTGTAGTGCAGTAACACCATCTCGGCTCACTGAAGCTCTACCTCCGGGCCTCAAGTGATTCTTATCCCTCAGCCTCCCGAGTAGCTGGGATTATAGGCACATGCCTCCACACCTGTCTAATTTTTGTACTTTTTGTAGAGATGGGATTTCACCATATTGGTCACACTGGTTTTGAACTCCTGACCTCAAGCAATCTGCCCATCTCAGCCACCTGAAAGTGCTAAGATTACAGGTGTGAGCCATTACACCCAGCCTTACAGAGTGTTTTTAAGTGAAATTTTTACACTGTTCAGAATCTATGTGTTATTTGCAAAGTAAAATTTGGCCTGTTACCATATGTAACCTGATGAAACACCTACCGTACATGTTATATATTGGCATATATGAAAATATGCCTGTATTATAATTAAATATGAAGTTTCTTCTCATCAAAGCTAATATCATTATTCGAAATGTAGCATTTTTTAAAAAAGGAAAACAAATATACATCTAAGTGTATGAGACCAAAGAATATGGTTCAATCCAGACAGGGACTCCAAATACTGCAATTTATCATGTGCTAAAGAATGTATCATACTAACTTCCTCATTTTTGCCATAGCGTAGTTAGAATAATCAAGTTTAATATAATAATCACTTGTACTTCTGCTTGCTAATAATTTTATATACACTTTTAAAGTCAAAATCAAGTGAGTACATATTAGCTCACAGAATCCTCAAAAATATTTTAGCAAAAAGGAATAAAATAAACGTATATATATACTATTCATTTTATGCTTTTATAAATAAAAGTATGAGTTGATATTATTGTTTAACTAGGATGTGTTATTAAAATTATTGACAGTGCAGATGACCCATTTATTGAGAGTTTTACCTTTCAAATGGATTCACCTAATTGTTACAGTTTCTTCTGACTGAATTGCATAGTTATAATTCAGATTGTTGATAATACCAAAGCTATAAATCAACTAAAGAAGGAAAAGTCAAATATTTCCAGCACTCCCGAATGCTGTTTTCTAAGAAGCTTTAAATTTAAAATTTATCCTATTAGTTATTGGATATGAGTCAATTGAAAGATTTTAAACAGAAGAATGATAAGATCTGAACTGTGTTTTCTAAAGAGCTCCCAACAGCAGTGGGAAGAAACAACTGGATGAAAGCCAGCTGGGAGACTATTAGAAAAACACTCAGCCAAACACAAATGGATATTTTTACTGCATTAGGGCAAAAGGAGAGAAAAAATAATAGACAGGTATGAAAAATAGGAAGAAAGTAGACTAGTCAGTTTTTGTTACCTGGTCTTGTTGAGTGTTGATTAAAAAAAAGAAAAGAAAAGAAAGAAAACAATTTCCAGTTGATTCCTGGCTCCTGGCTTGAATTTTTTAATAGCTGGGAGTGCCATTTCTCTGAAACTGTGTGAATCAAGTGAAGGGTTGTTGGGAAACAACAAAGAAATATCAAGCTTATAGACAGGATGCTAAATTTAGTTTGAGATTTGTTGAGTTTGTGGCCACTGAAGGACATCTAAGTAGACATGTCCAATAATCAAAATTACATTCTCTTCACCTTTTACATTTTACGCTTACATCTTCCTATAATAATTACTTAGACTTGATAGAAAGACTGGTAGCATTAGAGTCTAGAACAACTGTGTCAAATATAACTTACTACAGTGCTGAAGATGTTCAATATTCTCACTTTCAGGTAAAGCAGCCCTTAGATACATGGGTTACTGAATACTTGATATAACTGGTGTTGCTGTGGAAAGACCTGAAATTTTAATTTTATTTAATTGTAATTAATTTAAGTTTAAACAACCATATGACAAATGTCTACTCTTTTGGATAGTGCAGTTCTAGAGAAATTCATTTAAATTGATTTTACTCTGCTCACTTGTTGAGAGAGGAAAATACGTCAGTTCATCTTAGAAACATTTCCAAAAGCTCAAAATTAAAAGAGAATCAGTGTGTTTATCTAAAAGACGTTACATATCCTTCAAAATATAAAATGGTTATCTTAGTGTAATCATACCAACTTGTTTGCTCAATTCCCTACTCTCCATTCATATAGAATGCATTGTTTGTGTTGCTGCTATGGAAAAAAATATAATGAAGTGACTAATTTATTTGTTTTTATTACAGCCAATGTTTGCAAGTATGAAGATCTCTACAGTAACTGTGCAAATTTGAAGGCCACATTAACCTGTAAACCTCAATTGGTCAGGGACGGTTGCAAGGCCTCCTGCAATTGTACAAACAGCATTTATTAAATACGTATTACACACCGTGTAGGGCTATGTGGAGAGGAGACAGATTACCTACTTAGATTTGACATCTACTCAGATTTAACATATACTTGCTGAGAAATTGTAGGCATGTTTGATACACATTTGATTCTAAATGTTTTTCTTCTGGATCTGCTTTTTATTCTACAAAAATCTCTTTCATACAAAGAGTTAAAAAAGGAACAACATCTATAACAACTTTGGATTTTTTTATATGTAAACTTTGTAATTTAAATTTACTGAATTTAATTAAGATGAGGATTTTGAAAGTTGTATTCTCATATGACTAAGTTCACTAAAATCCTGGATTGAAAGTGAGAATTATGTTCCTAGAAAATAATGTACAAAAAGAACAGATTATAATTTTCACATGAATCCTTGGCTGTTGTTGCCTTTCCTAGCTCCACTGTATAGCTAAGCATCTTCAAAGAAGTGTTCCCATATGCTTTCTTAATTCCTTTCACATATTCACCCTTCTTTCCAATCATCTGTCTGGCATTCTCACAACTGAGTGGAAACTGTTTTTCCTAAAACAACCCTGACTTTTATTTTGCCAAAATCAATACAATCCTTTGATTTTTTTATCTGCATAAATTTTACAGTAGAATATGATCACACCTTCATTTTTAAACTTCTCTTCTCTGTGACAAACCTTCCTTTAAAAAGAATTCAAAATAATATAGGTAAATACTCTCCACTCGAGTAGGTGGAACTCAGATCCTCCCTTATGAGTCTTCACTAAACTAGGTGACTCACTTCCAAAGAGTAGAGTGTGGAAGGGGAAGCACAGTAACTTTACAGAGGAGAAAAATGGCAAATGCCATCTTCACCAAGTGATCAACATTAACGTCACCAGTGATACGTCATGTGGATCTGTTCTATGTGATCTTTCTAAAAATTCATAATCCTAATATAATCATAAGTTAAAACATCCAGCAAACTCACATTGAAGGATATTCTACAAAATATCCCTGAGGTATTTTAGACTATTCCTCAAAACTGTAAAAATCATCAAAAAGAAGGAAATCCTGAGAAACAGTCACAGACCACCTGAGACTAAGGAGACGTGTGAGCCAAATGCAATGTTCCTCCTTGGATCAGATCCTGGAACAGAAAAAGATCAGTAATAAAAAAAACTGATGACTTCTGAATAGAATCTGGAGTATTTTTAACAATAGTGTTGATTTCTTAATCTTGAACAATATAGCAGGATAATGTAACATGATGACATTAGAGAAACTGAAACTGGGTGAGGGCTATCTGGGAATTCTCTGTACTCTTAACCAAATTTTCAATAAATCTAAGAAAACAACGCAAAATAAAAAGTATTTTGAAAAAAATACAAGAACTTTTTTTTCTTGATTCCATGACATATCATAGCTTTCCTTCAGGTCATCTAGCTATTCTCTCCTAGACTTTACTCTTAACCTTCAGTTTCTTTATCTCAGTGCTACATGTTTGATTTTGTCATATTTTCAAGGACCTTTCAGGTAATACCCATGATTTGGTTGTCTTATTAGATTGACATGTTTACCCAGTATCAAACTTGAGTAAAAATTTTAAGGATCTAAGTAGCGATGAGGCAAAGGAAAACAGGAAATTGCAAGACCACTAATGCAGTTCTGAGATGTTATTTTGGCTGCATCTCTTAATCTCTTAAGCAATAAGCTCCCTAATTAGTCTCCATTTGAAACCTTTCAATAGGCTTCAGAAGTAATTAGTATAATATTCACGATCTTAAACTGATCTGCAGGAAGCTGAATAATCTTTTTTTATATTTCCCTCCCTAAGCTCACTTTATTCCACCCTCCCTCATTTCCTCTGCTCCTGTAAGATGAGTTCATTAAATTCTCTCAAATTCTTCATAATCATTCTTACCTTATGGTATTTGTATTTGCTATTAGCTCTGTTTGGAACAGTGATCACTGCATTATTCACTAGAATTACTACTTCACATTAAACATCATTTAATCAAAAGATTCATTTGAGCACATAATGTAGAGAAGCTCCCCCCATTTTCTCTCATAGTTCTCTATATTTCCTCTTATAGTAATCATCACAATGTGTAATAATTCTTGTGCTCAACAAATATTTATTGAAAACACTTATGTCTTGGGTATTCAGTTAGGCACTTTGAAATAGAACAATTAGCAAGACAGACCAAATTCCAAATTTCATGAAGTTCACACTCTAGCAGCAGAGAGAGAAAGAAAACTATCTTGCAAATAAATACTTAATACAATATCAGGAAATAACAAACGCTATGATCTAAAGTTGGAAAGAGGGGAATAATGGGGATAAGCTGAGAGGAGGAAATGTTAATTTAAATAAGATTATCAGGTAAATCATCTCTAAAGTGCTAAATGCTATTTGGAGCTTTGAATTTATCCTGTTAGTAATGGGCAACCAATTGTAAGATTCTAAACAGAAGAGTGACAAAATCTGAATTGTGTCTTATGGAACAGGAACACAATACAAGTGAGAGAGCCAACAACAGATAATTTGATGGAGACTTTCAGGCAAGAACAGTGAGTACAATGTTATTGAGGTAGGAATAAGCTTGCCATATTTGATTAAAAGCAATAAATCCATAATAGCTGAAGTAGAGGGAGCATGGTAAAGAAAATATTAAAAAGAGGTAAGAAAGTTAGGCAGGTATATGATGCCTGGTTATATGATGCCCATTAGGGTAGGTAAAGTATTGTGCTATTATTATAATTAAGATGGCAAACCATCAGAGTATTATTAAAGAAAAGAGTGATATTATGAGATGTATATTGTGAGGGGACAAGAATGGAAGCAAGAAATCAGTTAAGGGACTATTTCCTAGAAAAGGGATGAAGTTAAATCATACTAGATTATAAATATATATGTATATATATATATATAATATACCATATTAATAAAATAAAGATATAATATGATCATCTCAAAAGATGCAAAAAATGCACTTGAAAAGATTCAACAGCACATAATGAAAACTATTTTTAGAAAACTATGAAAAGAAGATAACTCTCATTCTAATACACAGCAGCTACAAAATCAATCCCTGAGCTAATCTTAATAGTGAATGACTGAATGTTTTTTCTTTTTATTACTTCTTTGAAAAGACAATTGCATCACTTTTCATCTGAAATCCAAAATCGGGAATAAGGCAAGATGTCTGTTTGTACCACTTTTGCTCTGTAAACCAAAAAGTATCCCAGACAAGTGTCAATCAATTTAGAAAGTTTATTTTGCCAAGATTAAGAACATGCCTATGACACAGCCTCAGGAGGTCCTGTTGACATATGCCCAAGGTGGCAGGGCTACAGTTCGCTTTTATACATTTTAGGGAGATATAATACATCAATCAATACATATAAGATTTAGATTGGTTCAATCTGAAAGGGCAGGACAACTCGAAGCAAGAGGGCTTCCACATCATAGGCTGATTTCAGCATATTTTGATTGGCAATGACCTGAAAGAGTTATTATCAGAAGAAAGGAATGTCTGGGATACATTACGGGGTTGTGGGGACCTAGGTTTATCATGTAGATGAAGCCCTCAAGTAGCAGGCTTTAGAAAGAATAGACTGTAAATGTTTCTCATCAGGCTTTAGGTCTGTGTTGATGTTAATGCTAGAGTTATAATGAGGCATGTCCGACCCCCACTTTCCACCATGGCCTGATACAGTCATTCAGGTAAAACTTCAGCATGCCCTGCCCAGAGAGAGAATCCATTCAGATGATTATGGAGAACCTTTGAATTTTACTACTGGTTTACAGTTCACTTTTTAAGTTGTAGCCAATGCAATAAGTAAAGGAAAATAAAGATATAGAGATTTTAAAAAAGGCAGAAAGTGCCTTAATTTGAAAATCAAAATGATCTTGTTGTAGAAAATCTGAAGGAAAGCTACTAGAATTAGTAAGTTTAGCAAGGTCAGGTGACTACAAGGAGGGAGGGTATTGTACCAGTAGAGGAACAGAGTAAGAATTACAGTGAAATTCCCATTAGAAACCATGCAAGCCATGCAAGAAAAAAAAGAAAAAAAAAGTAGAGTGAAATACTCAGCATGTTGAAAGAAAAAAAAATCAAGATAATGATGAAGAGGATCACAGTTTTTACTGCTGTATACCAGAGGAGGGAGCAGCAAATATGATTGGAACTGATTTAAAGATTTGTGAGACAGAACATGATAGGACTCTGTATATTTAACTCTCTTATTCTGTTTCAAGAGCCAGACTTCACTCATCACTCGTTGATGAGATCTACAATGATGGTGATTTACAGCTGCAGCTAAACATGAGAAAATGATTTCACTGAAGCCTTGTGCTACATATGTGGGCATTATCTCAATAAGAACCTTCTGATTCAAATAGCTTTCAATGCATAGAAAACAATATCTATCAAAACAAGAGTATATATATTTGCATAGGCATAAAATACATCTGGAACTGTTCTGGCAGTGAATCCTTATAGGTCCACAGCAACCTCAATTCTTGCCTCCTCAAAAGAAATAATTTGAACAATGGGGCATAAGACAGAAAGAGAGACCAAGGCAAGTTTTAGAACAGGAATGTAAATTTATTCAAAATCTTTAAAGCAAGAATGAAAGGAAGTAAAACAAACTTGGAAGAAGGCCAAGCAGGCAACTTGAGAGATCAAGTGTATGGTTTTGTCAGAGGTATGTGAACCAGAGAAACTCCATCTTAAATATGGGCAACATAAAATAAGTCTGAGACTTACTGGGCTGAATTCCCAAGTGGATAAGGCATTTTGAGTCACAGAATGAAACAGCAGGTCGGCACAAGATACAGATGATAAAGACATTGTTCATCAGTTTGCACTGAAAAAGTCAGCTAAAACCCACCAAAACCAAGATGGTGACAAGAGTGATTTCTGGTTGTTCTCACTGCTACACTCCTACCCGGGCCATGACAGTTTACAAATGCCATAGCAATGTCAGGAACTTATCCTATATGGTCTCAAAAGAGGGGGCATTAATAATCCACCCCTTGTTTAGCATATAATCAAGAAATAACCATAAAAATGGGCAACCAGCAGCCCTCCTGGCTGCTCTGCCTATGCAGTAGTCATTCTTTATTCCTTTACTTTCCTGATAAACTTGATTTCACTCACTTTGTGGACTCACCCTGAATTTTTTCTTGTAAGAGACCCAAGAATCCTCTGTTGGGGTCTGGATAAAGACCCCTTTCCTGTAACACCTTTCCAGTGACCATGAAGGGAAGATACTGAGGAGACTCCCAATCCAAAGAAAATAGACCACAGCCCTGATTGGCTGACTTTGGGTAAGTGGGGTGCATATACCTAGGTAAAGAATGGGATTAGATGAGAGGCCCAATTTAGAAGAGTGGGAGGCTCTCCTAAGACAGAGTAGGTTAAAAGGCTTCTCTTAATAAAAGTAAGAATGCTTGACTAAACTTGGGTTCAAGGCCCAACTTAGGAAGGTTAGAGTCCCTCCTAAGATTTAGGGGGTTAGAGGCCACCCTCCATAAAGTCCCTTTTGGCTGAAAACAGGTTTGGCACTACAAAATGTTAACCACTAGTCTCTTTGGATTAATCTGCCTTGTACTCTTTGCTTTCAGCTGTGGGTGACAGAATTAGGTATGTAAAGGATCATGGGACATGGGGAGCTTTTTCCTCCCTAAAAGGGGAAAGTTGATTGCCAATAGGAGTGATGGAAACGATCCCTTCTCAACTGACAAGCAGTCCCCTGAACTTTTGATTCAATGCCAGCTGCAATGGGCAGGTCTTTCTCTGGCTTCCCTGAGGGCCTCACCTCCCCCATTCTGCTGCAAGCAATGCTTTTCTCCCTTCCCTTCCTTTCCTCTCCTTGTGCAAACTGGTTAAATGAATGGTAAAAGTCAGTGTTTATTTTCTCTGTAAAGTTTTGATTAATGGGAAAAAGGATTTGTGAGGCTAGTCTCAAACTGTAATAAATCTGGTGTGCTTTAGGTGTCTTTTTGTATTGTTCTGTCATAAAAGAATGGTACCTTAGGATAGAGTGTGGGCCTAGCACTCCCATTAGCCCACTGTTCAAGATGCCCAGCAAGCTGGTCAGTTACAAACTTTGCTTCAAGTCCCAAAAAAAAAAAAAAGAAAAAAATGAGGTTTCTGTTTTGTCTTGCATGTCCTTAGACATACAAGATATGGATAAAATGCACAAACAAAGCAAGGAAAGAAAGAAGCAACAAAAGCAGAAATGTATTGAAGATGAAAGTATACTCCATAGGGTGGGAGCAGTACCAAGAAAGCAGTTCAAAGACCTGGTTATGGGATTCTCTGGGGTTACCCTTTCGAGGTTTTCACTGGTTACTTAGTGCATACCCTATGTAAATGGAGAGGATGAAGTAAAGTTCCCAAGTCATTTCCTTGTTGTACACTCTATGTAAATGAAGAGGATATTTCATGTCATAACTGAAGTGTTTCCATTTGATTTATCTCTAGAAAGTCCTTAGGTTCTCTACCTCTAAACCTTATTCTCCTGCCTCATTTCACCCCAAAATATGTGATCTCCATAAATCTTTATGGGAAGTGGAGCAACTGATGGTTTTTCTTCTGCAACTGCTTTATGGCTGACATGGGGATCACAGACCTTTTGCCCTGCTCTGTCTAGTGAAGGAAGGGTAGCTCCTTGATGACCAGGGGTGGCATCTTCACCTGGAACTGGCTGAAATCCTTGTCACATGATCATCTAAAGTTTGATGGTCTCTAGGAAAGAGAAAATGAATTGGGTAAAAAGATTTAATGGGAATTTCAGGGGGTGCACACGTATTCTGTCAGCAATGTTTGTTATAGAAATTTTCGAGAGAAACAAACCCTGGTTTGTTCTAAGATCTACATGTTTCCTTAAAGTCTTAGCACAAGTGACTATTTTGGTTTGGTTTTGGTCTTTTGGAGCCTAGTGCATGAGCTTAGTCTAAAACAATGGCCTCCTATAATTTCATTTAAAAAAAAATTCTCCCCTGTAAGGTCAGGTTCTCATTTATGTGAGAGTGTGGCCAAAACGTAGGGCCTTAGTGCCACTCTCAGTTACATTATTTTGGTTTTCTGGTCTCACCGCATCATTCATAGGTTATGGTGTCCTCATGATCACACATTTCTTTCAGCTCTGGTCATTCTAGTTGAAGAGAGATCATTTGACATTCTAGTGATGACTGCATGCAAGCATTTAAAACCTTTGAGAGAATACAGTGTACCAGGGAGACTATTATGACTGTTGGGAGGATATACTAAGAGTTTGGAGTATGTTCTTTACCCAGCTTACCCATAAACCAAATCACCTAAAATTAAATAGATCAAAGAATAAGCTAAAGAGTATCCTTACTTAACTAAGAAATCTGGTCATTTATCCCCGACAACTAAATCTCTATAATCTTCATTTCATGTATTTCTCTATAGGCCACAAGCACCAGCAGCTTTAAAAATACTTGTCTATTCAGCCAATTCTATCATAACGTTCACAAGAGAATTTAAAATCGGTTCTGTAACTATAGCCTGTACAGTAGAATGTTGTATAGAGCCTACCATGAGGAATACATTTCTAATCATTGCTTCTTTTACTCAAAACTATGGAAAAAGTAACTAATAAATGATGCCCTTCTAGAAAAGTGAAGTTTCCTGGCAATGTTCCCTTTAACACATGATGTGGGCAAGCAGCAGTGGCTCATGCCTATAATCCCAGCACTTTGGGATGTCAAGGTGGGCAGATCACTTGAGGTCAGAAGTTTGAGACCAGACTGGCCAACATGGTGAAACCCCATCTCTATTAAAAATGCAAAAACTAGCTGGGTGTGGTGCCCCATGCCTGTAATCCCAGCTACTAGGGAAGCTGAGACAGGAGAATCACTTGAACTGAGGGGATGGAGGTTGCAGTGAGCTGAGATTGTGCCACTGCACTCCAGCCTAAGTGACAAAATGAGACTCTGTCTCAAACAAACAAACAGAAACATAATTTGGGTTAAAAGGAATGAACCAATGTTCTGTTTCTCACTGACGATGAAGCAACATATGTACCATTAAAGTTACTCAACTACATTGGGCCTTCATCTTTTATCTATCAAAGTATGGAGTTACCCAGGTATGAGGCTGGTAATTTCCAAAATCCTTTGCAAATAAAAGTATACCCCATAAATGCATTGAACAGACCCCTTTTCCACTTCTATTGTTCAAGGAGGCATAAGCAAGGAAAAAATATTCAAAGACAAGAGTCTCCTGAGAGTAGAGAAGTCTTAATTCATGATCATGGGAAAGGCTGTTCACATCAATGATGCCATCTTCTTCTGGGGAGAAACTTCCCTGGCTAGCTTTACATTAAGGGTTTCAGTGACTGTGCAGTTTCAAGAGTATGGAGGAACCCTTCTCAGTTGTGAGATTCTGAACACAAAGTTCAAGGGCCCAAAGTTTTGTGGTAGTGTGGATGGCAAGGACAATCTTTCTCTGATGTTCTCAGAGATCCAATCTTCAGGCTCTGGATTGTGAAGAGATTGACTGTCCTTAGTCAGAAAACCATAAAAAGTTTTCTTTACCAGGTGAAAATACACTGCAGCATAAAAATCTACTATTATAACATCAGCCCTCTTGGATGGGAAAGCTTTTATGTAACCAGATAACATGCATTGAAAATGACTATTGAAATGTTTAAATGGCCCATGAGGTAGCCAAATGTACCTGAAGCTTTGACTGTCTTCCCAGGAATATGGATTTGAAAAACCAAGCATTGGTTATAATCTATTTTAGCAATTTATAAGTGAGCACACCATAATTTGGATTATTTTATCTTTTCCATGATGACTCATGGAATGCAGAACCTTTAATAACAAAAGCTTTAAGGACACAGGAAGGACAAAGTGACCATTCTGGTTCTCCATGAGTCCACGCTTAGCACTGGACTTATGTCCTCTTGAATACCAGTTTTTCTCCAATTTAGGTGCATAGCACTGATAACTAATGGGCTGAACAGTTTCAGTATCAGCTAACTTAATGTGAAAATCTGGCAAAGTATTTTCTTGGTATTCAATATTAATATCATTCACTAAAATATAACCTGAAGAAGATTAAACTTTTTTTTTTTATTTTGACAATGCTTCCCAGGTAAGTAAACATGTAAAATAATCCTATTTACCTCTCTTTTGGATGTTTCAGGGGCCCTCTGTAACATACCAAAGTTAGAGGTCAAAAAGGACAATTTTAAAGCTGAAATTTGATTTTGAGAAGGCTACTAAATATGTTAAAGCTTTATAAAAATGTACATTCCCATTCCTACTTGTAATCTTTTACTATTTATTCAACCAGTTTGTACAGAGAGAGTGAAGCCAGAAGTCCACCTCATAAGAAATTCTTACCCTATTGCCAGAATATCAGGTTTCTGGGTGCTCTCTTCCTAAGCAGCTGTAGCGACCCTGCTCAACTGTATGCAAACAAACACATTGCCATTAATTAAGAATATTCACAAATAGTTTACAAATTTTGGAGAAATTAGGTAGAGAGGAGTATGACTCAAATTCTAAATAAGAGAATATACTCAACACACCTAAAGTACCAGGATGCCTAAAATTCAAAAAGTTAGTTTAAGGTTAAAAAGCTGGTGTGCTTCATCAATTCCTGCAGACCTGACAAAGGTAGCCTAGGAATTCAAGATAAATGGAATAAATAATGACTTGCTAGAAATGCATAGGAAATAGAATATTATTCACAGAACCAAATAAAAGCCTTTCCCTGGAAACTAATGTGTGTGTGTATATATATATATATATGTAATCTTTCATTTCAACTTCAAAGACACTAATCTCCACAGGAGTCAGAAGTTTACTTCTCCTGGGTCACACAGTTCATTAGTGAAAGTAGAGATCAGAACCAAGCCCTTCCAACCCCCAGACATTTTTAACACTGCTCCTTTTATCTTAGCACACTGCTAACTTTGGATTTTACATGAATACTTAAAAGTACTTGTACTGTTCCTCTCTATCATGGAGATCTGCTTTCCACGTGCTCTCCAACACATGTAGGCACGAAACTTACAAGCCTTATATTCTGGATTTGCCCTTCATACAAAATCTATCAACACTTCTTTTTTTTTTTTTTTTTTTTTTTTTTTTTTTTTTTTTTTTTTTTTTTTGAGACAGAGTTTCGCTCTTGTTGCCCAGGCTGGAGTGCAATGGCGTGATCTCGGCTCACCGCAACCTCCGCCTCCTGGGTTCAGGCAATTCTCCTGCCTCAGCCTCCTGAGTAGCTGGGATTACAGGCATGCGCCACCATGCCCAGCTGATTTTTTGTATTTTTAGTAGAGACGGGGTTTCACTATGTTTGACCAGGATGGTCTCGATCTCTTGACCTCGTGATCCACCCGCCTCGGCCTCCCAAAGTGCTGGGATTACAGGCTTGAGCCACCGCGCCCGGCCCTTTTGCCTTATTTCTACCACTACAAAATTAATCTGGGAATTGTCATCCCACATATTTTTACTGCCATCAATTTATCACTTTGCAAATCACCCCATGCAGTGAAATTAGGTGACTTTTATGAAATAGCATTTTGATCATTTAATTTCTCAACCCTGTAAAATGTCAGTGAAATTACTTTCCCATGTTATACAGTGAAGCGAATCTCCTTAGACTTCTATACACAATTTCCTCAATGTTTCAACAGTCTATCTTTCTGCCTTGAATATGCCTTATGATATAATGATTTATCTGGCTTTGCTCTTTCAACCCTTTCCCCCTTCAAAGCAAGTCGTACACATTATTCAAAAACACTTCAAATGTCAAAACCTACCATTTAGGTTTTACCCAGATCATATCAACTCACAGAACTCCCAATTACTGTATATATTTTTGGTCATCCTACTTAAATTACACTAAACAGTGTAATTTAGATTGCTTTCTCTCACAGTACTATGAGTCTTACAAGAAAGAGATGTTCTGTCCCTTTTTTCTGTATTTCCTAAGAATCTACGTCAGGTCAATATTTATTTACATAACGAATATTTACAAACTACCACCTATATTTGGTATTGTGCTAGGTTTTAGAGATACATCAATAATCAAGACAGACATAGCCCATTTCTCAAATTCAACAGTATCTTGCATCACAGCACCCAAGTTATTCTCATTCTGATATCATCAATGTGAAGAGGGGAACAAGTAATAATTACAGGAATCACCCTTCTTCAAAAATGAAAAATAAGATATTCATAGTAACTGATAGACTATTACAGTGCTAACCATGAATTGTTTGGCACTAGAAAAAAAGAACAAATAGGTAGGCAGAGATTTTGTGCATATAGGTATTTGAAATGTCCAATTAATAATTTAGGCAAGATATGGTGAAAACATGAATACAGAAGTGAGAGACAGATTGAGGACCAGATTTCATAAATATTTAGAAAGGCAAGCTGTCAGGATGAACTTCGATTGGATATAAATGTAAGAGTTAAGCAGTCTATAATGACTTCTAAATTCCAAAGCTTTTGGCCAGTGCTGCATGAACTGAAATAAGCCGCAAAAGAAAACTAAAACAATGTCTGTGTGCTGATCCCTTGAAATTGCCTTGTAACACTGCCAAAGGAAAATGGCACTGAGCACCAAGTTTGTTATAGTTGCAGTTGTGCCCAGGTGAGTCTCAAGAGTTGGAGAAATCTCAAGCCGCTTTTTACATGGCTTACAGAGAACCAAGGTATGAAGGATGTTAATCCTTGGTTTGACATCTTTTGACACAACCCTCTATGTCTAGGTCATAAGCTCCTTTTCACTTTGAAAACAACTGTGAATAGAAGAAAATGCACCTATTACTCATCGGCCTTCTGAGAGAAGCAGCATGTCATTAACCAATGCATGTTCTCACTCCTAAGTGGGTGTTGAACAATGAGAACCAATGCTTGATACATCTGCTAAACTTGAAGCCAGTAGCCTTGGGTCAGGAATTCTGAGTAATTTCTTAAGAGTTGTTCCTGTTACTTTTCATGAATTTTCTCACCACAAAACTGTTGCTAACGGGTGAAGAACTACAAGAACAGGAAGTGTTTATGAGCCAGCCTAAAACTGACAACCTGATCTGTGTAACCAGGTGTGCGCCTTTCGCATGACACTGGCAGCAAGCGTATTGCAAACTTAAGCACCTGTGACTCCCAATTCGCTCTTTAAACTGAACTACATTAATTCAGGCGTTCTTGTCTGAATACGAACGCCTCCTTTTTCAAGCCACCCCTGGGCATTACGAATCCTTATATGACCTCCCTCCTCCTCCTAGTATGGCCCAGGCATGCGAACAGACATTTTCTTTCCTCATCAACTGGTGATAATGAGAAAAAGTGAACTCCGTTTTTCACAATGGAAAACGCGTAGGACTCTCTCCGTGGTGGGGGCGGGGAGGCGGTGGGAGGAACCCACGTAGGCGGGCAGCAGCGATGAAGGCATAAAGCCCCTTGACGTCGCCCGCACGTGGCGCCTGGAAAGTGCACAATCGCGGTGAGAGGGGCGCACCGCAGCCAGCTCGGCCCTGGTCCAACTGCAGGAAGGTCTGTGCTCTGGGGCCTGGGTAACTGAGACCCAGATTAGAGACTAGAAATGGCCAGGGGCAGGGAGGTGGGGTGAAGCACAAGAGGGAGAATGTCGTTGAGGTGAGGGGGCTTCTGATCTGCCTTGGAGCTTCTTCGGGCACCTGGAGGGCACATAGCTGATGTAGGGCAGACCGAGAGTTCACTTTTGTTGCTTAGCATCGACCCACCAAAACTTTCAACATGCTTCTCTATGTTTAGACTATTGAAAATCTTTACCTATCTTAAAAGATAAATCATTCTGAGTACCCACTACCCACTGAATCATAATAGAAGCCTGAAGCGATTTCTAAATATGGCTTTTTACGAAGTCAAATTAAGACACTTAGTTTCTAATTCATGTTTTGAATATACAGTTATTAGAAACTAATAATTAGAATTGGGGTCATTGACTCTGCTGGACTTTATAGCATCTATTGGCTTCCAGGATTACACACACACGAAGAGATAAAGCTGTGACCCACAAATCCACATAGGTAATGCTCATTATGTGGGACACTGCTTATGGAAATGATCTTTTAAAGAATGGGTTGAAGTCCTAGACAAGGGGTTGGGAGTCTTGAATATAGGTTGCAATTTTCCAGGCAAGTTAGGCAACTAGTAGTTACTGAACTTCAAGAAGTCCCTGTTTTTTACTAGTGTTTGAAGGAAATATCAGGACGTTGAAACACAATCTGACCTCAGAAGGACAATATGGTCTTAACAGTGAGAACAAATAAATACAGTAAAGTATTAGAAACAATACTGAACAATTGAGTTAAATTTAAGTTTTTGACAAAGATTATAGATACCATCTATAAGGTTATTGTGCACATCTTTATTTTAAATATTTTGTTTCCTTGTTCTAGGATTATAAAATCATACACAATGGCCCTCCTAAAGACACTCTGAAACCACATCATCCTGATCTTAAAACACCTGCAAGAAAAGACACAGTACTTCACCATTAGTAAGTAGCAAAGAAAAAAAATGGTAGCCAACTTTTCAACTACATATTAATGTGGGCTTAAAGGAATAAAATGTAATTATACAGAACAGAAAAAAATATTTTTTCTTGAATATACTGTCATCATTGTGACATTGCTTTCATTGATGCAATGAAGATGATTATAGGTTAGATGGTTGAGGGTATGGGAGAGAAAAGCAACAAAGAGGAGAATGTGGCATGATGGTCTGTTTTAGAATTGTGGGTCATCAGATGCAAACACTGGGTGATTGAGCTATACAAAAATCTTCAGGCCCATGTGTATGAGCTGATGAGGATACAGCAGCCCAGATGTTAGAGCACTTTCCTAAAGTTAGCCAGAAGGTCTCTAATAGAACCCGGCTTTGAACATGGGAATCTCAAATTAGATGATTTTTTTTTCCTTTAACACTGGAAGGAAAAATATGTCTCTTAAACACTTAGAAATCAGCAATTCAATCATACAGCATATGTTTATAGAAAGATCTTATGAGCTCAGCAAGCTAGCAGGCAGGCATTGCAAAGAATAAGAAAAATATGAATAATTTCTATTTATTTGTATTATATGCATAATTTGTTTATTGTATTGGAGGTGTTACATATATTGTGCCATCCAGTCTTCATGTTATACCAAGCGAGTTTGATGGAACAGCGCCATGCTCTGAGTTTGAATCACCAGTCCTTTATTAATTAGCCAGCAACTGAGAGAATGTTAACACTCAAAATTCTCTCGGCCCTGAGGACGGAGCTGGATTCCTTTTTATATCTTATTTAAGGTAGGGAAGGGGGAGCCAATTGGAGCAGAGTTTACAGAAGCAGAACAAGCAAGTTAGATAAGGAGGTTGGTAACTAGGAGGCAGGAGGTTCTCATGATTGCTGATTTTCAAGGAGGCTATACACAAGTGGTTCCCACGATTGCCAGTTACCAAGAGGGGTATTTGGCACTTGTCATATAATCAATCATGGGGGGCATTTACAATGGCAAGTGGGCTTGCCAAGCAGACTATGGTTACAAAGGTTATGTGTTTCTATAGTTCTAAGTACAGCATGACCCAGCAGAGTAGCAAGACCCAGGTATGCACTTAAGGGAGGAGTGGCAGGAGGGATGAGGCAGAGGTCAAGATGGAGTCTACTGGCTCTCAGCAAAATGGAGTCTGTCTGGCTAACACAGTGGGTTAGCACATTAAAAGCAAAATCCTATGATATGACAATCTACCTTTTACATAAGAAAAAGCTGAAGCTTGGCATAGGTTTTTCAGACCTGATGGTTTCCAAAGGCTGCACTCGTAACCAATAAGCTACAGGTAGTTGATAACTAGAAAGTAAAAGTCATAGAGAGTTGAACTATAAGAGTTCAACTACAAGGCAGAATCCTGGTAACCTTCACAGTAATTAACCTGTCTTAGGTTGTCAGTATAGAAATACCAGTCCAAAAAGGCTACATCTAGATTATAGTGTGCCTAAGGAGAAGGGAGGACTGATTAGAGAGGAAGGACATGATTTACTTACTCATGTTAAAAACTATGTGAGAAGCAAATAATGTCCAAAGAATTATCAGACAACTGGCAATGAAATTTGAGGTTATTGGTATGAAAAATACTATTTCAGAACTTTGTTGACTTAGATTTATTTAACAAACCCAGAATTTGCTAAAACAGAAATATGTGTAATATATATGCTGTTCTACACTGTTTACAATAGCAAAGACCTGGAACCAACCCAAATGCCCATCGATGATAGACTGGACAGGGAAAATGTGGTACATATACACCATGGAGTATTATGCAGCCATCAAAAATGATGAGTTCGTGTCCTTTGTAGGGACATGGATGAACCTGGAAACCATCATTCTCAGCAAACTGACACAAGAACAGAAAATCAAACACCGCATGTTCTCACTCATAGGCGGGTGTTGAACAATGAGAACACATGGACACAGGGTGGGGAGCACTACTCACTGGGGCCTGTTGGGCGAAAATGGGGGAGGGATGGGGGTAGGGAGGTGGGGAGAGATAGCATGGGGAGAAATGCCAGATATAGGTGAAGGGGAGGAAGGCAGCAAATCACATTGCCATGTGTGTACCTATGCAACAATCTTTCATGTTCTTCACATGTACCCCAAAACCTAAAATGCAATAAAAATAAATAAATAAAAAATATATATGCTGCTCTAAACCTTCCACCTTTCTTTATAAAGATAAAGCAAATTTTTCATCCTGCTCAGAAAACCAACAGTAAATGGTAACAACGTAATGTTAGTTTGATATATAAAATTTTTTTACATTTTATTCTAAAAGTAAATAATGGAATTAATTCTTAGGTTTGTGACCTTAAACATTTATACTAAAACTACCTTTAATAGGAAAATGGAAAAGTATGGCTGTTTAAGTATATTGTATAAGCTGCCATATTAATGATTTTAATATTAACATATACAGTTATGTATTAATGAGGGAATTATCAATGTAAAAATAGAGGATCTCCATCGTGCTGCAGTAATGTCTGCGTTTTCCCAGTTAAAACTGTGTCTTTTTCAACAGCTCAATGTCTCTTTCAAAATCATTGACTTTGAAGTCATAATTGGATAAAGTCTCATTTCTCACATTACCTAAGAACATAGCATTGGCATAGGTTAATTAACTGTCTTAAGCCTTAATTACTTCATCTGTGCAATATAAATAGTAATGCCCAGTAAGGTATGAGAGTGAAATTGTACATCATTTTCCACAAACCATCAGTAATTGTTCACTCCCTCTCCCTTTTTTGCACATCATTGAGGATAAAGGCAATAGATGGAACATGTATCAATGATAAAGTAATTGCAATAAGTGAAGCCTGAGAAGTATTGCAGATAAATTGTTCAGAATTTTCTTTCCCTTCAAGAATTTGGGAGTGCTAATTTCACACACAGGAAACAAATCAAGGTAGCATAACTTTAATTTACAGGAAAACAATTTATATGACTAATGGCAGAAAATTCAGTGTTTCTGAAACTAAATGATCTTGTTGCTTCATCTGAAGGATGTAGGATTTTTTTACATATTAAGAAAGGACAACATGGGTAACAAAATACTGAGTGTCTTTTTAGGAGATAATGAAAATATTAACCAACTTTTGTACCAAATAATGGAATGAGTAAACTTGAACAAGCTATATTTTTAATGCATTAATTGTATTTTTTCTATACAGAGAAATTTGAAAATATTCACAAGTATAAGGAAGAAAATAAACATAACTTCTAGTTACTCCATTACAGAAATAACAACTAATGAAGTGTGGAACCATATCTGTGTAATCGCAACCTTGTCATCTTAGAGTCTGGTGTGCATAAAAGAACAAACCATTCTATTTTTCTAGCAAATTGAGAGATGGTACATATTGAAAATAAACTTTCCTCCAAAAATTGAGACGAATAATGAACGTCAGTACTATAATTAACTATTAAGGAATCTACTTTCTTTTTGATGGCGTAAGGGTAGCAGAAGTAGTCAGAAAGAAGGGACTATGTCTCTATTCTTTATAGGTGTACCTCACGGGCATCACTAGAGTTCTTCAGTTTTTTTTTTTTTTTTTATTGTCATGATCAGAGGCAAGGTTGGCCCCATTATGATTCTACTGGTACCATAGGGCAATTCTTCTCTTATTCCATTGTTAACAAATATGGAAATCACAGTTCCTTTAAGATAATAGAGTTTATTACATTGGATTTCCCCTCTTAGAAGTTTTCAAACTATTTCAATGCAGACCTTTGTTTTCTTTGACTTAGTTTCCAACAATGGCTTTACTACCGCTGCTGTTTCTGGTTACTGTGCTGCTTCCGTATTTACCTGCAGAAGGAAAGGTAAGGTTAAAACGGAAAATTTTTTCAGAGCTATCCAGCAACTTTGTGGTATGGCAGGCTATCCTGAAAGTAAAGGGGGTAAGGGTGTTTGGCATGTCAGAGTTTCCACTGGTTCTTTCAGAGTTCTCAGAGCACTTAACATGATTATTGAGATGAAAGGCCAAGGCTATGCTATATGGATTCTGTTTGTGTATGCTAGCCATCAGTCACATGTGACTACTGAACACTTGAAATGAGGCTTGAATGGGCAAGATGTACTGTGATGGTAAGAAACTCACCAGATTTAAAATATTTACAACAAAGAAGAAAGTATCTCATTAATTTTTTTATATTGAATCCATGATAAAATGATAATATTTCGGATATTCAGTTAAAAAATGTATTAGGTTCTTAGGGCAGTTACAACAAATTATCACAAGCTAATTAGCCTATAACAACAAAAACATTTTCTCACAATTACAGAGTCCAGAAATCTAAAATCAAAATATCTGCTGGGCTGTGCTCCCCGTGCGAGGATCTAAGAGAAATCTGTTCCATGCCTTTCCCCACCTTCTAGTGGCTTCTGCCACTGCCTGGCATTCCTTGGCTTGTGGCTGTATCACTGCAATCTCTGCCTCCATCTTCACATTATCTTCTCCTCTCTATGTATCTTATAAAAGCACTTGTCATTACATTCAGGGGCAAGTGGATAATCCTGGATAAGCTCATCCTGAGATCCTTAATTACATCTGCAAAGATGTTTTTTCCAAATAAGATCACATTTACAGTTTCTGAGCATTAGGACATGGACATATATTTTTGGAGACTATCACCCATTACAAATAAAATATATTATTTAAATTAATATTACTTAAAAATTAAAATTACATAGTATGTTTAAATTATTTTTCTAATAAACATCACTGGTCTATGGATTTAGAAAGCTGATGATAGTCTTCTTGCCACATTCTCTTTTTTGGTTTCCTTAATTTTATTCATTTTTAATGAAATTCCCATAAAAAAATTAACAATATGCTTACATAATCTTAAGTTAGCATAACTTCTCCACTATATTAGCACATTTAATTTTCATAGTTAGGGTATAAGAATAATTAGACTTGGCTGGGCATGGTGGCTCACGCCTGTAATCCCAGCACTTTGGGAGGCCGAGGCAGGTGGATCACGAGGTCAAGAGGTCTAGACCATCCTAGCCAATACGGTGAAACCCCGTCTCTACTAAAAATACGAAAATTAGCTGTGCGTGGCGTAGCCCCAGCTAGTTGGGAGGCTGAGGCAGGAGAATCGCTTGAACCCAGGAGGCGGATGTTGCAGTGAGCCGAGATTGCGCCACTGCACTCCAGCCTGGCACCTGGCGACACAGCGAGACTCTGTCTCAAAAGAAAAAAAAGAAAAGAATAATTAGACATATTTTTAATTAGAAAATAAAAACCCTAACTCTAAAAGTCTTAGTGTTTTGTTTAGTAATGATTATAGAGTTAGTGGGTGGAGGGCCAAGAGGATTTTGAATTCAGATCCTCTAGTTATTTCTAATATGCTACTTAGTTTAATTGACCCCATAATATGGTCAGCAATTTTCAATGATAAAATATGCAGTGCTCAATGTCTCCTGGCCAGGAAGCCTCTGAAACAGCTTTGGTCACTGCTCTTTGTTGTCACATCTTGCATTGACTCTGGGCACACTAGACTTGCTAGGACTCTTCAGACTGGAGGACTCTGACACTCTGTTCAAACTTCATTTGGCATTCAGAAATACAGCCATTGCGTTACTGTAATTAAATTATCACTGTGCTGATAATTTATTCATCACTGAGGGCCTCATTCAAATAATTTGCTGTTCTTTCCATTTCTTTCCCCAAAAGATTTTCTTTCATACCCCTTTCAAATCCCCTTTTACCTCTCTGGTCCATCTCCTGGTCTTCATTTATAAAATTATTAAAAAGTGAGATGTCATTTGATCTTTGACACTACTAAATGTTTGCTGATCAGATGTTCTATAAACACTCTGCCCTATATGATTTTCTGATGTTTTCAAGATGCCTAGAAACTCTATTCATCTTTCAAAACCCCAATCCAGAATCACACTTATGAAGTTTCCCTGTCTTCAAATAATTGATTCCTCCTTCCTCTCTGTCTTGTAGATCCCTAATATCCGTTTTGTTATCATGTGTATTGTAATTTTTTACTTGTGTCATGCCACCTATTCAATATAAACTATTTAATATAAATATATAAGGATAAATACCATATTTAATGTAAATATATAAAGATAGATACCATATTGATTTTATTGTCAATATGTTTAATATTTCTAGTCATGCAATAGCTTTCTTACCACATTAAAAATACATCTCTTCTTCAATACAATTTTTATCTACAAAGCAAGAAGGGGAAAGAAGCAGGAAATAATTTAGAAATTAACTTTCCATGTGTTTTGTATTGAACCCACCATAACCAGATTTTTTTAAGTCAAGAGGAAATAACCAGAGATGTTATTTTATGCTTTGATGTAAAGCAGAAATCTGCCTCTACTGATATGTTATATGCACATCCTTTCTAACTCATGAGTCAGCAACTTTGTCATATTTGTTGGTACAATGGCATCCACTATTAGTCCCTGTTAATAGGAACATAAAATCAGGAAAGAGAAATGCATATATACTAGATAATGGCAATAATGTGCTCAGACCTATGGTATAAGTACTTTGAGAGCCTTAAGGGAACTCAGTATGAGAGGAGAGGAGGATAACTTATTGTACAGTGTCAGAAAAAATCTATAAGGGGCCGTGTCCCTTTTAGACTTATACTTCAAAATCTTGCTCATACCTATATTACATCACACTCTTGCGTGCATTTAGGTCATCAAACTGCTTGGACCTTGACCCAGCAATTTACACACCCTATTCCACCCCCAGGCTTAGTACCCTCACCCCCCACCCCACACACACACAGACAAATACACAGCCACAAAGATAAACCAAACATACTAGCACTCAATTTAATACCTTATCAGTTGTTTCAGTTAGTAAAAGGAACAGTCAGCAATAGTGCATTCATTAGGTAGATTTGATCCCTCCAAATTGCTTTAATTTTTTTTAATATTACAATGTTATCTTTTAAGTGGCTGATAAAATTTGCTACATAAGAGGTATAATGGTTTTACCAGAGTACTGAATGCAGACATACACTTCAAATGGACCTAAACATTTTTCTTTAAAGACAGATACCATGTCATGATAAACTGCCCCATAAAATTTAGAATGAATCATGGGCTCCAGCCTTACCCTACCTAGCAGCCTGATCAAGTGTGAATGACTATATCTCGAGGTTTTTAATTGGTATGTTTGTAGTTATAAAACATTATTATTCATATGTCTATACAAATCATATCAAAAGTTCCCTTGCTGGGGGAAATAGTGGATAGGAGGCAGGCCTAATTTGCAGTTGCCATTTGGATGGACAGAACAACATGTGGAGATTCACACTGTGAACTTTTGCACGAAGAACCACTTCAGGAACATGGCAGGAAAGCTGAGGGAATTCACAGACCCTTTGAAAGAAGTGGCTTGCCACTGCAAACTCCATGAGATAGCCAAAAGGGAACTGTGAGTGCACAAAGTGTGAAGGAAGAAAGTCTTCCTTTAAATACACATCCTCACTGAGAAGTTGAAAATCCAGAACATGGGAGAAGGATTTAACCTTACTTAGAGCTGAAATGAATTTAGAGAGCCATGCAAAATAAAAAAGAAGAAGCAGTGAGAAGAGCCCTGTAGGTATTCCCAGTCCCCATGAAAACCCAGGGAAGCCATTTTCTACTTTATCTCACAGAGGTCCTCAGGGAGGGCAGCCAGTATAATTAGGGAAAGGCCACAGGGAGGAGACTTCCAGCTGAACTTTGTAATAATTTTGACCAAGTAAAAATTATTCTGGGCAGATCTGGGAGTGTGAATAAGAAGTACAGATACACGTACAGAAGCTGCAGCAGGTGGGGAGTAGGGAGAGGCCTGAAAGCCCCGCTTACTGTCTCAGTGGGAAGGCTTATAGCTTGGAGCAAAATCTCAGCCTTGTACAACAGAAGCCTGAATATAAATTCAGCTCTGTTGGCTGTTGAGGGAGCACAGCAAGGGTGTGACTGGCCTTGCTGGCTGAGTAGGAACTTAGTGAAACCTGTCACTGCTGGTTTTCCCCCACTTCCCTAGTGACCTGTATGAAGTAGCAGAGGCAGCCATAGTCCCCCTTGTATCATAACTCCATTGGCCTGAATAACTACACCCCCATCTTCCACAGTGGCCACAGCAAGCCCCACCCAAGGACAGTTGGAGTTCATATATGCCTAATCCTGCTCAGGGTTGGACGATGGTCTTTCTCTACCCAACCTTGTAGCCAAAGACAAAAGACATAAACTCATGAAAACTCTATGGCCCCACTCATCACCTGAAAAACCTGAATACTTGTTCAGGTGACCTAAAGCAAACTTGTATCCCCCATATTACCACCATTTATGCTGTCTTGAAACCAACTCAAGCTGTTACAGCAGCTCATAATAGAACAACCCTGCGTCAAGGAAGGAGAAAACAACAGCTAATTCTACTGCCTGTAACATTCTGGCTAACCAGAGGTCCTGAGACTGTCCACATGACAACTTCACTATTAGCATAACCAGCATTCAAGAAAATGAGTGCACTGAACAAAACTACAACCAAGGACCCTCACAGAGTCCTCTTTATTCCCCTGCTACCTCCACTGGAGCAGGTGCTAGTATCTATGGCTGAGAGACCTGAAGATGGTTCACATCACAGGACTCTTTTCAGGCACTCTCCAGTACCAGCCCGAAGTCCAGTAGCTCTGCTGGGTGGCTAGACCCAGAAGACCAATAACAATCACTGCAGTCTGGCTCTCAGGAAACCCCATCTCTAGGGGAAGCGGGAGAGTACCACATCAAGGGATCACCCCATGGGGCAAAAAGAACCTGAACAGCAGCCCTTGAGCCCCAGATCCTTCCTTCGACGTTGTCTACCTAAATGAGAAGGAACCAGAAAAACAATTCTGGTAATATGACAAAGCAAAATTCTATAGTATCCCCAAAAGATCACACTAGCTCACTAGCAATGGATCAAAACCAAGAAGAAATCTTTGAATTGCCAGGAAAAGAATTCAGAAAGTCAATTATTAAGCTACTCAAGGAGGCACCAGAGAAAGTTGTAAACCAGCTTAAAGAAATTTAAAAAGTAATACAAGATATGGATGAAAAAGTTTCCAGAGAAATAAATATCAAAAATAAAAAATAATCACAATTTCTGGAAATGAAAGACACACATAGAGAAATACAAAAAATACTGGAAATTTTCAACAATAGAGTCTAACAAGTAGAAGAAAGAACTTCAGTGCTTGAAGACATGGCTTTCAAATTAACCGACTCCAACAAAGACAAAGAAAAAAATAATAAAAAGAAAATGAACAAAGACTCCAAGAAGTTTGGGATTATGTGAAATGACCAAAGCTAAGAATAATTGATGTTCCTGGGGAAGAAGAGGAATCTAAAAGTTTGGAAAACTTATTTAAGGGAATAATTGAGGAAAACTTTCCTGGCCTTTCTAGATATCTACACATTAAATTATAAGAAGCTCAAAGAACACCTGGAAAATTCATCACTAAAAAGATCATGACCTGGGCACGTAGTTATCAGGTTATCTAAAGTCAAGATGAAGAAAAGAGTATTAAGAGCTGTGAGGCAAAAGCATCAGGTAAGCTATAAAGGAAAACCTATAAGATTAACTGCAGATTTCTCTGCAGAAACCCTTTAAGCAGAAGAAATTGGGATCCTATATTTAGCCTCCTTAAAATAATCATCAGCAAAAAATTTTGTATCCAGCAAAACGAAGCTATAAATGAAGGAAAGACACAGTCTTTTCCAGACACATGCTAAGAGAACTCACCACTACAAAGCCAGCACTACAATAACTACTAAGAAGAGTTCTAATCTTGAAACAAAACCTCAAAACATGCCAAAAATAGAACCTCCTTAAAGCAGAAATCTCATAGGGCCTATAGAACAATTATAGAAAGAAAAAAATCAGGGTATTCAGGCAAAAATTGGCATGATTAACAGAATAGTACCTCACATCTCAATATTAACATTGAATATAAATGGCCTAAATGTTCCACTTAAAAGAAACAGAATGGTGGAATGGATAAGAATTCAACAAATAAGGATCTCCTTTCCTCAAGAGACTCATCTGACACATAAAGATTCACATAAACTTGAAAGGATGAAGAAAGATTCCATGCAAATGGACACCAAAAGCAAGAAGTAGTAGCTATTGTTATATCAGACAAAACAGACTTTAAAGCAACAGTAGTTAGAAAAGACAAAATCGGGCATTATATATAATGATAAAAAGACTAGTCCAGCAAGAAAATATCACAATCCTAAATATATATACACACAACACTGGAGCTCCCAAATTTATAAAACAGTTACTACTAAACCTAAGAAATTGGATAGACAACAGCACAATAATAGTGGGGGACTTCAGTACTCCACTGACATCACTAGGCAGGTCATCAAGACAGAAAGTCAACAAAGAAATAGTGAACTTAAACTATACCATAGAACAAATGGACTTAACAGATATTTACGGAACATTCTACCCAACAACTGAAAAATATACATATGGAATTTTCTCCAAGATAGACCATATCATAGGCCACAAAACAAAACTCAATAAATTTAAGAAAATCAAAATTCATATCAAGTACTCGCTCAGACTACAGTGGAATAAAATTGGAAATCAACTCAAAGGAACCCTCAAAATCATGCGAATACAGAAATTTAATAATCTGCTCCTGAATAATCATTGGGTCAACAATGAAATCAAGATGAAAATTTAAAAATTCTTTTAACTAAACATAATAGTGACACAGCTTATTGGAACCTCTGGGATACAGAAAAAGCAGGGTTAAGCAGAAAGTTCATAGCCTCAACACCTACAATCAAAAAAGTGTGAAAGAGTACACATAGACATTCTAAGGTCACGCCTCAAGGAACCAGAGAAATAAAATCAAGCCAAGCTGAAACCTAGCAGAAGAAAAGACATAAGAAAGATCAGAGCAGAACTAAATGAAACTGAAACAAACAAACAAAAAAAGCAATACAAAATATAAATCAAACAAAAAGCTTGTTCTTTGAAAAGATACAAAGCTGATAGACCATTAGTGAGATTAACCAAGAAAAGAAGAGAGAAGATCCAAATAAGCTCAATTAGAAATCAAATGGGAGATACTACAACCAATACCACAGAAATACAAAAGGTCATTTAAGGCTACTATGAACACTTTCACATGCACAAACTAGAAAACCTAGAAAAGATAGATAAATTCCTGGAAATGTACAACCCTCTAAACCAGGAAAATACAGAAACTCTGAACAGAACAATAACAAGCAGTAAGATTGAAATTGTAGAATTTCAAGAAGAATTGTTACCAATCCTACTGAAACTATTCCAAAAGATAAAGAAAGAGGGAAGCCTCCCTAAATCATTCTATGAAGCCAGTATCACCCTAATATCAAAACCAGAAAAAGACATAACACAAAAAGAAAACTACAGACCAATATTTCTGATAAACATCAATGCAAATTCCTCAACAAAATTCTAGCTAACTGAATCCAACAGCGTGTCAAAAAGATAATTCACCATGATCAAGTTGATTTTATCCAGGGATGCAGGGGCGGTTTAACATGAGCAAGTCAATATATGTAATACACCACATAAAAAGAATTAAAAACAAAAATCACATGATCATCTCAGTAGACACAGAAAAAGCATTTGACAAAATCCACCATTTCTTTATGATTAAAACCCTCGGCAAAATCAGCCTATAAGGGACATATCTTAATGTAATAGAAGCCCTCTATGACAAACTCACAGCCATTATACTGAGTGGGGGAAAGCATTCCCACTGAGACCTGGAACAAGACAAAACTGTCACTTTCACCACTTGTATTCAACATAGTACTGGAAGTCCTAGCCAGAACAATCAAACAAAGGAAGGAAATAAAGAATATCCAAATCAGTGAAAAGAAAATCAAATTGTCACTGTTTGCCAATGGTATTATCGTATACCTAGAAAACTCAAAAGATTCATCCAAAAAGCTCCTAGATCTGATAAATGAATTCAGTAAGGTTTCAGGATACAAAATCAGTGTACACAAATCATAGCACTGCTATACACCAACAGCGACCAAGATGAGAGTCAAATCAAGAACTCAATCCCTTTTTACAACAGCTGCAAAAACAATAATATAATTAGGAGTATACCTAACCAAAAAAGTGAAATACCTCTACAAGAAAACTACAAAACGCTGCTGAAAGAAATCATAAATGACACAAACTAATGGAACACATCCGATGCTCATGGATGGGTAAAATCAATGTTGTAAAAATTACCATACTGCCAAAAGCAATCTACAAATTTAATGCAATTCTCATCAAAAACCATCATCATTTTTACAGAACTAGAAAATACAATCCTAAAATTCATATGGAGCCAAGAAGACCTGCACGGCCACAGCAAAACAAAATAAAAAGAACAAGTCTGAAAGCATCACATTACCCCACTTCAAACTATAGTCACCAAAGGCTATAGTCACCAAACTACAAGGCTATAGTCACCAAAACAGCATGGTACTGTTATGAAAATAGGCACATAGACCAATGGAACAGAATGGAGAACACAGAAATAAAGCCAAATACTTACAGCCAAGTGATCTTCAACAAAGCAAACAAAAACAAAAAGTGGGAAATGCACACCCTATTCAAAAAATGGTGGTGGGATAATTGTCAAGATTCGTGTAGACGAATGAAACTGGATCTTCATCTCTCACTTTATACAAAAATCAACTCAAGATGGATCAAATACTTAAATTTGAGACCAAACCATGTAAGCTCTAGAAGATAACATCAGAAAAACTTTTTTAGACATTGGCTTAGCAAAGAGTTTAAGTCCAAAACCCAAAAGCGAATGCAACAAAAACAAAGATAAAAAGATGGGACTTAAGTAAACTAAAATGCTTCTGCACAGCAAAACAATCAGCAGAAGAAACAGAAAACCCACAGAATGGGGGAAAATTTTCACAAACTATGCATCCAAGTAAGGACTAATATCCAGAATCTACAAGAAACTCAAACAAATCAGCAAAAAAGAAAAAAAAAATCCCATCAAAAAGTGGGCTAAGGACATGAGTAGACAGTTCTCAAAATAAGATAGACAAAAGGCCAACCAACATATGAAAAGCTGTTCACCATCATTTATTATCAGGGAAATGCAAATCAAAAGCACAATGAGACTAACGCCTTATTCCTACAAGAATGGCAATAATTGATTTTTTTATATATAACGGATAATGGCGTGGATGTGGCGAAAAGGGAACACTTTTATACTGCAAGTGGGAATGTAAACTCATATAAGCACTATAGAAGACAGTATAGAAATTCCTTAAAGGACTAAATGTAAATCTACTATTTGATCCAGCAATTTCACTACTGAGTACTCAGAGAAAAAGAAGTCATTATATGAAAAAAAAGAAACTTGCACATGCATGTTTATAGCAGTACAATTCACAATTGCAAAAATATGGAACCAGCCCGAATGACCATTAATCAATGAGTGGATAAAGAAAATGTGTTTTTTTATATATAGTATATAATATATA
>NW_022436981.1:7434732-7447175 GCF_009761245.1 Sapajus apella | reverse complement strand
CCCACTTATAAGTGGGAGCTAAGCTATGAGGATGCAAAGACATAAGAATGATACAATGGACTTTGGGGACTTGGAGGACATGTCCGAGTGGGGAGGGATAAAAGACTACAAGTTGGGTACAGTGTACACTGCTTGGGTGATGGATGCACCAAAATCTCAGGAATCACCGCTAAAGAACTTATCCACATAACCATACACCACCTGTTCCCCCAAACTATTTTTTAAAAAGTTCTCTTGAAACCAGAAATCAGCATTTGTGGCCTGAGAGGGGTTTTTAGTTTGTCATGCTGTGAGTTACTCCCAATTCCCAAAGCTTCAATCTTCTACTTTCCTATTTAAACATTTCAATCTACTTTATTATTTAAGTCATATCTCCAACTCAGATTTATTGGCACTGCTTAACAACTAATACTGGCTTTTAATATTTTAAAAATTTCAATATTTAATATATGTACATGATAACTAAATATGTTGCACATTTTACAGTGATCTTTGTTCTCTTGAATTAACTTATTCACTATTATATGAAATTCACAACATTGTTAAATAATAATTACAGTTTTGTTTTATTTTCTTTAAGGATCCTGCTTTTACTGCTTTGTTAACCACCCAAGCAGGAGTGCAACAGGAGATTGTAAATAAACACAATGAACTAAGGAAAGCTGTCTCTCCACCTGCCAGCAACATGCTAAAGATGGTAAGAGGCAGTGATGTAAGGAGAGGGGTGTGAACCAGCTGTGGAAGGAGTAGATGGCTGGCAACTGGCATTTCTTAAGAACTTTGTGGTTTACAAAGTTGTGTCTCTGTTTTGCTATTTTATTTTAACTGTTATATGGAGAGGATTGTATTCCTGTTTTTGCTTTTTAAAAAGGTTAAAAAAAAAATGTCAATTATAAAGAAGTTACTCAGTTTGGAAGGCAGAATTAGAAGGCCAATATTCAGGCATCCAGTGTTAGCCACTACACTTTTTGTTCATTCTCTTTCCTGGTTTAAAATCAAGAATTCCCTTTTTCTTCAGGATCAGTGGCGGCTGCTGAGTAAAACCCACTTCCCAGGGCACAGTCCCTGAAAGACAGGTATCTCCAATATAAAAGCGATGGCCTACATATGAAAACAAATGGAACTGGAAATAACGTTGGCCAGCTTATTATTATTAAAATATAATTAGAATATGTTATATATTTATCAATATTTAGACTAGCATCATTAATAAATATCCTAGGTTGGCCGGGTGCGGTGGCTCACGCCTGTAATCCCAGCACTTTGGGAGGCTGAGGCGGGTGGATCACGAGGTCAAGAGATCGAGACCATCCTGGTCAACATGGTGAAACCCCGTCTCTACTAAAACTACAAAAAATGAGCTGGGCATGGCGGTGTGTGCCTGTAATCCCAGCTACTCAGGGGGCTGAGGCAGGAGAATTTCCTGAACCCAGGAGGCGGAGGTTGCGGTGAGCCGAGATCGCGCCATTGCACTCCAGCCTGGGTAACAAGAGTGAAACTCTGTCTCAAAAAAAAAAATAAATAAATAAAAATAAAAATAAATAAATAAATAGATAAATATCCTAGGTATGGCTGCTTTGCTATCGTAAATAATCACATATTATTGTCTTAGATATTTTGCTTTTTGGATATATTACCTATGGGCTTCATGTGCAAACTGGCATCAGAACAGATAAATAACAGTAATGTTAGAGAATATGTCTACAGAAATTTTAAAGTATTTACAAATCAGATTTTACGAATCAGATTATGAAGTGTATGTTTCATTGTGGCTCAATGCAAAAACTGTATTTTGTTTTCTTGTGACATTTAGGAATGGAACAGAGATGCAACAATAAATGCTCAAAGGTGGGCGAACAAGTGCACTTTACAACACAGTGATCCAGAGAACCGCAAGACCAGTATGTAAATTAGTAAATATTTGTTGAATAAATAAATGATAAAATAACAATAGAGCATTGTAGGATGCTCTATAATAAGAAGACTCTGAAAACAAATGTTATTTGTACTGCTGTCTTTTTGAAGTCAAAGTATCTATATATAGAGGGATATTTACAGTAAGAACCTGTTGTGCTTTTTTTATTGGGTACATTATGCAAATAATTTTACTTCTCTCCACCAGCTCATGAGTACAGCAGATTTTATATCATCCTTTCGTGTAAGTTAAAAGATGAGAAAGCCGAAATTTGAAATGAAAGTGACTTACCCAAGAACACAATCAGAAACAGTGTCGTACTAGATTTTTTTAACCATTCTGATTTCCAACCCACTGCCATTTTTGTTAATTTATGTAGCTGTCTGATGTTTTGAAATCTATTTTTTAGTCACAGAATATATCAAATTTATGATGCATTGTTCCTAAGTTTTGCTCTAAAGTATTTAACCTTCTTTAATTATTTAAAAATTTATCAGTCAAAATTTCTATAAAAATGAATATTTTTGAATTTATTATTTTTAATATTTTGAATATCAAGCAATCAAGTATTTTGTGAGGACTGGATACCTACAATGCATAGAATACTATATTCAAGTTTTAAAATGACATACCAAGGATTATAAAACTAGCAAATGCCCAAATAATTTAGAAAATGTTTCTGGGCTGCAAGGCACTTCTTGACAAACTCACAAGGACTTCAGCTTGTGATATCTGATTTCCTGGTTAAGAGAAAAATCCATAAATTTTGAAAACTGTTACCCTGCCTGGTGTCAGTTTTCTCTGGATTGGGACTCTTAGAGATGGACTATAAAGCCTTTTTTTCAGATTTAACACAAAGTCATATACATTTATTTAGGGTCCTATATTTGAAATCTCTGTTGAGGGTTACTAGAGCAGAAGACAAAATATGAGAGTTGGTCACCGCCTTTAGCAAGCTTACAGTGTAAAGCTGGAACCACTCAAGCCATACACATGTGAAAAATTTAGCATGCAAGGATTTTTAAAGAGCAGAGTGTTAACCTACTCAACATTTTATGTGGTCAGGCCAGCCTCACTGTGTTAGGCAGTTCGGTGTTCTAATGAGCTTTATAGCTGATAAGGAACTGAGGCACTCCTTTATGTATTAATCAACAGTTAGCATCTGTTGGACCCTGTGTTTGAAAGGCAACATCTCTGTTTGTGTAGTCAATTTATTTTACCATTGCATGATTTGTTACCTTGCTCATGAATGGTCTTCCCCTTAGCTACAAGATGTGGTGAAAATCTCTATATGTCAAGTGACCCTACTTCCTGGTCAGCTGCAATCCAAAGCTGGTATGATGAGAGCCTAGATTTTGCCTATGGTGTAGGACCAAAGAGTCCCCATGCAGTTGTTGGACATTATACTCAGGTAAGAAGAATGCATGAAAATACCCCTGTCACAAATGTTCTAATAGAGGAAAACGTCTCCAGATTATGACCACTGCAATGTTCAATTTAGGAGAACAGCCTGAGTGGGTATAATACAGTCTTGACATTTGGCTGCTGTAGACCTGTCATTTTTGTCCATGGTCAGTCAAACTTAGTAGGAAAGCATACTCTCTATTGTTCCTATATTATAAATGATAAAGTGATGAATGTATATGAAAATTAAATATTTTTAAAGTTTATGACTTTGGTTCAATAATTTAAATATTTTATATGGTATATGCTTATAAACTAAAACTAACATTTTTCAGTTTTATTTTTGCTATTTGTTTTATTAATATTTTTCCTCTTCCCTAATGTACTTTTGTATGTCTTTTCCATTGTGGATTTGCAGCTTGTTTGGTATTCAACTTATCAGGTAGGCTGTGGAATTGCCTACTGTCCCAATCAAGATACTCTAAAATACTACTATGTTTGCCAATATTGTCCTGCGTAAGTATACTCTTTAGAGTTTAATGGCAATAATTCAGTCTGTAATTTATTTACACACACGCACACACACACACAAATACACACACTCACAATTACTATTACAAATAATTCATTTATTTGGGTCTCAATAGTTATGAAGGACATTTTTATTTCAGAATACAGAAAAGACAACATCTTAAGCCTCTGATGCTAAGAATTGTTCACAGAAAGCTCTGTAACCATCTTGTAAGGTCTTGATTTGTATCAGTAAACATGCTCCTTCATTAAACAATATGTTTAGACCTATCCACAGTAAATCTTATGGATATTTTAAGGAGATATTCACAATATATCTGTTAGTTTAAAATTTCTTTAATATTTGAAATTCCTTACCACTGGAGGCTGCAGTGGGGGGCACAACTACAGGATTTAAGACTAGATAGTGACGATGATGTAGGATTCCAGTCTGAGAAATATAACCTCCAAAGTCATTTTCCTTCAAGTACCTGTTAGGATTTAAGTAGAGATTTGAAAGGCTGTAGGAGAATGTGTCCAAACTCACTGGCTGGTCTTCAGAGGGAGCCATCAGCAGTCAGGTGTCAGAATTAACCGTTGAAATAGATCATGAGGGAAGGCAAGAGAACTAGAACTTTTAAAATCTTTTTATATCTGTTTCACAGTTTTCCAAGAGCTCATACACATACAGCTATATTCTGGGCAAAGAGACAGATTCAGCTGCACTTCCTGGGTCCTCACCCCACTTGGTCTATTGGGATTTGGACTCCCATGTATTTTCAAATGAATGTAATGGCCAATAGCATAATTATCATTATTCTATGGTTAGTCATTACAAAAGTATTATATCCTGGATATCAGTGTTTATAAAAACTTTTTTTAAACATTTTCTTTTCTTTTTTTTAAGTTTTGGGATAACAAAAACTAATATTCCTTTTTGGTAAAACATGCCACCTCTAGAAATTCACAAACCTCCCTAAGTACAACCGTACAAACACACACAGCACTACTTAAAAATTGCAACCTCCATCTAGAAAAAAACTATCCTGGAGCTATATTTTGCATAGTTTCTGTTAAAGACTTTGTGTTTTTTTCACTTTTCAAATGTAAAATGATATTTAACATTGGATATTCATTTTCCTGCTGCAACCTGCTACTCCTGGGATCTTTTCCTCTCTCTGCAGGATATGTTTTACCCCTAATTTACATATCGGAGTACACTGCCTTAGTAATTTGACTAAATATACTGGGAGATGAAAAGGGTGTTGCCACACTGAATATATTCTGAAAATTTTAGACTCTTGTCATCCCAATTTAGTTGCCCAGCCTGTGGAATTATGGTGAAGAAGATATGTCATGTGGGACACATTTTCCTAATTTGTATTGTTATCTAAAATACACATTGCAAATTGTAATTTTTCAGATTTGTTAACATACTAAAAACATTGAATACTATTTATGTATATTTGATAGTTGATATTGCCCTTAGAGTATAAACAATAAAGTAAAAAATATTTGACATTGTGTATTTCAAATTTCAGTGGTAATAATGTGAATACAAAGAATACCCCTTACCAACAAGGAACACCTTGTGCCAGTTGTCCTTATAACTGTGACAATGGACTATGCAGTAAGTTTGAAATGATTAGCTTGCTGTTACTTATTATAGAATTGATATTTTCTTTTTATAATTTAACAAATCTCCTAAAGAAACTAATTGAAATAACGTATTTATGAAAAAGTCAAAGAAAATTCAACAAAGTCTGCTTAAACAAACATTTTACACACTGCAGTAGTCTGCATATTATTGGTAATGAAAAGCATATTCCCATATGTAGCATAATGGAACATTTATCATCAGTGTGTTTTTGTGACTCTACAGAGCCCATTAACATTAACCATACACGTTTTTGGTAAATAGTTAACTTCTCAAAGTTCATATCACTGTACCAAAAATGGTATTTTAAAACAAACAAAGTGTATAAATCTAAGGTGTGAGACCATATCATTGCTCAATCTAAACAGGTACACTGAATATTACTGTTTATTTGTGCTAATGTGCTTGTCATACTGATTTCCTCACTTCCTTTTTATAGTATAATTAGGATCATAGCGTTTGCTTTAATAAATGATTACTTGCCCTAAAATTTCATGACAAAACTCAACCTATATACAATATTGGTTCATAGAACCTATGCACATAGTTTGGTAAAAGGAGAAAATGAAATAAATATATCTCATTTAATAAATTTCCACAAATAGAAGTAAAAATAGCGTAGTTGGGAAACTTCTATTAAAATTATTATGAATGACAAAGTTGACACAACTGGGTGAGTGCTGGCCAAAAGAAGAAAGGAATGAGTTCCAGTTATTCCAGTTCCTGGCTTAAATTACTGAGTAGTTGGAGTGTCATTTCCCTTAGATTGTAGTAGTGGTGCAGAAAGACCACTCCTGAGAATTGTCAGCCTTGTATCTAATACAAGGAGTTTAATTTGAGATTTGTTAGTTTGGGGCCTCTAGGGAATATCCAAGTAGAAACATCAAAAGGATACGGGCATACTGTCTTTATTTTACACTTGTATCCACCCATCAAGATTATTTACTCAAAAAAAGCACTGGAGTGTAAAGCCATGATGCCCAATATGATGATATGATGGAAACAGTCTCTATCAACATGTGCTACTAATCACAGTTTGAACACTTGAAATGTGGCTAATAAGATTAAGAAACTATAATTTTAATTTAAATGTAAATACCTATGTGTGGCCAATGGCTCCCAAATTTGGCTGTGCATGTATAGAAAGATTTAGTTACATTCATATTACTCTGCTCACTGAGGGGGAAAATTAGGTCAATTTATTTTAGAAACATATCACTAAATGTAGAATTTAAACAGTGATGGATTTTGATGGATTTATCAGGGAGCTCAATTAAGACACTTCTTTGTCCCTTAAGATGTGAAAGACCAATTGTAGTGTAAGTGATACTAACTTGTTCGTTCCTTCCTACCCCTCCCCACACACTTTGAATGTATAGTTTTGCTGTTACTGAAGAAAAGGATAATGAGGTAACTAATCTGTTTTTGTTACAGCCAATAGTTGCCAATATCAAGATATCCTAAGTAACTGTGATTCCCTGAAGAATACAGCTGGCTGTGAACATGAGTTGCTCAAGGAAAAGTGCAAGGCTACTTGCCTATGTGAGAACAAAATTCACTGACATGCCTAATAAGCATTGTGCAGGACTACATGGATAAGGGCTGCATCATTTAGTTGACACATACCAGGGGAAAGTTTTACGTATGTTAGTTACAAATTTGATTTCAAAGAGCAATGCATCTTCTCCCAGATCTTCACAGAAATCATTTTCAGGCAATGATTTACAAAAGTAGCATAGTATATGATGATAACTTTGAACTCTGACATAAATGTAGTGCTTTATATTTAATGAACTGAACCGGGCTGAGGATTTTGAAAATTGTAAAACCATAGGATTAGGTCACTAGAGCTTTGGATCAAAATGGTGAGTTACATGCTTCCTGAAACATGCTGAAGAAGAAGACTGTAACGTCATTGTCATTCCTACTACCTGATTTTTTGCTCGCATAAACAATAAACTCAAAGCTTTACATCTGCATCTGTCTTATGACCTTTTTTTTTAAACAAAATCATCAGCTTTTAGAACAAAGAACTTTTCTAAGCAATCACGATATGATTCTTATGCAATATTTTTATACCACTCATAATTAACCCCAGCAAGATTCATCTGAGATACATGATGAAACAGAGCAAAATTTTCAAAACAGATAAAAATTTTCTATAAAGTTAAATTTTAACAAAAAATGAATCAGTTCTACTCTTACTTGCTTTCTCCTTTTTGATATTTTAATCTCCCTACTGGTTTAGTTGATTTTTTTCAAAGCCAACAAAAAAGGCACAATTCAACAGAATATGCAAATATAGACGTCCAAGAAAACAAGTGGAATAATCAATATTTTGAAGACACTAACCATATACAAGTCTTTACATACATTTCATTTAAGATTGGTAACAGGGTAAAGTAAGTCCATTTTACAGATGAGGAAACATACACTAAAAATCTTCTTAAAAGTGAAAAAGTTATTGAAAGTCAGAAATTAGATCTCGCTAGACAGATGGTGAAACAACGTGAACTACTAATGCCTCCAACATTGAACAGATTATCTGAATTATCCTATAAACATTAAGGAAATTGAATTAATAAACTTAAAGCTTCCAAAAAGGAAATGTCTAGGCCCTCAAATGGCTTCACCACATAATTCTGCCAAATACTTAAAGGAATAATTAATAGCAATTTTATACAGTTTCTTCCAGAAAATTAAATGGGAGAAAATATTTTTCAATTCAGTCTTTGAGACTAGTATTATCTTAGTACTAAAACTAAAGGCATTTCAACAGGAAAAAACTATATAGATAGGTCTGTAGCTATCATGGGCAGAGATGGAAAAATTTTAAACAAACATTAGTAAATATTTCAGCAATATAGTAAAAGGAAAATACACCCTGACCCAAACTTGAAACAAATTACTAGAATAATCAGAAATTAAACTGTGTAGAAGGTAAATTGCCTATTATAGAGTATATTCATTGCATACACAGCTCCTTATGAATTTCTTTGGAAATTGATACTTCCACAAGATTAGCATGTCTTCATCCTAATCTTAATAAATCAAGTGTCTGATAAACTATGTTTTGAAATTTTTAAGCCTACTTCAGGGGAGAAAAAGGAATATTTATTTTTGTAACTGCAAGAACACTGAGGTACAGAAATGATGTGGGAAAGAAGCAAACATAATATTCCACTTGAGTGGTTCTCATATGAAGCACACTCCATTATTGAGATGGCATTTGAAAGGTTTTAAATACAGAGTTTTCTTTAGGGTTTTTAGATTAGAGTTAGCTTTGTGGGTGGAAGATCTGATCTTTAACAGAAGTGACTAGAAAATAACCTTTATAAATGCTTTCAGATAGTAGGAAAATCTTTTCTATTATCACAGCATTCTTAAATTTTATATAACTCTAGTGGCTGGTAAAAAGTCCAAAAAAACAAAAAACAAAACAAAACAAAACTCTATACTAGAATCTTTAAGATTTAGTTGAAAAATGCTCATCATCACTGGTCATCAGAGAAATGCAAATCAAAGCAACATTGAGATACCATCTCACGCCAGTTAGAATGGCGATCATTAAAAAATCTGGAGACAACAGATGCTGGAGAGGTTGTGGAGAAATAGGAACACTTTTACACTGTTGGTGGGAGTGTAAATTATTTCAACCATTGTGGAAGACAGTGTGGCAATTCCTCAAGGACCTAGAAATAGAAATTCCATTTGACCCAGCAATCCCATTACTGGGTATATATCCAAAGGATTACAAATCGTTCTACTATAAGGACACATGCACACGAATGTTCATTGCAGCACTGTTTACAATAGCAAAGACCTGGAACCAACCCAAATGCCCATCGACGATAGACTGGACAGGGAAAATGTGGCACATATACACCATGGAATATTATGCAGCCATCAAAAACGATGAGTTTGGGTCCTTTGTAGGGACATGGATGAACCTGGAAACCATTATTCTCAGCAAACTGACAGAAGAGCAGAAGATCAAACACCGCATGTTCTCATAGGCGGGTGTTGAACAATGAGAACACATGGACACAGGGAGGGGAGCACTACACACTGGGTTCAGTTGGGTGGAAATAGGGGAGGGACGGTGGGGGGTGGGGAGCTGGGGAGAGATAGCAAGGGGAGAGATGCCAGATGTAGGTGATGGGGAGGAAGGCAGCAAATCACACTGCCACGTGTGTACCTATGCAACAATCTTGCATGTTCTTCACATGTACCCCAAAACCTAAAATGCAATAAAATAAATAAATGGGGGGAAAAAAAGAGTTAAAACACTCAGCTGGGTGCAGTGGCTCACGACTGTAATTGTAGCACTTTGGGAGGCTGAGATGGGCAGATCGCCTGAGTTCAGGAGTTTGAGGCCAGCCTGAGCAACATGGTGAAAGCTTGTCTCTGCTAAAATACCTAAAAAAAAAAAAAAAATCAGCCGGACATGGAGGCAGTCGCCTGTAATCCCAACAATGCGGGAGGCTGAGGCACGAGAATTGCTTGAATCCGGGAAGCAGAAGGTTACAGTGAGCAGAGACTGTGCACTGCACTCCAGCCTATGCAACAAAGTGAAACTGTCTCAAAAAAAAAAAAAAAAAAAGTGTTAAAACACTTTTTCTCCCACTAAACAGAACGGTTGTTTTAGTAACACAAGTTTTATCTTATAAAATTTGTATCACTAATCTTACCTTCATTCTACAATAATAATAGTAAATTCTTAGATGCTGTATAGTTCTTTAAGTTTTCAAAATGTTAATGATGACTATTTTGTTACATATAGATTTTTTTAACCAATGAAAATGTCCAATTCTAAACTGTCTTCAGAAATACCCCAAACACCCACAAACATTTGACTTTATAGATTTTGCTGAATCTTTTTCAAAATGAACATTTTCAGTGAACATTATGATATCATTACTAACTCAAGTTCCTCCTTCATTTGGTCACATATTAACTATTCATCTGTGTTTCCTTCTACATTCATGCACACATAATTCATTGATTTCTGACATTTGATTGTGCCTTAGCCATTTATTTTTATACTTCTCTGCTTTTGTTTATCTTAGATTTTCTTAATCTGGTCAGAATTGTATTTAATTTTAATTTCAGTCTAATGTTTCATGTGAAATTATTCCTTCCTTTTGGATCACACAGGATTTGCTTACGTTTCTTTTGTGAAAACCTGCTTCTTCTGTTAAATACTAAGCTACCCCTGGAAAAACAGGTGACTATTTATTCCTATGGCTTGCAATGCATGCACACGGTGATGTACATATGGTAGGCTATCATTCAGTATTTACCCCATGAATGCAGATGTCTTTATCATCAATTCTGTTTTCAATCAGGTATTGACTAAATAGGAGACATGATACTTAAAGGTATGGAATATTAAAAATAACTTTTTGATAAGTCAACAATATAAATTTTACATTAGGAAAATCCATACCTATGTTTCCAAATGCAAATTATCTTTAAAATATTGACTGATATTTATTAATTGTAATAAAACAGATATAAAAATTTTAAGGATAGAAGATGCTCTTATAAACAGCTGAGAATTTTTTTAAATATACTCATTTTTGTCTTCTGCTTTGAAAATCCTCACACTGTCCTCTAACTTGGCTTCTGTCTGGAAAGAGTGATGTAGAAGAGGGTAGATTTATCATCTTTTTGCTAAAAATGGTGAGAAGAGGGGGATTCTGATTAGAACTTAGGTTAACCCATACCATCTAAGAATATAGTAAGTTCCTCCATTTACTCAGAGTATACTTTTGTTCTTAAAAAACATTTGATAATATTTTAATGTTTCCCCATGTAGATTTTGTTCCTTTTTAATAAAATTTATTCCTAAAAATGTAAAAGTTATGAAATAAAATTTTAATGATTAAAAGGTTAGTGCTATTATTTATTAAAACAATTTTATACCTATTTTATATCCTGTCATCTCATTGAACTTATTAGTTTTAGTAATATTTTGAACCGTTTAGTCTGTTATTTAAAATACTGCTTGGCAGCAGGTCACGGTGGCTCATGCCTGTAATCCCAGCACTTTGGGAGGCCAGAGCGAGTGGATCATGAAGTCAGGAGATCCAGACCATCCTGGCCAACATGGTGAAAACCCTTCTCTACTAAAAACAAAAATTAGCCAGGTGTTGCGGTGCGTGCCTATAGTCCCAGCTACTCGAGAGGCTGAGGCAGCAGAATCACTTGAATCTGGGAATCAGAGCTTGCAGAGAGCTGAGATCACGCCACTACATTCCAGCCTGGTGACAGAGAAACACTCTGTCTCAAAACAAAACAAAACAAACAAACAAACAAAAATACTGCTTGGCATTTAATGAGTGATTAATACACAATGTTATCCTTCAGGACTGTGCTATATTCAAGTAAAATAGATTAATAAATCAGTACCATTTTATAGCATTAAAATACATATAAGCAAGGAAATAATGAAAACATAATTATGGACCAATATGATAAATACCATACGAGAGGTATATATTAATTTAGTTTTGATTAGAAATGTGTTGATGACTGCAATATAATTTTAAATATTCTGGTATCAAAGGGGCTATTTAAATATGTGTGTTAGTTTTAAATTATACTTTAGGAATAGTCATTTTTTTCATCAGAAATTAGTAATTCAGGTTGGGCACAGTGGCTCACGCCTGTAATCCCAGCCCTTTGGGAGGCCGAGGAGGGTGGATCATCCGAGGTCAGGAGTTCAAGACCAGCTTGGCCAATATGGTGAAACTTTGTGTCTACTAAACATACAAAAATTAGCCAGATATGATGGCAGGTGCCTGTAATCCCAGCTACTTGGGAGGCTGAGGCAGGAGAATTGCTTGAACCCAGGAGGCGGAGGTTGCAGCGAGCTGATATCACACCATTGCACTCCAGCCTGGGCAACAAGAGAGAAACTCAGTCTCAAAAAAAAAAAAAAAAAAAAAAAAA
>NW_022436981.1:7344115-7434632 GCF_009761245.1 Sapajus apella | reverse complement strand
AAAAGAAAAGAAAAGAAAAGAAAGAAAAGAAAAGAAAAGAAAAGAAAAGAAAAAGAGAAATTCCTAATCCAGGATGTACAGTTAGTGTTTACTCACAGCAACCTATAAAGGTAACATAACTGCTACAAATATTTCAACTAAAAAATACCTCAATCAATATGAGACTTTTTAAATGAAAATAATGAGATTCAAAAACGCATTTTTGTGAAAGTGGAAATAGCCTCTCAACATAGAAATTAATAATATTGAAAATATTCTACAAAATTTGGAGGCAATCCCCACTCAACAGCTAACATTAACAGAGTAAGACCTGTTTTCCAAATATTTTCTCATCACCATATAATGGCTTTTTGGTCTGTTCCTCAAAGCCCAATTGGTTACCAGCTAGGTTGCTAGTAAATGTGCAGTGAATTGTGGCATATAATAGTTTAATGCATTTTTCTAATTCAAAAAAGTATTATTATTTTATATTTTATTTATCTTCTGTATATTTCCTATTTGACTAAGCCTTAAAAAATGAAAAAGAAAAAGGAAACATCCTTATCTTAAAGCCTTCTAGTATTAACAGAAGACGCATTTTATAACACAGAAACAAATACGCTTTTCTAAATACAAAGAAAACTGAATCCTATTCAAGCTTTTCTCCAACTATAAATATGCATATCATTTAATTTTTCAGAACTGTTGTTTTGCTAATTTGTTTTAAAGATGTAAAATTAAGAGTGAATAGCAAGAGTTTGCTTGTCTAAGACTCATCCATTGCAGGTTGACCTCCCAGAGAAGGGACCGTGACACCCGAGCTAGTTACAAGGAAAGGCCCACACTCTGAGTTCCAATTGAGAGTCCTTCATTGCCGGCATGAAAGAGTCAGCTCATGATCAAATTCTCTTGGCCCTGAGGAAGGGGCTTGATTCCTTTTTATACCTTGCTTAAGAACAGGGAGGGGGAGCCTAGCTGAAGCAGAATTTACAGAAGCAGAACCAGGAAGTTAGATAAGGAGGCTGCTAATTAGGAGGCAGGAGGTTCCCATGATTGTTGATTACTAAGGAAAGTATACACAAGTGGTTCGCATGATTGCTGGTTACCAGGGAGGGTATTCAGTACTTGCTATACAATCAATTAAGGGGATATTCACAATAGCAAGTGGGCTTGCCAAGCAGAATACGATTACAATGGTTATATGCCTCTATAGTTCTAAGCACAGCATGAGCCAGCATAGTAACATGACCCAGTTATGCACTCAAGGGAGAAACGGTGGGAGAGGTGAGGCAGAGGTTAAGATGGAGTCTGTCTGGCTCTCAGCAAGATGGAGTCTGTCAGGCTAACAGAGGGTAGGTTAGCACAGGACTGACCTCTTTCAAAGCTGCATGGCAAGAGGCTATTGCCCAGTGATTCAGACAGTGTCTCAAAACCTGAACGTCAGTCCCTTGGCATATCAAAGGAAGGGCTGGTATTTTCCCAGCCATAAACATAGGTGTGCCTAATACTATTGTTTGTTTGTTATGCCATATGCCTTTAACCACCCAGCTTAGATCCCAAGCCTCTGCTGCATCAGGGGAGGGGTAACTGTCCCCTAAGCCTGCCCCAGTCCAGAAAGCAGAGGTACCACAATGGGACTGATGCAAGGTTCATTTCACTTCTTAATCCTAGCCCCTGAGTAGATAAGAGGAGAAACCCATGTTGTGTAATCATGAAAATTAAAGGCTCCAGGGCTCAAAGATAGAAATCTCTAAGTGTCTAATGTCTGAACCTACTGTATGTCTCCACACTGATCTAAATGGTGATGGACAACAGATTAACCATCTGACCCCACTCTGTGAATTTTCCCCAGTAATTACTACTCCAGCAGTTTAGGTATGGATGCTGTGTGGTCATTTGCCCTTGTTTGCATGACAAGAGTTTTGTACTAGAACATTGCCTTTCAAGATTCTAGGAATGAAAAGTTTCTGCGTAGAAAATTTAGAAGCTCAATGTGATGCTTCAAGTGATGTCAAAGGTCAGGAATTGTTAGATAATATTACTCCTGACAAAAGGTAATGTAAGAAAAAGAAATTATTAGTAGCTTCAGAATGATCCATGATTTTTCAATGTTTGTACTAAATATGTTAGTTCATATTTATTTATTTAATATGCTAATACATTAATTCAACATATTTCACCTAATATTTTATACATCGTATTTTTTATTAAATGTGAGTTTAAAATTAAAGATTTAGGCTTTTAGACATTACTGATACTTGTATTTAAAAATTAAAGGCTTTTACTGGTATTTTCATTTTGAAACCGGAGAGGGAAATTTGGCAATAGCTAACAAAACTGCATATGAATTTATCCTTTAATCTACCAGTCACTTAGAATTCATCATTAATTCACTTCTAACAATTTCATATTGTTGCTCCAAGAATATGAAAATACATATGTGCAAGATTATTTATTAAAATATTATGTGCATTGGAAATAATTGAGACATACACAAAAAGTAGATTCAATGAACTATAATGCATCCACACAATTGACTATTATGTAGCTGTTCAAAAGAATAATAAGGACTTTTATGAACCGATATAGACTTATCTCCAGGATATATTATTAAATAAAAGACAACAAAGTGCAAAGCATTTTTATAGTATTCTATTTTTTGCATTAAAAAATGATAAATACCAAAATCAACATGTGGCTTCACATTTTGCAAAATGTGCATGCAACATAGAGTATACTAGAAAGTAATGAGACTACTTGTATACAGTGAGTGGCTGAGAATGGGGTGGGCTGGATGGAGGATAACCATGGTGTAAGAAAAAATGGTTGGGAGGAGTGATATTTCTCTGAGTATTACTCTTTGTATAGTTTCAGTTTGTGAATTATATCAGTGTTTTACATGCTCATTAAAATACAGTATAATTAATACAATTACGAGATGGGGAAAAGCCCAAAAATGGAATAGAAACAAAAAACAACTATATTTCAAATAAATAATCACAATAAAAAGTGGTGGGAAAAAAAAGAGGCAACCCAATGAATATTTGAATGCCATATTCCTTCTAGGTAAAGATACAAACTGCAAACCAAATGTGCGACTCCAATGAATAAAGTTGTGATTATTTTTATCATAGATACATGCATTAGTAGTTCTGAAATTGACTATACATTTTATGACTAACAAATGAATAAATACATTTTGAATAATGAGAACCAGGTTTCTCACTATTTGAGAAGGGATTTAAACATATGAGAAAGGAGAATATAAGAATAAACTCTGTGGTGTTCTATTGAAATCGGTGTATCAGTATGAATTTATGATTTTTAACATACAGAGATAAATAGAGCTGTCAGGGAAATAGCAATGAACAAAGTGAATCCCTGCCTTCATCAGTTGATAATTTTAAAAGTAGGAGATAAGAACATAGACATTTCCAGTCATTACAGAGGCAACGTTTCCTTAGGATGGTAAAAATGGTTCATAAAATGATATGATGTAACACCAAAGGGTGAAATGCTGTCTTACGACTTTCAAATGGAACACAGAGTGACTTTAAGTTAGAGGAAATTTCAGAAAACACCATTCCATGCTCTTCATATGAAGTGTCCATCTTTTATCACTGTAACATTGGTTTCCAGCAGCAAAGGCAGTGGACGCTGATGAGGCAATGGCAGCCATCGAAGGCATCCGTGGAGCCCAAAAGAGAAACTCATCTGGGAGACCTAGAACTACTGGCAGTTTGCTCATAGAGAGTTCCCAGGCAACAGAGTCCTTAGTGTTCCAGAGCTGTGAAAGGGACTGGAGTAGAGAGCAAGAAAAGGGGATATGCTATGGGGGAGATGAACGATCTGTTAGTATGCATGCAAAAAGTCTGTATGAGCCAAAGGATACCCAGTAATAATTGAGTGAAAAGTTTAGAGTTTCTATCCCTTTCAATAGCATGTAGAAGGGAAAACTATGTGTGTGTGTGTGTGTGTGTGTGTGTGTGTGTGTGTGTGGCACACAAATCCAAACACATCCACACATGAGAACACTGAGAATGATCTTAAAACCCATGGTATTAAGAAATATGATTGTATAAGGTACCCCTAATTTACATACTATGACTTTAATGCCATTGACTATGGACTTATTTCAAATTAAGTAGATTTCTTTTTTTAAGTGAAGTAAGATATTCAAGATTAAGAGGTACTAATGAGGCTCAATACATTTTCATTTACTTCTCTGCTTCTCCTTATACTACCAAAGTTAATTAGAAAATATACTGTGTCCCAGGTGCTATGCTGAATTCCTTATACAGTCAGCCTTCCCTATCTGTGAGTTCTACATCCATGGGTTCAACTAACCACAAATCAAAAATAGTAGGAAAAAATACTATACAGATGGTTGCATATGTATTGAACACACACGGACTTTTTTCTTGTCTTTCCTAAAAAATGCAACATAAACTATTTTCATAGTATTTAAATTGTATCCGGAATTTTAAGTAATGTAGAGATGTTTTAAAGTATGTGGGAGGGTGTGTGTAGGTCATAGCAAATACTACACCATTTTATATAAAGGACTTGAGCTTCAGTGGACTTTGGTATCTTCAAAGGGTCCTAGAACAAATCCACCATGGTTCCGAAAGACGATTGTATTAATTTTTGCACTTTATCCTCCCAATATTCCTTTCTCCGCATTTTGCAGATGAGAAAACAAGCATGGGAAGATTAAATACTTTGCCCAGATACAATCAGCCAACAAACATCAAAGCATGGACTCAATCCAGATATAGTAGGACTCAAAGTCTTCTACTTTTAAGCACTACCACAATGCTGCTTTCTGATGAAGACTAAAATTAGCTCATAGTTTGAATTAAAAATGTATTCATACTGAACATTTAATTTGAAAAGAAATATTTCTTTATATAAAGCTCTTGGGCATATTACTTGTTCTATATTCATGCAAATGTGTTTACTTTTGACAATGTGACATTTAAAACCTTTAGTTCAATGGTACTCAGGCATAGAATATATCTTTATAAGTTACATAGTGACTTAGTCCTATTAACTTCTGTTTCCATTATATTAAAAACTCATAATTATAAAAAGGGTGACAAGAAATAGATTAAACCTTGAAGGGTCCCAATTGGGTGAGAACATGAAGAAGCCCTCTAGAGTGTCATTTACATAGGTACATACCTGCGTAGAAATTAAATGAGCTATGCAATTAGGATTTTGTGTATGGCATTTTATACTCTGTATGCCTCAATTTATTTATTCATTTATTTATTTTTATTTTCATTTTCATTTGAGATGGAGTTCTGTTCTTGTTGCCCAAGATGGGGTGCAATAGCACAATCTTGGCTCACTGTAACCTCTGCCTCCTGGGTTCAAGTAATTCTCCTGTCTCAGCCTCCTGAGCAACTGGGATTACAGGCACGTGCCACCATGCCCAGCTAATTTTTGTATTTTTAGTAGAGATAGGGTTTTGCTGTGTTGGTCAGGCTCGTCTCGACCTCCTGACCTCAGGTGATCCACCCACCTCGACCTCCCAAAGTGCTGGGATTACAGGCATGACCCACTGTGCCTGGCTGCCTCAATTTGAAACAGAAAGAAAGGAAAGGAAGAAGGGATGGAGGGAAGTGGGGAAGGGAGGAAGAGAGGGAGGGAGACAGGGAGTGAGGGAAGGGAGGGAAGGAGGAAGGAGAAAGAAGTCAAAAAAAAAAAAAAAAAAAGGAAGGAAGGAAAAAGGAAGGGAGGGAGGGATGGAGGGAGGGATGGAGGGAGGGAGGGAGGGAGGGAAAGAAAAGAAATAGATGACTAGAGTATGTTACCTGGTTCTAGTTTGGGAACTAAATCGGGTGTTCAGTTTGGACATGTTAAAAGTGTAGGCATAGAGAAGATAGTTGAATATATAAGTAGGGATTTCATCTAGAATGGAGATAAAAAATTGAAAATCATCTTTGTATAGATGGTGTGTAAAGCCACATTACTACCTGAGATTCTTGGAAAGAAAATGAAATAATATTCTAAATCCCAGAATTTGCTAAAGTTTGTGAAAATAAGAGCAAAGTTCCACCAAAAGTGTCAAAAACAAGAAGATGAGAAAAGGATGAAATGGTATAATATAAATAGATGCCAGAGAGAGATAATTATTTAACATATTTTTTATTATTTTATTTCACAGAGATGAATCTTTAAACTCTACATCCTGGCACAATTATCTGAAGGAGAAAAAGAATGACCTAACCTGTGAGGACACAGTAAATAATAATGTAAATGCTTGGGGGATATTAAAAAACTATTCAAGGTGATCATGAGATTACTCTCAGTTAACCAGGAATAATGACAAGGAGGAAGGCAATATATTGACAGACATATGACAAATGGAAAGGACAAAAAAAGCTTGAAGCTGGGCATGGTGGTGTGCACTTGCAATCCAAGCTACTTAGGAGGCTGAGGTAGGAGGATTGTTTGAACCCGGTAGTTTGAGGCCAGCCTGGGAAAAAAATAAAAGACTGTCTTGGCATTAAACTATGAGAAATTCACAAAGCACTTAGCACCCTGTAGATCCATACTGATATTCAGGGAATATTTGTTGTGTTGAATTATTTCTGAACACTCCCCTAGTATTCTATTTTTTTTTTTAATTCTGAATGCATTTTTTTTTTTTTTTGGTGTACTCACCCTGCAAGTATGTTATCTCAGAGCTTAGAAGTCCTTCTGAGATTCCATGGCCCTTCACCCTGAGAGATAGAAACACTGAAGCTCCAACAGAGGACTTTGTAGGAGTTAAGTCTAACATTGATTCTAAACTTAGTTTCTCTAACTCCAATTTCAATGATCATACCAAGAACTTATTGAATACCATTATTTTTTATGTACCTACTATAATCATATTTGCCTTCATTACCTATTCCTTTATAAAGTACCAGCCCTTTAAAAGAGTGTTTTCTGGGCTTTCCCTAGACTTCCTCAAGTATATATTTATTCGTTATTAAGCTTGGTGTGTGTTTAGTTAGTCCTCTGTTTAGTATCCTGCACACAGTTTCTGCTCGACATTAGCTATTGAGTAATCATTTAATGAATAGATACATAAGGAAACAAGGAATGAAAACAACAATAATTGCCACAGGACTGTATTTTATGGGACTGACATTATAAGAAGCTACTCACATTGCCAAAGAAATCCTTAATGTATTTCCTGCTACAATTGTATGTGAAAGAACACTACCAGCTCTTCAATCTACCAAAAACAAAGAAGAGAATAGTTGCCATCCCTGCTCCTTTGGTAAACATAAAACATCACCTCTATGGGAGGAAGGATTAAGAGTTAACTTCCCTTTGAATCATAACAAATGCAAGAAATCATAAAAGTATCGCTGAATATCCTGTTCTCATTCTCCTGTTAATACAGTTTTTTTTTAATTTAAATATGGTAAGTTGATATACTAAATTCTTGCTGCATGTAAATTTGAAAGACAAAGTAAAAATATCTGAAAACTTAATGGAAAGAACATTCCACAATACATTTGATCAACAAAAATGAAACCATCCCCAAGATAACTTTATAAAATTGGCTTGGAGATTCTTGCATGATACCACTACACCAGTGGTGCTGCCAAAGTTGATTAAGGAAAAAAAATAAAGCTCACCTAAACCCGCAGCACAATCAGCACTAATCATTAAGCAAGCTTGCCCTTTGTTCCTCTTCCTTGTAGCTGGTCACTGCTTACTACTCCAGTATAATATAGCACTTGTGACAAGACTTGTTGTTCCTTTTCTGTTCCATAGATAAAATCTAAGACATCGTGAGATGATAAGCTTTGCTTCTGACTTAATTCTTTAGCTTCCACACACTAACAAAACTACTGATGCTGGCTAGTCTGAAGAACGTAGCGAGAAGCTGACTCATGGAGAACTGCAGTTTCTACGTCCTAATGATTACATCCCCCTTACCCTGACCAATCAACAATCCAAATTTTTTAGCTTTTCATCCTCCACAATCCCCTTAAAGGACACTTTCATGAAGCAAATTTGGGGCTTCAGATTTCCACTCATTTCCTAGTTCAGAGGCCTTGTGATTATTAAACTCATTCTCTGCTGCAAATCCCACTGTCTCTGTGTATTTGTACATTGCTGCACATTGAGCATACAAACCTGGCAGCACTGCAACAAAAACACTGAAATTAAAAAGCAACTATGGAGAGTGATATACATAACCTTATATTTATAACTGAACACAGACTGGATACCCAGGAGATTATACCCAGCTCTGGTAAACAAAATATAGCCTTTCATTTAAAATATATATTGGATATATATTGATCCCCTAATATGTCTTGTAAGTGCTGAATAGACTTCATAGGAGATACTGGTCTCAATATATTAAAATAATGTGGATAGATTTTATGTTATCTTCTAAAATGAAGATCTCCACTTATTGGAGCTGATCATTACTAATAAGGGTGCAAATTCAGTTTAGCATCTTTATTGGCAACTTGAAGTGATGAGTTAGGGTACTGACTTGCCAAATTTTTTATTGAACTACAGCTGTCAGAGATAACAAATAATCTTGAAGTCAAGATTAACAGGGAAGAGCCAGTAGTTTGGAAGGCCAAGGTGGGAGGATCACTTGAGCCCATGATTTCAAGGCCAATCTGTGCAACATGTGAGACCGCATCTCTACTACCACTACTACTAATAATAATAAAATTAGCCAGGCATGATAGTGCACAGCTGTAGTGCTAGTTAATCTTAAGAGGCTGAGATGGTAGTATTGCTTGAGCCTGGGAAATCAAGGCTGCAGTGAGCTAAGATCATCTCACTGCACTCCAGCCTGGGTAACAGAGCAAGACCCTCTCTCAAAAAAAAAAAAAAAAGGCAGAGGAAAATACTTTGGTCACTGAGTTAGGGTGATAAGGTAGGTTAAAAACCAAATTAATTTCAGTTTTGCTTAGTGGAAAAAGGTAGGTACCAGCCCAGTTCTGCCTCCTATGAAGCCATATGAATAAATAAAAAGATCAAGAGAATAACGATCTACAACTGCTTCCATTATGTGAATTCATACATCATATAATATAATCACCTAACTCTCTGAGTCATAGTTTTCTAAGTGAGAAAATAAAAATTTCTGCCCCATTACTTCAGAATCTTACAATGTCACAACATTATATTTCTGAATACTTTGTGATGGTAAATATTATGCAAACATTAGACATCATTATAATTCTGCTTAGACTACATGAAGATATTATTTTCTAATGTATGATTATATATGGGAATCTTTAATAAAATATGACTTAAGGGAAAATGCTTGAAAACCATGACTTATTGCAAATTGTTGAAACAACAAGGCAAAGGTTAGGTTTGTAGGAATCTGAGAGCCATCTGCAAATATCATTAAATTGTATCCCTGTCTCCTAATTATGAGTGTCTTATCTCCACAAATTCAATTCATCATGTACACTGCTACCAAATTTATTCTTCCTGGTTCATACATATTATGTGTTTTTCTTCTACTTAAAAATCCTTCGAAACATTATATTTCCTATAGAATAAAGCATTTAACTGGAAATACTAAGATCTTTCATAAATTGGCAATAAACTCTATTCCCAGGCTTTTCCCCTTCCCAGCAGTTCCCAATGCAACAATTTGGGGGTCTGTATTAGTCCTGTCTCACACTTCTATAAAGAAATAGCCAAGACTGGGTAATTTACAAAGAAAGAGGTTTAATTGACTCAAAGCTCCTCACGGTTGGAAAGGGCTTAGAAAACTTACGATCATGGCAGAATGGGAAGCAGGCACCTTCTTCACAAGGTGGCAGGAGAGAGTGTGAGCATGAAGGAAAAGCTACCATTTATTAAATCATCAGATATCAAGAATACTTCACTCACTATCATGGAAACAGCATGGGGGAAGCCACCCCGTAATCCAATCGCTTCCCTTTCTCAATACATGGGAATTACAGGTTCCTCCCTCAACACAATGGGGTTACAATTCTAGATGAGATTTGTTGGCAGCACAGAACAAAACCATATCAGAATCCCTACCAGGTGGCATAGGAAGAATAAGTGGTTTCTTGTTGTAGTACTCCAGGCTTTTCTGCGTTATCTCTGAAAGGAGTGATATGATGTTTTCTTTTCCTCTTGCTGTCACCAATGCCTAGAACATAGCTTGCTTTAATACATATCTGCTGAATCCAAGATCTGTGATAGATAGCCAATAAATGTGAATTTTAATCTTATTCATCACAGTGTACAATTTCAAAATGTCTTCTTTTAGGTATTTATGAAGGAGCTCAAATTTGCTAAGTTGATAAGGTGCAGAAGTGTATCACAGCGAGGTGAAATAACTCATATGAGAGGTAGAAGCAAACCATTTGGTGAGTTTTGGAAACTAGACAGTTCTGTATATGGCTGGGAAAGAGAAATAGGCTCACAGCAAAGCAGTTGGAGAGAAATTCTAAACACTAGGCAAAGATCAATTCAAAGAGATTTAGTTTTCTTTGAGTTGAATTTTAATAAGGGAAGGAAGTCATGTGGTATCATTGTATTTGCAAAAGTTTAGTCCGGCAGCAATGAAGAAAACTAAATGAAGAGAGAAAGGCTGGAAGCTCAATGATGTTGTATTTTAGCTGGTCAAAGCCAAACATGAGGGAGTGATACAGCTGTGACAGAACTCTCAGAAAGGCTGGATGATGGTTAATAAGAGAGATGTCGGCTAGTTAGGATTCATAACACTTAGTGATCATTCTGATTCACATTGCCTGGGTGCCTATAATGTAACATTGTAAGATATCCCATCAGTTTATCTACTACTAAAAAAAAATGACAAACTATGAGATGCTATTGAGTATAAAGCATATTCTGATTTTAGAGACAGTAAAATATGAAACAGTCTAGAGCTAATGAACTGCAGCAAAGTTTTAGAACTTAAACCAGGACAATGGCAATAGAGAGTACCTACCATGGTACATAAATCCCAGTATTAGCAATTTTTTTTTAAGATTAAAGACTTCCATCCATATGAAAATAGCTTAGTAAATCTATTACCAAACATTGTATCTTATAGATAGTTGATTTACAGACTGGGAAGCTTCAAATGAAAGTAATGGGTAATAATTTGTGATTCAAAAAGAATGAGGGAATCCTAGGTAAGAGCACCATAGTATTAGGGTTAAGAGCGCCACAAGAATACACAGATAAACAAATAAGACACAATTATTGGGTCATGACCAGAAAGAGAGGCAAAAGCATGTCAAACCAAACTCTTCCTTCTCTTTTTCTCACTTGTTCTCTCTCTCTCTCTCTCTCTCTCTGTCTCATTTTTTTCTCTATCTCCTCAAGGCAAAACAATTCTCCTAGATAACTTACTTGCTTTTCAACTTCAGACAAATGCCATGTTAAAAAGAAGAAGAAGGCTAACGCAAAAACTATGGACAAGTGAAGCAAATTCCCACTCTCAAAATATTCTTTTTCCTAGAGTTTTTGCACTTTTTTTGTTTGCTTGTTTTTCAAGAGTGTAAACCCTCTTACTGTAATTTTTTATGTCAAAGTACTGCAGGATTGTGAAATGAATTTTTTACAATCATGTCCATGGAGCATTCATAAAAGAGTATAGATCTTGATTTAGTCCAAATGAATTGTACTACTTCAGTATTCCCATTGAGGGAAATTTATCTCATGGAACCAACTGTGTTAAATGTATTGGTGTGTATCCCATGTTAAAAGTTTAGGAATTGGCAATCTTCTCTAGAAGGAGCTATAAAAGATAATGAGGGTTGTAAGTCTCTAGGCTTTGCACTGAATTAAATTATGTTAATAATAAGAAACACAGACGTGCTTCACAACTCCTCTGTGTCTCAGTTTCTTCACAATTAGATGGGGTTAGGGCTTCAAAATTAATAGAATAATCACAGGCTTTTCTGATCATGTGCTAAGGTGAACACAACTGATTTCAAGCAATATTATCCAGACCAACGTTCAAAGTAATAATCATCACTGTGCAATATGATGAAGAGGGAGCTGTTTATATACAACCTTTCAAATCAGTATTCTGTGTGCCATTTTTTCAGCTGTGCCATTTTCTCTCTGGTATTTGACTACTAGGGCATTTGTGTTGTAAGAGACAAAATACAATATTTTTTTACTATGTAACCTAATATTCTCAATAATGATTCCAAAAATACTCAGAGTAACAGTTAGACATGTGTTCTCTCCCAGGTTTATTTGCATTTTTCTTCTTCCTTCCTTCCTCCTTTTTTAATGTCACTAAACATTAATTGAACCCATGCTATAAGGCAGGCATTGTGATATGTACTGCAGACATGAAGATAAATGAGATAGGCATATTAATAGCTCCCGCTCTTAGGCTGTTCTTGTCTTATAAAAGAAATGGACATATTGTCAGATAATAATAACAAAATGTGACATAGAGAAAGGGACAGGGAAGACAGAATTCTTAGAAATATAGAAAGGGGCAACTAACTGTCTGCGAGTCCCAAGAGAACAACAAGAACTCACACACACAAAAATCACATTTAATATTGAACAACGTGAGGCAGTTTATTTACCAGGAAATGGAAGATCTATGTGTGCCTTAGAGAGTGAAGGTAACATTACCACAGGAGAGAAAGTCATGAGCAAATATTTGAAGAATGACAAGTATTTTGTTGCAGTCAGACCCTAGATTATGAGACCAGATATCAAACTTAAAAAATCGTAAATAGACTTGCATGGCGTGCTGAGTAATTTTTGTACACCTTGTAGAGAGTAGAAACAAGTAAAAGTCATTTCCATACTGTATTTTTATAAGCACACCAGGAAGTAGAATGGGAGATGAGCAGATTTGAAGAAACTGACAGGAGGCTATTGCACAAATTTAGGCAAGAGGCAGTAGTAAATGGGAAAGGAGACAGGCGACTATTTGAGAAATATCCTTGCAAAAGAACAATGTGCTGTGACCTGAGGGTGAGGGAGAAAGAAAAAAGACAGAGCAAAGATGACTCAGAATTCTAACTTGGGAGAATAGGTGGAATGGGATGCCATCAGCTGTGACTGGGAATATGGAGCAGAAACCGTTCTGGGACAGAAAATCGGCAACTTTAATTTTAGATTCCCTAGGTTTTAACTGTCTGCAGAATATTCAGTAGTTAATTAAGCAAAAGACTCTGGGTCTCAAAAGAAATGGCAGAACAGGAAATTTTGGGTTTTACATTAAAACCACAGAAGTAGATAAAGTGAGACTGCAGAGAGGAGAAGGGAAGATGTTAAAATAAGAAACTATAAATTTATCTTTTTCTAAATGGAAAAGAATGCAAGTTTTTTGTAAAAAGTCAAACCACACAAAAGTCATCATCTAAACATCTTCCTTTCCATCTCACCCAGATATGATTCTATTCTTCATAAACAATGATGACTCCACACCCATATTTAATTAATTTTTTTGTCTGATTGTGGAAGAAAGGACCCCATACTAACAAGAAATTTGAGGTTCTAGAAACTGGAACTAAAAGTAAATTAAAGATAAACTCCTGTTTCAAGTGCCCCAGAGGTCTGAATTTTATAAAATAGGAAACTATTTCCACTGCTTACCACTAATACCAAATTATTAATAATAAGTTCTGAGGGGTAGTCAAAAACAGGAAGAGTTCGTTTCTCCAAATGTATGTGAAAAAAAAAGGAAAAGAGTAACACATAGCTTCCTAGATATAAATGTGAATTCAGGCATTAGTAAGCTGTATTAATTTTTGCCAAACTTGTGGGAAAACATTAGGCAGCAAAAATCTTATTTTTCAAGAGTTGTCGTAACTGCTTTTACCTCTGAGGCAAACTTGTCTGATAGCAGTCATGCCCCACAAAGTCTCAGATGATGAAACCCCACCAAAATCTTCAACCTCACTTCCTATCACCTTTCCTTGGTTAGCCTCCTGTAGCCTAGTTTGTCCTCTTTATGTTGCTCTAAGATGACAATTTCTTTACTGTTTTAGACATGCTATTACCACTACCAGAAATACATTTCCCCAAATATGTACATGATAGCCTGATCAAATGTTAATAATCTCCTCAGACTTTCCTTGATACATTCTCTTTCTCACAGGCACATACATACACAGACACACACACACACACACACACACACACACACACACACTCCTCTCACACCCTTACCCCTTACCCCTTACCCTTCTGTCACTATTGTTGCAAAATTATATTATAAAATGTGTTTGTTATGTTTCTTGCCCACAAAACTGTAAATAGCAAGAGCATGACGATAGCATCTTTGTCTTAATTCACTGTTGTTTCCCCAGGACCTTGACTCACTGAGAAGTTTTTGAAAGAATGAAGAAACAAAAGATAATTTATTACATTTTAAACCTCAGATCTCCCTCCATGGCTTCATATGCACTATGGAAGAAAAGGTTTACATTCGTACAAAAGTTAAATGAAACAGTTCTCTTCTCATTTTGCCTCTAATTGTAGAATTTAGATATGTTCAACAATGAGCCCCAGCCTCAGTGAAGACAGACTTGGATATAGGACTCGTGCATATACTCCATGACAGAATAATTAAAATGCGAACTCACTGAAAAGTGAAATGGAACCCTCATTTGCTTTTTGTTACTGTGTATTTTCTCAATCAATAAATCCTAAAACTACTATATTGTATATAGGTTGGTGAATATTTTTAATATTAAGGAGATCTTTACACTCAAAATGGTGGTGATCAGCTAATGATTACTATTTTTAGAATCTATACAATGAAGCCATACTAATATACACTCAGTTGTGAAATTACTGCTCAGCTAACTCACCCTTTCACATGATTTGGTTTTTTTGTTTGTATTGTTTCAGCATAAATATAGCAAAAAATGCTATTTTGCGTTAGCTGCTTGTTTTCAATAAGAGTAGTCATGACATCCATATATGAATGAATTAATTTAAATACATCTCAGCTTTTATTATTGATACATTAGTCCAATATTAATTCTGGTTCTCCAAGTAGATTAATATATATTACAGCCTCGTGTATTTTCTTGAGACCACTAAACATGTGTAGTGGGAAAAATAATGAAAACTACCATCCACTGACAACTTATAACAATCAAATACTAGAACATCTCCCACATTTTTAATTTGTACAACGTAAGCATTCTTAGCTTAAAAATAAATTAAAACTCAGAAAAGTTATCTAACTTGTCCATGTCTTCTGAAACCAGTACAATCCCAAATCGATACTTAAGAGTTTTAACTTAAGAAGGCTTACCTCTTTATATAATTGTCATGATTTGTCAGGAGAGAAAACTGAGGCACAAATTAGAGAAATTACTTATCTGAAACAACAAGAAGAGTTAACATTAAAACTAACCGACATTTGCTGTTCTCCTGAGGATTTCTAATCTCTATGCATATGTATTCAAACATGTCACACTCACCTTCCTCATATGGGCATAAACTTTAAATAGCTTTCCTGATAGTCTTCCGGTATAAATGCTTTAGCACACATATGTAAGATAACTTTATTGAATATGCATCCCATGTTACAGGAAGAGTCAAAGGCAACAAGAATTCATAGAATTTAACTTCATCTGAATATCTTTCTAAAGCTCAGAGCTGAGCAGCCACATCACAAAGCATTCTCCCACCATCCTCAGAGATTTCAGAAAAGAAAGGAAGAAAGTTAATACTTGTAGAGGAGATTTTTTACTTCAGTATATACTTTTTTCCGTTAGGGTGGTCTAGCAAGGGGCAGAATGGTTGTCTATGGCTTGAATATTCTTAAACTAAACTGTCTCCTGGACAATTCTATATGTTACCACATTAGTCTGCCCCATGTTTATACTCAAAATAAAATTTTCCAAAAGCAACCTGAGAAAGAAGAGATTAGAAAAAGATAAAACTCTTCCTAGTCCCAGGATGTGCAAAACCATACCTTTTTACCTCACACGGACTCAAGAAAGATTTCAGAACCATCAGGTATTTCCCCACCCCCCACCCCCCATCTCCCTAACCAAATAGGCAGCAACAACAGAAACAGGATATATCTGCAGTCTTTGCTCCTATGGCATGACTATTTTAAACACTAGGAGAACAGAAAGTTCTTGTACATTAGAATAAAAAAAGATGCAATTACTGTTGAGCCAATGTAATCAACTGTGATTTTAAAATATCTAGTAAGTATTTTGGAAAGAATTCAACATTAATTTTAATTTTATTTTTATTTTACATGCAGTTTTAAATGAAGAATCCCATATGCTATATACACACAGTTGCAGAAACTGAAAATGACCAACTCATGCTGACTTTCCAGAGGAGCTCAAGGAATTTTGCTTCATTCATAAAGTTAACATAAATAGCATTTCCATAAATGATGGACACTAATACTAATACCAGAATCAAAGAAAGTATGATATTAATTGAAAACTTCATCAAATTTATTGTTTAAATAATCCTGGTGGTAACATATGGATGCTTAGAGATTAATATAAAATCTATTTTCTTCAAATTACATATTTAATTTTAAGCACTATTTCATTTTCTCTTCTAGGAAGATAATTTATTAAAAGGCATATTTGCTTTCAATGGGTAAACTTAAAGTCATTAACTGACTATTCAAATTTGTAAATAGTATAATTCACCTTTGGAGTATACATCAAAATTAATTTTACAGCCAATCGTATAGCCAAACACAATTCTCTCTACTAGACAAAGAGCCTTGGAGAAAAAAGAGAAAATAATTTTTAAGGCCAAAAAAAATATTTTATTAAGAATGATGGTTTTCAGCTTCATCCACGTCCCTGCAAAAGGCAAGAACTCATCCTTTTTTATGGCTGCTTAGTATTCCATGGTGTATATGTGCCACATTTTCTTTTCTTTATCCAATCTGTCCTTGTGGACATTTGAGTTGGTTTCAAGTCTTTGCTAATGTGAACAGGGCTGCAATAAACATATGCGTGCATGTTTCTTTGGAGTAGAATGATTTATAATCCTTTGGGTATGTAATCAGTAATGGGATTGCTGGGTTAAATGGTATTTCTATTTCCAGATACTTGAGGAATTGCCACATTGTTTTCCACAATAGTTGAACTAATTTACACTCCCACGAACACTGTGAAAGCGTTTCTATTTATCCACATCAGAAAACAAAACACCACATGTTTTCACTCATAAGTGGGAGTTGAAAAATGAGAACACATGGACGCAGGGAGGGTAATATTACATACTAGGGCCTGTTGGGGAACTAAGGAAGGGATAGCATTAGTAGAAATGTCTAATGTAGATGACAGGTTGATGGGTATAGCAAACCACCATGGCACATGCATATCTGTCACAAACCTGCATGTTCTGCACATGTATCCCAGAACTTGAAGTATAATAAAAAAAAAAATTTACAGAGAGGCTGATGTATTTTAAAGAGCTCATTATAGTTTCTATTACTTTTTCTAATAACAAATACACTTGTATGGGTCATCTACAGCCTTTAAAATAAAATTAAATGTCATTTTAAAAGAAGCCGCATTTCATATTTTCAGGCCTTAGCAGCATAATTCCTCTATAAACAGTTCATTGAATGTGTTGATAAAGTATTTGTAGAGTAAAATGCATAATACAGTAATTATATAGAAAATATGTGATTTTTAAAAGTGATAATTCATTCCACCTTAAAATTATAATATTGTAATATTTCAAAACACTTTAGTTAAATATAATCTTTGGCTGTGCAAAATATGCCTATCTTATTTTTTAAAGAAAGACAATTGAACTCAGACAGTAAACAAGGATGGAGGGAGTGAAGGAAGACAAGGAGGAAATAAAGAAAGAAAAAAACCTAAACACAGTCAGAAAATTGCCAATACTAGGGATTCCTTTTTGTTGGAATGGAAACGTGTTCTTAAATGAGTTGCCATACACACAAGAGTAATGAATGATAAAACCATTCCAACAAGGTTCTTAAGACTATCAAATTTAGAATGCCACAGGAATTTTTTTTTAATTATAAAAGTCATCTTGATGCAAAATTCAAATTGCAAAATGCCTTTTTTTTAGTTTCACAGTCTTTCTTCACTGCTGGTGACATTTTCGTAATGTGAGACAGCAGTTTGTTGAAAATTTTTATTTTCTTCAGAAAAAAACCTCTAAACTGAAGGAACTGAGTGACACCAGCAGCCCGCTTCCATGTCATTATCTGGGCTTTTTAAGTAAAGTATAATGTCCTCCAAGTTCATCCACTCTGTAGTGTCAGGATTTTATTCCTTTTTAAGGTTACATAATATTTCATTGTATATAATACCACATCTGCTTATCCATTCATCCATCAATAGATGTTTGAGTTGTTTCCACTTTCTGGCTATTGTAAATAGTGCAGCTATGAGTATTTATGTGCAAATATGTGTTCTGATTCAGGCTTTTATTTCTTTTGAGTATATACCCACAGTGGGATTGCTGGAACATGTTACAAATTCGTGTTTAAGTTTTGAAGAACTGTCATATTAAAAATATCAAAATTCCATTTTTAATATTTTATTTTCCAAAGTGGATGCACCATTTTACATTCCTACCAGTAATGTGCAGGTATTTTTAATTTTCCCATTTTCTTACCAACACTTGGTATTTTCTGGATTTTTGTTTGTTTCATCCTGTTTCAATAATAGCTACCTTAAAAGGTATGAAGTGGTATCTCATTGTCATTTTGGTTTGCATTACCCTAATCATTAATGTCATTGAGCATCTTTTCATGTGTTTATTGCCCATCTGTATGTTTTCTTTGGAGAAATGTCTAATCCTGGCTATTTTTAAATTGGGTTGCTTGGGATTTTGTTGTAGATTTGTAAGAGTTCTTCATATATTCTAGATATTAATTCTTCATAAGATATGAGTTGCAAACATTTTTTCTCATTCCATGGGGGAAAAAATCTGTTTATAGTGTTCTTTGATAGACAAAATGTTTAATTTTCATGAAATACAATTTATTTTTTTGTTGCCTGTGCTTTTGGTGTCATCCAAAAATATATATATCATAGCCAAATCTAATGTCATGAAACTTTTCTCCTGTTTTCTTTGAAGTTTTCCCATTCTACCTCTTACAGTTTGTTTTATATGGTGTTACATTTTAAGTTAATTTTTGTATAGGGATAAGGGTTCAATTTCATTCTTTCATATGTGAATATCCACTTTTCCCAATGTCATTTGTTGAAAGATTGTCCTTATCGTATTAAATGGTCTTGAAACCCTTATTGGAAATCATTTGCTCATCTCTGTGAGAGCTTATTCTCGAAGTCTGTATTCCTTTCCTTTGGTCCATTTGTCTCTCCTGATGCCAGTACCATCTTGTTTTGATTATTGTAGCTTTGTAAGTTTTGAAATCAGAAAATGTGATGTCTCCAACTTTGTTCTTTTTGAAGACTGTTTTGACTATTCAGAGTCCCTTGAGATTTTACATGAATTTTAGCATATATTTTTCTATTTTCTATATCTGCCAGAAACATCATTGAGATTTTGATAGGGATTGCACTGAATCTATAAATCACTTTGAGTATTATTGACATCTTAAAAATGTTGTCCAATCCAGAAATACTGATATTGTGAAGCAATTCACTATGCACTGGTTACTGACTCCTCTGAGTACAGTGAGACAGAATACCCATACATGTAACAAATTACATGAAGTGGGCTTACTATTACTTACAAATAGGCAGGAAGGGACAACAGAAGCCTAGGATTCATTACAAGCCAGGCTCCAAAATTCTAAATATGAGAATCCAATTGACCAAACCGAAGTCAGGCTAACTTGGCAAATGGCATGGGGTGAGGATTGGAAATATCTGCCCCAATGTGAGACTCAACAGTGGAAAACAAAACTTTTACTTTAAAATTCCTTCAAAATAGAAAGAGTCTTGGATGTGTGTAGCCAAAAATGACAAAATAAAAGTGATAGTTGCACTTACTGGGTCCCTACTATGTCTCAGGCTTTGTTCATAATTTTTTACTCAGTAACATTATGATCCTTACTGTGATTTCATTATGACTCTACGAAGTCATTATTATTTCCATGTTTTAGGGAATAAAACCAATTACAGAATTTGCGACTTGCCCAGATTCACATATCAAGTCAACACTGTAGTTAGGATAGGCAACTAGGCAGTCTGAATTCTAGGTCTAAAACCCTAAGCATTGATCTATACGGAATGCTCCAAAATACTCCTAAACGTCTCCCTTTCCTGCTTGTTAAAATGCCTCAAGTTTCAGCATGCAGTTTCTATTCATTAGGCTGTAATCCTCTACTAAAAACCTTTAGTGATTTTCTATCAAAATATCAATACATGTGTCCTATCTATACCATGAAATATGTTTATCATCTTAACTAAAAAGGTAAAACTGATATTCCAAGATCCATGGTGAAGTCTTTAAAGTATTATAATGTTGATATTATAAAATCAGAAATATGTATATGAAAACATACTTATGGCCGGGCACGGTGGCTCAAGCCTGTAATCCCAGAACTTTGGGAGGCCGAGGCGGGTGGATCACAAGGTCAAGAGATCGAGACCATCCTGGTCAATATGGTGAAACCCCGTCTCTACTAAAAATACAAAACATTAGCTGGGCATGGTGGTGCGTGCCTGTAATCCCAGCTACTCAGGAGGCTGAGGCAGGAGAATTGCCTGAACCCAGGAGGCGGAGGTTGCGGTGAGCCGAGATCGCGCCATTGCACTCCAGCCTGGGTAACAAGAGCGAAACTCCGTCTCAAAAAAACAAAAAAAACAAAAAAAAAAAAACATACTTATGTATAAACGTGTGGAGGGAGACCAGAAAGATGAATATCAAACTATTGCCAGGAGCATAAGAGTGAATGGGTGGATATTAATGCTTTATGTAATTCTGTAGATTTTATTATCTTAAAACTATAAGTAGATATAAATATACATATATATGTAATCATTTATATTTCTATTAAGAGAAGTACTTTTTCTAGGATGTAAGTAATACCTGAAATACAGTAGAAGAACACCAAAACCAATTTAGCTAAAGAAAAAAAAAAGACACAGTTTTAGAGTCAGACATTCATTTTAATGTGGCTACCGGAATTTTCTAAATGGCATTAGACCTCAACAGCTATTTCATGTCTTAGTTTTCCCATTTGTCTAGTGACAACAAGAGAAAAAAATTAAAAACTCTATCTTGCTGCACTGTTTTAAGGATTATAGTTAGCATGTATAAAGAGCCTAGCAGGTATCAGGTGCCAGTAGATGTTAAAAATGCCACCAAATGCTTACTCTGAAGACACATTTATGCCTAAGGCTCAGCAAGCTGAGGCATGCTGATAAAATATAGTGGGGAATGAGACCAAGTTCTGGAAGAAAAAAAGAAATAAAGATCTGTCATATTTTCTGGGAAGCCCTTCAGTTCTAACCTTATCTTTGAAAAGCAGCTTGCTCAAGGCCATGCCTGGCTTCTGTGACTTCCCTTTCACTTTAGCTGTGTACTCCCAAGGGCCCAACTGCCAGGACACTAATCAGGCGGGATCTCCCTGGAACCCACATGCAAGTTTCTGTCCTCTCATCTCCTCCCCCATTACCTCCTCCTTCTCTAGCTCCTCCTCCTCTTTTGCTGTTTATTTATTTTGTGTATGGTTACCATCGTCATTTATTATTAGTAAAATTAGAAATATATGTTTGGGACATAATCCTCTCTTGGCAAGGCTGTGGAGAGAGAAAATTTTAAAATTAAAATTCTTCTCTACCTTGACCAAGTAATCAAGATTGATGTCACCATCACCAATAGTAATGCATATTTATATTAAGTACCCCTTGATATGATGTGATGAGAAGGGCATTCTACCTCTGTAGTCTTCAACCCAAAAATGTATAACCCCAGTCCAATTATGAGAAAATATCAGACAAACCTCAAGTGAAGAATATTCTACAATATATCTGACTAACACTCTTCAAAAGAGTCAAGATTGTGAAAGACAAGGAAAGATTGAGAAACTGTCATAAAATATAGGAGACTAAGAACTTGTGGTGACGAAATGCAGTGTAGGACCCAGGATTGGACTCTGGAACAGAAAAGGGATTCTAGTGAAAAGTCTGGCATTTAGATAATGGTATTATAACAATGTTAATCTCCTGATTTTTACATTTAAACTATGATTATGTTAGATGTTAGCATTAGAGGAAAGTGAACAAAGGGCAATACAAGACTCTGTTATCTTTGCAAGTCTTCTATAAATCTGAAATTATTCAAAATTAAACATTTTAAAATGTCTGTTTTTTCATTTTTTGTGAGTTTGGTAGTTGTTAGTGTTGTTTATTTGGTTGGTTTTTGAGACAGAGTCTCACTCTGTTGCTCAGGTTGGAGTGCAGTGACATAATCACGGCTCACTGCAGCATCCACCTCCCAGGTCCAGGTGGTCCTCACCTCAGCCTCCTAAGTAGCTAAGATCAAAAGTGTGTGCCACCACTTTTTCATTTTGTTTTGTTTCTTGTAGAGATAGACTCTCAATATGTTGCCCAGCCTGGTCTTGAACTCCTGGGCTCAAGTGATCCTGTCACCTCACCCTCTCAAAGTATTAGGATTAAGGAGTGAGCCATAGTGCCTGGCTTGATTCCTAATGTTTATGAGCTATAACCATTTTGATGACTTTATTACTTAAATAGCATTTCTTCATTTTTACAATTCGTTGTACTTATACAAAGGTTTTTAATTTTTTTCCAAAACACTGCCCCATGTATTTACCACCTTACTTCTCTTTAATAATTTAGGTTTCTCATCTTTTCATAATTTATAAAGTGGCTTTGTATCTACTATCTCACTGAATCTTACAACAATCAGACAAAACAAGGCTCCTCACTACTACATTAAGGAAGAGAAAAATAATGACTAAGACAGTTGAAGAGATTTACTTTATGGTATATGAGTTAGTGACAGTCTTAATAAGAACCTGATTTGGTACAATTCAACAATCCTTTTTTTTTAAAAAAAAAAAAAAAAAAAGAGCAAAGAATTTGAATAGACAGTTCATCAGGACAGGCATGCCATACAAATGGACAAAAACACACAAAAGATGCTTGACATAATTAGTTGTCAGGGAAATCCAGATCAAACCCACAATAACACGTCACTTGACACCCACTAGGATAGCTAGAATTAAAATTAAAAACTCAACAAGTATTGGTGAGGATGTGAAGAAATCATAATCCTCATACATTTCTGGTGAGAATATGAAGATAAAAGTTACTTTGGAAAATTGTCAGCAGTTCTTCAAATGATTAATTGTCAACTTACCATAAGATCCAGCAATTCTACTTATTATATATTCAAGAAATGCAAACATGTGTCTACAACAGAAACTTATACATGAATGTTCCTATCAGCATTACTTATAATACCCAAAGATTTAGAATAATTTTAATGCCTGCCAACAAAAAGATTAATAAACAAATGTGTTATAGCCATATAATGAAACATTATTTGGCCATGAAAAGTAATGAAGTACTGATAGGTGCTACAAATGGATAGACCTTGAAAACATTGTGCTAAGTAAAAGAAGCCCATCACAAAAGACCTCATACTATATGACTCAGCTCATATGATAGTCCAGAATAAGGGAATAGGTAGAGAAAGCGTAGATTTGTGGTTGCTTTGGGCTAGGAAAGGGGTGTAGGAATTGGTAAAGAATATGGGGTTTTTTGAGGTGATGAAAATGTCTAAAATTGACTGTGGTAATAGCAGAGACATGGAATCAACCTAGATGCCCATAAATGGTGGAAGACATAAAGAAAATGTGGCATATATACATTATGAAATACTTCACAGCCATAAAGAGGAATAAAATTATGTTCTTTGCAGCAACATGGATGTAGCTGGAGACCATTATCCTAAGTGAATTAATACAGGAACAGAAAATCAAATACCACAGGGTTCTCACTTGTAAGTTGGAGCTAAATATTGAGTACACGTGGATACAAAGAAGGGAACAATAGACGCCAAGGTCTATTTGAAGGTGGAGGGTGGGAGGAGGGTGAGGACTGAAAAACTACCTATCAAGTACTATGCTGATTACCTGGGTTGACAAAATTATCTGTACACCAAACCCCATGACATGCAACTTATCCACATGAAAAACCTGAACATGCACCCCTTGAACCTAAAATAAATGTTGGGGAAAAAAGACTCTAAGATTGCAAATGGGCAAAATCTACAAACATGTAATTCATAAAAGAAATACAGATGCCTAACAAATACATGAGAATTTTTTTAATGTATTGTAGTGATGGTTAAATGTATCTGTGGATATACCAAAAAAACATTGAATTCTATGCTTCAAATGGGCGAATTGTATGGTGTGTGAATTATATATCAATCAAGTCTTTTTGAAAAATTAAAATTAAAAAATTATTTCCCACAGTGAGTCAAGCCAGAAATAAAAATAAGTGAATAAAATAGTTGGCTTTCCTCATGATGCTCAAATCTAATGGATGAAGAAATAAATAATTGTGTGAAAACTGTGGTCTAGAATTCTAATTCTTAAACCTGGAATTTTTTTAACAAGTAATATAAATCATCCAGCTGAATTGTCAGGCAATTATCCCCATTTTCAAAGCAGGAAAGCGATAGGTATGCTACATAGAAAATCCATTTCTTCAGTTCAACAATAGCAAACCAAGATGAAAGAAAAGAGAGAAGGAAATATTAGCCATGTACTTAATGAAGCACTCACCTTCAGCAACAATCCTGACACTTTCAAGGCTCTGTTCACCGTTGCTACAGGTAAGATGTCTCATTCTGAAAATCCTGGAAGTGTAAATAGCAAAGAGCAACCCCCAAAAAAGGGATGCCATTACAGAATGTAAATTCTAGCTCAACACTTACACATGGTGATGATCATATTTGAAAATACTTTGTGCCTGATCTTTGGTTGATGACAGTTGTCCATTTAGTATGCACATGGAGGTAAAGAGTGAATCTCTCTCCAGCAGAAAAACTACATATATAGGTACATATAATTATATGTAATTACATTTAAATATGTAACACCTGTTATATATCATATACATATGTACATACAAGAAAAGAGATGTAGTTTCAATATGCTCAAATTTAAAAGTACATCCATGTATTTTTTCTCAGTCTGCAAAGTTTGAAATTCATATCAATTTTAGGATTCTGTAATTAAGCCTACATTTGGGAATATCTATTGAATAACTAAAAGTAGACACACAAAATTTCTCTATAATCCCCATCTCTCCTAGTTGAGAAATAGAGTGCTCCAAGCAGAAAAGTTGATATCTTAATTTGATAGCACTTTCCAAGTTAAAGTAAAATTAAAAACTAAATAGAAAATAGTTATAAAATTTTTAATTCCTTTTTTATGTTTCAGAAGTTTCTTTGATATTGTCAGTACCTTGAGATCAGTGTCAACATAAGTTATCTCACATAGAAAAACAATATGGGGTACACATGATATTTTGCTACAAGCAATTATGTAGCCATATAAATAAATAAATACTGGTTTAAAAAGAGGAAAAACAATATGGCATAGCAGAAAGAAGTTAAATTTAGGAAATTGGGCAAATCTGTATTAATTCTGGCTCTGCCATCTACTTGCTGTACAACTTTGAGCAAGTTGCTGAAACTCAGCCTCAAGTTTATCATCTGTCTATAGAATTCTCTTTTAACTAACTTGAAGAAGGTAGTTTTGCTGTCTTCGCTAAAGATCACTTCAGAGGCCCCCTAGCTCTTCTGCAAAGTTAATCATATGTAAGGTGAAAAATCAACTTGTCTAAAGAATACAGGGTCTCCCAAGAAGATTTTAACCAGTATTCTTTAACATCTCCCTTGAATTCAGAGTTAAGACAATTCATTAACATAAACTAATATGTCCATGAGAATTACCAGGGGCAAGAAGTGATAGAAAGCCTCCTGAGACTGAAGAAAAGGAAAAATTAAGCTGTTGGCCATAGTTAAAACAGGCATTTTTAAACTGGGGTTCTATAAATAGAATTCAGATGGTCCATATGTTTAAATAGGGAACCAAGAGTGCATTTAACTGAAATTTAATTTTTTTTTCTATTATGAATGAGGAAAATAAACAACAGTATCATTAATAGCATTGATAACTGTCACTAATAGAAGTCACAAATAATAATCTCTCCTATTTTACTTGTTTCAGATATCTCAAAATATTATTCACACTCATTACTCCAACTTGGAAATTATGCTCATTATTAGACATGCTACTATATGTTGTTATTTCATCCATTATAGAGAAACACCTATATCTGATAGTTGGGTGTAGGTGCTTCTTTTATATTACAGAATTTTGATCAGTGTACTTCAATATAACTGGTTCCCTTAGTAATCCTATGTATTTTATTTTGTGCATTTAAAATGTATTTTGATGTGGGATTCAGAGGCTTGTGCCAAAAGTGTCCATAGCCCAAAAATGTTGAGTCCCTAGCTTAAGACAAGTTCCAAAGCCTTGGGAAGCTGCTTTGGAGATGCTGGTGCAGATTTCTCTGGTCCTGTAACCCTGCTTAGTTCCAGTGTTCTATGAAATAATGCTGAGTGCAACCAGGTAGCTGGAGAGACCGCCCTGGGGAAGGCCATCCACCATAGACCCGAGAAGGTGCAAAGAGCCTTTGTGGAAAAAAAGACCTTTTTTTCACCAGATCCCATATGGCAGCAAGAAATTTTTGTGTCTGCTCCCCACTTGGGAAGAGAAGTTGGACTGGCCATCCCATCAGACTAAATAAAACCCAAGGTCTCTTTTTGGAAGGGGGTCACTGGACCTCATACCAATCTGGCAGTTGAGCACTTGAGTAGCTACATATATAAACCAATGGAGCAAGCTATGTTTGCAAAGTATAAAAATACATCAAATTGCAGTGGGACTATACAGGCGGGTAAATAGGCACCTAACACAGTGTCCAGAACAGAAAATGCTAAAAGTATTTAGCACCTTCTACTTCCTAAATACCTCCCACCTTCCACAACCATTACAGATATACAAAGGTAGAGAGAAAGAGGCCATTTAAAAAGCAGTCGTGGTCCTGTTTCAATTATTCTTTGCTATTAAAAATAAACTCAAATTAAAATTTCTAATAATAACAATTAGCTACATTTTACATATATTCAGAAAATAAAACAAAGAAATTTTTTCTTTTCTAAAGTCACACAGCAAGTTGAGGATCAACGAGTTGAAGATCCCAAGTAACCCACTGGCTCCTACATTAACCCAGGAATACTTCATTTCTATCTATGTATTTAGCTGGGAACTCAAAGGTTCATTTGCATGGTGTGTGTTTTATTTGGTTTGGTTTGGTTTGCATGAGAACATGGCTTACCCATTCATGATTCTTTCTGATTTTCCTCATTTACTGAAGACACTAGAAGAAAGCCATCTCTGTAGCTTCATAAACAGACAAGGCAACGGATAAATCATTTCCACTTTAGGACACCCATACCCTCAGCCAATTGTCTTTGTGATTCAGAACTGTCATGAGAGAGATTTTTTAAAATCTTCAGGTTCACACTACCATGTGTTGGTCTGCACCAGGAATTTGGCCCTCCCAAGCTCCATGGCTTGGGCTTCATCCTCCCTTTTGTTCCAGGCACAGAGAACCTGATGATAAGCCCTCACTGATTGAAATACTGAGAGTAGGCAGCAGTATGAAAGCTACTGTCAGGATTCTATATATTTATAATTTAAAATAAAATGTATTAGAGTAAAGCTGTCCCTCTCTCCCTTCCTCACACTGCTGGCCTGCCTGCTGAGTGTTTCTCCCTTCAAATCTGCCCTTAATTCAATTCACTCAAATGATGTTTATCAATTATATATTGTGCTAGACACGGTATTATTCACTCTAGATAACAAATTAGGTGCAAAAGAGACATAGCCCCTGTTCTTGTGGAGCTAGTAGGTCAGTAAGGGAAAAAACCATTCTTAAAAATAACATGTAAATAAAAATGTTACATAAATATAGCACACACAGCAGACAGCCAACTATACTAAATGCAAACAAAAGACCACAATTCAATGAGAGATAACAGTGAAACCCTGGTTTAAGATGGGAAATCAAGGAGGGCTTTTCTGAGGAAGTAACATTTTATCTGAAAACTGAAGAATGATGGTTGATGTATATAGGGTTGGGGGCAGAGAAAATGTGGGAAAAGTTCCAATTAGAAAAAGCAGCTTATGTGAAGAGCCGAACAAAGGAAATATTTTCCCAGATGGCGCATGATGCAGGTTATTTCAATACAAGAGTCTACATTCATAAGAAGGCAACAAATCTGGACCCCTCAAAGTCCTAGCATAGTACCATCACCTGTATGAATAGAATCCTCTACTCACTAGGCGTTGAGCGGTTGCCGAGCTGCTGAAAATGTCCCAGAGAAGAGAGGCCATAGGTCTTGGGTTATTTAATATGTTGTATCACTTTTTATTAAAGAGTTTAAAACCATATTGATTTGTGATATTGTTTACATGTTCTTGCAATTTATAATTTGATACTTGGTATTCACAAGTTTATATGTAGTTTATTAATGCAAATATTTTGCATTTAGAATTTGTTGGAACACTCTTTAGGCTACTGCAAAACCAAAAACGAAAGTGTGTGATGTACACATGTATTTTTATAGCTAAGCATGTGAACCCACTCCTCTTGTACTGTGCTATAAGGAACAATGGAAATAGTCATTTCTTTCAAAGTGTTTGTATATTTATAAAATTTCAGAGATTGTTTATTCCTAATATATCACATTCTACTGTGGAAAATCATACCAGAAAGACCAAAAACTCCTGGTGCTTTGTTTTATATATATTTGTTATAATGTAGACTTTGGCGTGGCAGTCATTTGCACACTCTCTCCAAATTCTGCATAGAATCTTTTGGAAATTGGGCTTCATGAAAGAAATTTTATTTAACTGGTAACTCTTAGTTCTCAAAAACAGGTTTATTCTGCCATGAGAACAATTCCAAAGTGGAGACAAGAATTCCTCCACCCATATGATAGTTTTGAATTGCTTTGCATCGTATTTACACTTGACTATCTATCAGGATGATAGATTAGTTATGTTCCTGTTCAAGTTCAGTCTCTGTCTGTTTAAGACTAAAACACATATCACAACCCATTTGGGTACTTCCTTATTTACAGTTGTGTAAATCAGAGTAAGGAGTCAAGAAAAACCATAAATAAACAAAACTGCCCCTTACAGTCCTATATATTCCTCATTGCTCATGGGATAAGATTTAATATGTAGCATCTTCAATATTGAACGTGAGGGACTTTACAACACAGCCACCTCCATTACATTATCTCTGCCACTTCCTCCTTTCCTCCTCATCTCTTTTAGGTTCCAGCTTTGCTTGACTAATTGCCATTTCCAAAACATGCCATGTTCTCCCAAGCTTTATACCATTGCCTCCATCTGTTTCACTTGCAAAACCCTATTTATTTTTTAATTCTTACATTGATATTATTTTATATGCTAATCTTCTTGGCCTAAGGCAAAAAGTATCACTGCCTTATTTATGTTTTCTAATACTTTCATAACCACTATTATATCACTTAATGTGTTTTTATATAATCATTTGTTTATATTTATGTTTTCCCAACTAGATCCTTAATTTCCTCAAGAAGTTAATAGGCCAATTCTATCTTTTTCTTTAAATTCGTGGCTTCTACAAAGCCTACCATAATGTTTGGTGTACAATAAGCCCTCAAGAAATGTCTACTAAACTAAGTTAAACGTGATTCTAGAGATCTGCGCGGTAGATCATTGGCATCATCCAGCTTCTCACAAGTTCGTTGCATATTCTTCAAATCAACATTTGGAACAACAATTAGATTACAGAGCATAATTTTCCTCAGTGGGTGGAGCATTTTAACCAGTTTTGCCCATTTTTTTTCTTGTGATGTCATCGGGGTTTCTTGAACATGCAGTAAAATTCCGCACACAGAGCAGTCCTTTGTTCTTATCAACATCTCACAGCCTGTGAAGCTCTCAGTGTGCCTCTGTCCTTTGCCACAAACATGAGGTTCAAATTCCCTCTTGTAGCCATAGGCCTGGAAATTTTCATGATTGTTTTATTTGGATTATTTGTTCAGTATGAAACGGACCAGCATACTCAGCAGCGCAACATCACCAAGCCAACAGACTTGGCCACATTCCTTGTGTTATATCCTCGTGAGTAGGCAATTTACTACTTACCATACATGTTTGTGTTCTTCAGGTTCTCAGAATGTAAAAACATTGAAAACTGTAAACCTTTGAGCTCCTTGTAGAATTATACGATAGTTATGAGTGCTAAGGGTATTACATGTTTCTGCTATGGCATCTGGCCTTCTACTCTGTGATTAATGTGTTTGGTTAAAACTTCTTCCTATTAAAATATCAGAACAAGAAGCTGAAATTTAAAATAATTGATGCTTTTTGTATTGATTAACTACTGCTAAATGACCTTCTTTTTCCCTTCAGTTGTTCGCTAGCTCTGCAAAGAAAAGTATCACACCTCCTTTGCATTCCCCACTGAAAGGGCCAGAGGTAACTTTGGAAGACAGAGAGTTCTAAGAAAATGGAGTTATAAGAAGAGGACCCTAGATTTTATGTGGAATTTGATTCTAAAGAATGAGGAGGGGTATTTAGTATGTTGTAGGAAGTTAATGGAGTTTTCATTAAAAAGATGTACTCAGGGTTTTATAATATTCTGAAAGGAAGTTGTTTTTTTCCTTTGAGATGAAAAGAAATGTGTGAATATCTAACATATTTAAAAACAAAATTTTTCCTTCGAAATGACGACTGAGTGAAGAAAGAAATGTAATTTCAAGTTTGGATGGGTAGGCTATAAAATAGTTAATACAACAATGGCAACTACCATTTATTGAGTCTTTATTATGAACCAGACACATACGTTACCTCATTAAGCAGGAAGGGAGACAGTAGTATGTCACCATTATGTAGACTACTTACTTTTCTTAAGTAAGGCTCAAATAATTTTGAAAATATAAAAATTATTTAAAATAGTATAATGTTTATTACAGTTCACAGCATATGTCTAAGCTTTTTAAAAAACAGTTTGATACTCTTTTTTATTTCTACATTTTTTGAGATAATTAGTATCATGGGGGTACTCCCACGAAGAAATTATGGCCTAAGGTTGCTAAGTGACTTAGTAAAAATACAAAATTGAAAATTAAGGACAGAGTTAGGATAGTAAGACAGAAAAAACTAGACTCCAAGTCTAGTTGTATTTACACTGCATAGTTGTTCAAGAGGGTTTTGATTAAATAAGTTTTATAATTTGCAAGTTAGAGAATAAAACAAAAAAATTATGTTCAACTATGTATGCTTTTGTACACTACATTCATTCATTCATTTACCCATTTGGTAAATATTTTATTAAGTACTAAGCATGTGCTACAGCAAATCTATTCAAAAATAAAACAAATATGATTCTTTTATTCTAAGACTCCACTATCTGGCACATCTGTATACAAAAGATGAAATACAATGTTAAAAATGTCAAAAATATGATCTAAGATTAGTATGATTTACACAAAGTTATCTTAAGACTTTAAGAGCTTAATAATTGCATGATTCAAGCTGAACTTTCTAAGTTCCAGCATCAAAGCTCCTAGGTAAAACTTCAATTCACAATTTGAGATCAAAACCAAGTTGAAGAAAAGTCACTAAACATGGTCATTTTTCAGTAACCTAACAATAGATAAATAATTTTTGGGTATCCACTGTACAGCATAATGATGACAGTTAATAATATTGTATGGATACTTGTAATTTGCTGAGGGGATACAGCTTCAATTTAATCTTATTACCCCCTCCCCGCACACACACGCACACAAACACACACACATATATACACACACAATGGTAACAATGTAGAAGTAATAGATGTGTTAACTAGCTTGATTGTAGTGACCATTTCACAACATATACGTATATCAAAATGTCAAGTTGTATGTCTGAAATATATGTAATTTTATATGTCAATTATATCTCAATAAAGCTGTTTAAAAATATAATTTAATAGTCACATCACTCTTCTACACCACTTGTAAGAAACATAAAAATTTACTGATTTTATGATTCATGAAGAAAATATTTATTAAGCTCCCAATTCTTGGAAGTAATCTCCAAATCTCTCAAGCTTTTAGGCACTAAACAGTGAATCAAACAAACAAAATGGGATTCTATTTTGTATATATGCCACATTTTCTTTATTCATCCACTGATGGATACTTAGGTTGATTCCATATCTTGGCTATTGTGTTGTGCTGCAATAAACATAAAAGTGCAGATATCTCTTTCTCTTCAACATATTGATTTCATTTTCTTTGTAAATATACCTAGTAGTGAGATTGCTGGTTCATGTGATAGTTCTATTTTTAGTTTTTTTGAGAAACTTCCTTATTGTTTACATTATAATTTACATTCCCACCAACAGTGTGTAAGAATTCCCTTTTCTCTGCATGGAGGTAGAAAGTAGAATGATGATTACTAGAGGCTGGGAAGGGTGTTGGAACAGGGAATGTGATGAAGAAAGTATGGTTAATGAATACAAATATACAGTTAGATAAAAGGAGTAAGTTGTAGTATTTGTTAGTACGGTAAGGTGACTGTAGTTAACAACAATGTATTATATATTTCAAGATAACTAGGAGAGAAAATTTGAAATGTTTCCAAAAAAAAAAAAATGATAAATGTTCAAGGTGATGGATATCCTGAATAACATGATTTGATTATTACACATCATATGCATTTATCAAAATACCATCTACATGTATACCATAAACGTGTGTAAATATTATATATCAATTTTAAAAAGGAAAGTAAACGAAAAAAAGACAAAATGGGCAAAGTCCATGTCCTCACAAAGTTTACATTCCAGGGAGGAAGGCAGACAAGGAGATGTATGACCAGACACATCTCAATGTCTAAATGTATTCGATACATTTAGATGGTTTAAAAATGCCATTCCTAGAAACGAAGCAAGATTAGAGATATAAATGCATTTGGACAAGAGAAGATGTATTTTTAGCCTCTCTTCACCAGAGTTATGTGAGAAAACAAAGCAGCTGGCATATATCTATAAGAAATAGAAGACAAGGAGAGTTTTGATAGTGAATAAGTCTCACAAGATCTGATGGTTTTATAAAGGGGAGTTCCCCTACACAAGCTCTCTCGCCTGCCACCATGTAAGATATAGCTTTGCTCCTCATTTGCCTTCCATCACGATTGTGAGACCTCCCCAGCCATGTGGAACTGTGAGTCAATGAAACCTCTTTCCTTTATAAATGATCCAGTCTCAGGTATGTCTTTATTAGCAGTGTGTGTGAGAACAGACTAATAAAGTAAATTTGTACCAGTGGAGTAGGATGCTGCTGTAAAGATATCCGAAAATGTGAAAGCAACTTTGGAACTGGGTAACAAGCAGAGGGTGAAACAGTTTGGAAGTCTCAGAGGAAGACAGGAATATATGGGAAAGTTTGGAACTTCCCCGAGACTTATTGAATGGCTTTGACCAAAATGCTGATAGTGAGATGGGGAACTTGTTGTGAACTGGAGTAAAGATGGCTCTTGCTATGCAGAGAGGCTGGTGTAGGGTTTGCCCCTGACCTAAAGTTCTGTGGAACTTTGAACTTGAGAGAGTTGATTTGGGGTATCTGGCAGAAGAAATTTCTTAGCAGCAAAGCACTTGAGAGGTGACAGAGCATAAAAGTTTAGAAAATTTTCAGCCTGATGAAGCAGTAGAAAAGAAAAACTCAATTTCTGGGGAAAATTTTAAGTCAGCTGCAGAAATTTGCATAAGTAACCAGGATCCAAATGTTCCTCCATCGCCAAGATGATGGGCAAAATGTCTCCAGGGCATGTCAGAGACCTTCACAGCAGTCCCTCCCATCACAGGCTAGGAGGCCTAGGCAAGAAAAATGGTTTCGTGGGCCAGGCCCAGGGCCTCCCTATTCTATGCAACCTCAGGACATGGTGCTTTGTATCCCAGGTGCTTCAGCTCCACCCATGGCTAAAAAGAGCCAATGAACAGCTCAGGCTGTTTCTTCAGAGGGTGCAAGCCTCAAGCCTTAGCAGTTTACAAGTGGTATTGGGACTATGGGTGCGCAGAAGTCAAGAATTGAGGTTTGGGAACTTCTGCCTAGATTTCATAGAATGTATGGAAGTGCCTGGTTGTCCAGGCAGAAGCTTGCTGCTGGGGAAGAGCCATCACGGAGGACCTCTGCTAGAACAGTGAAGAAGGGAAATGTGGGGTGCAAGCCCAAACACTGAGTCGCTACTGACGTACTGTGTAGTGGAGCTGAGAAGAGGGCCACCATCCTCCAGACCCCAGAATGGTGGGTCTACCGACAGATTGCACCATGCACCTGGAAAAGCCACAGACACTCAACACCAACTGTGAAAGAAGCCTGGAGGGAGGCTATCCCCTAAAAAGCCATAAGCGCAGAGCGGCCCAAGGCCATGGGAGCCCACCTCCTGCATCAGCGTAACCTGGATGTGAGATACGAAGTCAAAGGAGATCATTTTGGAAATTTAAGGTTTAAGGACCACCCACTGGATTTCAGGCTTGCATGGGGCCTGTAGCCACTTTGTTTTAGCTAAATTCTCCCATTTGGAATGGGTGTATTTACCTAATACCTATACCCCCATTGTGTCTAGGAAGTAACTAACTTTTCATTTTATGTGCTCACAGGTGGAAGGGATTTGCCTTGTTTAGATGAAACTGTGGACTTTTGAGTTAATTCTAAAATGAGTTAAGACTTTGGGGGACTATTGGGAAGGCATGATTGGTTTTGAAATGCAAGAACATGAGATTTGGGAGGGGCTGGAGCAGAATGAGATGGTTTGTGTCTTCACTCAAATCTCATCTTGATTTGTAGTTCCCATAATTCCCATGTGTTGTGGGAGGGAACCAGTGAGTGTTAATTAAATCATGGGGGCAGGTCTTTCCTGTGCTGTTCTGGTGATAGTTGAATAAGTCTCATGAGAGCTTATGGTTTTATAAAGGGGAGTTTTCCTACACAAGCTCTCTCAGCTGCCACCATGTAAGACATGATTTTGCTCCTCCTTTGCTTTTTGCCATGATTGTGAGGCCTCCCCAGCCTTGTGGAACTGTCAGTCAGCTAAACCTTTTTCCTTTATAGATTACCCAGTCCCGGGTGTGTCTTTATTAGCAGTGTGATAACAGACTAATACATTAGAGTTTGCAAGATAATCTATTACAAGCTATCAAAGTAGAATAGAACAAAATTAAGAACATAAATTCAACCCTCTATACTAATGAATGAGATGATGCTGAGGATGTTGATGCTGCTGATGGTGGTGGTGGTGATGATGGCGAATTGTATCCTGTCAGATTCTGGTTAACAACCTCATATCCAAATTAATTTTTAACAGGAAAGTAGGACAAATTTTTAATTATAATAAAACCACTGATTATAATGATGCTTAATTTGTCATAGGCACTGTGCTAACTTATTGTGTATTTATTTTCTAATCCTCAAAACAATCCTTGGAATACACATGTTAGGAAGAAAAACCTATGATAAAGTTGAGGTTTAGAAAGATTAAGCAATTTGCCCAAGGTCAAATGTTTAGTACATGAAAGAGCTTAGTCAGATTCCAACCCAGATTGTCTACATCCAAAACCTGTGTGTGTGTGTGTGTGTGTGTGTGTGTGTATGTGTGTGTGTGTGTGTTTGAGACAGTCTCACTGTGTTGCCCAGGCTGGAGTGCTGTGGAATGATCTCAGCTCACCACAACCTCCGCCTCCTGGGTTCAAGTGATTTTCCTGCCTCAGTCTCCCAAGTAGCTGGGACTACAAGTGCCCGCCACCACCCCGGTTAATTTTTGTATTTTTTAGTAGAAATGGGGTTTCACTATATTGGCCAGGCTGGTCTTGAACTCCTGGCCTCATGCTCCACCTGCCTCGTCCTCCCTAAATGCTTGGATTACAAGCATGAGTCACCACGCCCAGCCAAAACCTGTGTATTAACCACTATATTTTATAGGCAGCATTGTCTATCAGGTAGGAATTTAGGCCACATTTGTCTACATGGATCTATTGTCTCCAACAGATTTGCCAAAATATTTTTTGGTCTTCACTAACATCAGTCAGCTTTCAAAGGATGAAAATACATTATCTGTGGGAAAATGAGTTTACTCAGTGAAAAACAGCAAAGTGAGTGATCTTATTTCCCTTGTTCCTTATTCAGAACAAAAATTGTAGAATTCAAAGCAATTGCTGCTGTTTTCCAAGATAAGGCACTGTGAGTTTAAAATATATATAGATATATTCAGGCATATATATATATATATATATATATATACACACACATAGAGATGAAATTGTTTTTTATACAACTGATAATATGAGGGGTTTTATGCATGTCATCAACTAATAGCAAAGAAACAGGTTTACCTATTTGAAAATGGATAAATATTGTGGCCTCCCTTAATATTGATCCTAAGTATGATAGTCCTTAATATACATCAATATCAAAACATAAAAAGTTGGTTGGATGTTAGATGTACACCACAGTTTACATGTTTATTCTGAATATATTTCACAAGCACTCTTTCCCAGACACTGGAGACATGAGGAGGTAAATTAAACAAAGTCCATGCCCTCATGGAGCCTTATGAAGTATTATTCCTATTTTACAGATGAGGAAACTGAGGCTCAGAGAGATTCACTGGTTAACCAAAGACACGCAGCTAGTAAACAATTTAAATGGAATATAAATTACTAGCTATCATGGAGCTAACACAGCGTTTTGGATCAGTGTGATGCTTCTCTAAACGTGAAAGACACTGGGCACGGTGGCTTATGCCTGTAATTTCAGCACTTTGGGAGGCTGGGGCTGGTGGATCACCTGAGGTCAGTTCAAGGCCAACCTGGCCAACATGGTGAAACACTGTCTCTACTAAAAATACAAAATTAATCGGGTGTGGTGGCACATGCCTGTAGTCTCAGCTACTCAGGAGGCTGAGATGGCAGAATCGCTTGAACCCGGGAGTCAGAGGCTGCAATGAGCCAAGATTGTGCCACTGCACTCCATCCTGGGCACAACAGAGTGAGACTTCATCTAAAAAAATAAATAAACAAAAATAAAATAAACAAATAAGTGTGAAAGACACAACTTACCACAGCCAGGGAGATGTGAAGGCTAAGAACAATGTAGGATTCTAATGCCTTGAGATTTCTTCACTTTTATACTTTTCACTATCCTCCTTTATTTACTGTTAACAATTTTCAGGGAAATGCTTTAAATAAAAACACTTGAGTTGCTATGACCTCAGAGGGCAGCAAGGAACGGGAGAAGGAAGCAAGGAAAATGTAGGCACCTGCGTCCATCACCCCTGATATCTTGGCCCAAAACAGAGTGCAAAATTTGCTGTGCTACTGGGCAGAAATTTTTAAGTACATCAAGCCAGCATTTTCTGTTTTGGTCTAAAACATTTAAAGGAAAAGGAAGTTTTACACTATTAACTATGAATCCTTAAAAGCGTAGTTTATTAAGATGAGAGTTTCTCCACAGCAGCACCCTTAACATTTTGGGCCAAATACTTCCTTGTGGGAAGCTATCCTGTTCATCGGAGGATGTTCGGCAGCATCCCTGATCTGTACCCTCAGGACATCAGCAGCACCGCTCTCTACCTCCTCAAGTTGCAACAACCAAAAACATCTCCAGGCATTGTCAAATGTACTCTGGGGGCTAATAGCACCTCTTGTTGAGAATCATTGATTTAGACAAGATTTGACAATCCTTAAAACCTGTTGGAAGATTTCTCCAAAGTACAAACTCCTAAAGAAATTCCTTTTCTTCTATAAAATGGATATTGTGTTACTTTAGTGGCAGAGCCTTGCACCACACAACTATATTTGTGGCCCTCTCTCTGGTTCCCACCCACAAACTCTTAAAACAGGATAAATGGTAACGCAATAATCCTAGTTGTTTATAAATCTTTTTATTCATATCTTTCATACCGAATCATTATGTCAAGAGCCTCCTTGTTAATTTAAATAATAAATGAGGTTCTTAAGCCCCCTTGTGGCGAAAAGCAGTAACAAGAATTAGATTAGAAGAGGGAACTATATTGAAGCAGTTAATACATGAAATTTCTTTCCCCAGATATAAAATGTCTGGTTTTCCATCAAAGGGGAAGAGAGATGAAATCTGCAGAACAATTGTTCCACTAAGAGACATTTATGAAATTAGATTTTCTTAAATTAGTTGGTGCATTAGTTCATTTTCACACTGCTGTTAAAAACATACCCAAGATTGGCAATTTACAAAAGAAAGCCATTTATTAGACTTACCGTTCTTCATGGCTGGGGAGGCCTCACAATCACAGTGGAAGGTAAGGAGGAGCAAGTCACGTCTTACATAGAAGGCACCAGGCAAAGAGAGAGCTTGTTCAGAGAAACTCCTGCCTTTAAAACCATCAGATTGCCGGGCACGGTGGCTCACGCCTGTAATCCCAACACTTTGGGAGGCCGAGGCAGATAGATCACGAGGTCAGGAATTCCAGACCAGCCTAACCAACATAGTAAAACCCCATCTCTACTAAAAACCAAAACCAAAAACAAACAAACAAACAAAAACCCATACCTGTAATCCCAACTACTCGGGAGGCTGAGATAGGAGAATTTGCTTGAGCCCAGGAGATGGAGGTTGCAATGAGCCAAGATGGCACCATTGCACTCCAGCCAGGGCAACAAAAGTAAGACTCCACATCAAAAAAAAAAAAAATCAGATATCGTGAGACCCACTCTCTATCACAAAAACAGCGTGGGAAGGACTTGCCTCCATGATTCAGTCATCTCCCACCAGCTCCCTCCAACAACACGTGGGAATTATAGGAGCTACAATATGAGATTTGGGCGGCGACACAGACCCAAACCTTATTGGTTGGTAACTGCGCAGTTTAAAAGGGGGTCATCACACACTGAGGTCTGTTGCGGGGGGAACTAGGGGAGGGGGAGGGGGGAGATAGGGAGGGATAACGTGGGGAGAAATGCCAGCTATAGGTGATGGGGGAGGAACACAGCAAACCACATTGCCATGTATGTACCTATGCAACAATCCTGCATGTTCTTCACATGTACCCCAAAAGCTAAAATGCAATAAAATATATATTAAAAATAATAATGATAATAAATAAAATCAGTAGATTACAGGGAGAACAAGAGTGCTCTAAGTAAAAAAGAAAAAAAAAAGAATGGTAGAAAAAAAGCTTTGTGTGATTTTAAAAAATGAAGAGAAACCTGAGTCCTTATTTTTATTCTACTTTGTGAGGACAATACAAGTCACCTAATTTGCCTATGTCTTAGAGTCCTGATCTAAATGCAAAATAAAATGCATAAAGCAAATTGTAGAGCTAAGACAATTTAGACATCATGTAATCCAAGTCTTCCTTAAAAGGAAACTGAGTCCCATAAAGGTTTAGTGAAACCATAGTAAGAGTCATGCATATTCTCTAAGTTCCCCTCCAACTTATTCTATGATCTATATCAAATTTTTACTATAAAAATTAAATCCTGGCAAAACAATGTGTAAAGAAAAATGAATATATGTGGTCATCTATACTTCAAAAAGCAAAAAGGGAAACAGGTTAATGTTGGTTGACAAGTGCCCACCAGCGGGTCAGGTAAAATCTCAGTTCAGGGTACCCTGGGTAGGTACCCTGGGATGGGAATCAACACCTGAAGGGTCAACACCTGAGGGAAAAGGATTTGGGCAGAGAAGGAGAAGCCCTCAGCTAACCCTGCAGGAGACTCTGAAGCTAGGACTGTCCAGTTTCAGGTGGCTCTTTTCTGAGACAAGGGGTTACTCATGTGAATCAGTTATTGGGTGCACTCTATCCTAGGGAAGAGCTATGATCTTCAGGAAAACAAGAGCATTTTCCAGAGAGAACTGAGAGCTTAGAGCTTTATCTGGCAGCACTCCTGACCACCAGGGAGAATGGAATGAATAAGTTCTTTGATCCGAAGGGGCACCTGGGCAGCAAGTCTCAGCATCCATTGCAGTAGACAAGCCTGAATAGTGTGCTGTAGTCTCTTCCTCTCAACATACTAGCCCCTGAGCCTGATGGCAGAACAGAAGTAGAGAGGAGCCAAGAAGTAGTAACGACTCTGTGTGCCTCAAGATCCAGAGTTCTGCTTTGGTTATTTTATACTCCTACAGTGCTCAAAAAATGGAGAAATCAGGAGAGTCAGGCTGGAATTCAAATCCTGACTTCACCCTTTGGGCAAATTAATTGACTTCTAATGTCAGTTTCTTCTGGAACATATTTTCTAGGCATATCTTCCCTCATACCTATTTCCACTTAAACCTCTGGTCACAATGGTGATGTTTAATTAAAAAGAGACTATGGTCATCAGGCTTGTCCACTGTGGTGGATGCTGTTATATACTGCCCAGATACTCCCTTCAGATCAAAGGATTATTTTCAATGCAAAATGTCAATTTCACACATGGTTGATCCATATATATGTCTTACCAACTTAGCTGTTAGTTTCTTGAAGGAAGAGCTCATGTTTTCACTATCTCGTATTTGATCATATGTTTTATTGGTGTAATACTTTACTGTATACAAATCCTGCCACACCAGTGATCCCACTTGGATTATTCTGTGAAATAGGGTCTTTATAATCTTTGCAGATGAAAACACTGAAGCTCATAGAGAATAAGTGACTTGCCCAGGGTCACACAATCATGTGATTGAATTCAGGCAGAGCCTATATTCCCAGAAAACAAGTTGAATATTTGTTACTCAAGAGGATACAGCCTTTATGTTTATTAATGCTTCATGGTTCATACAATGATAACAAAGAAATTATCCCATTTGATTCAAATAGTGGTCGGCTAAGATTTTTGTGGCTGGTGCTATTATATACAGTTGATGAATGGAGACTGTAGCTCATGTATTTATTCACACATCCATCAAAGAAATGTACTATTTCATCTCTGATATGCAAGCTACCATGCTGAGTTTAAGAGAGCCAAGTATGAATGTATCCTAAACCCTTCAATCAAGAAATTCGCAATCTAGTGCAGGAGATGGACACCTTATTGACTATTACAGTATGACAAATGCTAAGTAAATGCTAATACAGCATGACAAATGATAAAGCTGAAGTATATACACAAAGCTATGTAAATTAAAATAAAAAATACTCCATTTCCTGGGAGTATTGGGAAAGTCTGCAAGAAAGAGTGATGCTTGCTCTGTGCTTTTCAAGGCTGTCCTCAGGTAGAAAACAATGTAAACTTCCTCAGAGACAGGATGAAAAACACCCTGCTATAATAGTGCATAGTTTTCCCCAAAAAAAGTCTCAAGCACTGAATAACTTGCCAAGGTTTCTTGGCTGGTAAGTAGTCAAGCTGGCATTGGAACCAGACTTTTGCTTCCCAACCAATGCTCTCTTCTCCCGGTGTGCTATACAAAGGTGTTAGTACTAAATAAGTGGGATACACTATGATGCAGTACTTTCTTCAAGCTCACCTAACTCAGATTTTTTTTCCTTTTCTCTTTTCCAGTGTTCCAAGATGTACACGTTATGATATTTGTTGGGTTTGGCTTCCTCATGACCTTCCTGAAGAAATATGGCTTCAGCAGTGTGGGTTTCAACCTACTCATTGCTGCTTTGGGCCTCCAGTGGGGCACTATTGCACAGGGGATCCTGCACAGCCATGGACAGAAAATTAACATTGGAATCAAAAAGTGAGCATCCTTACTATAGTCTGAATGTTTGTGTCCTCCAGGACTCATATATTACAATCTTAACCTCCAATGCGATGATATTAAGAGGTGGGGGCTTTGGGAGGTGACCAGGTCATGAAGGCAGAGTGCTTGTGAATGGGATCAATGTCCTTGTGAAAGAGGTCCACATGCGACTCCTCACCCCTTCCACTATGTGAGGACACAGCTAGAAGGCACCATCTGCTAACCAGAAAGGGAGCCCTCATCAGACACCAAGTCTGTCAGCATCTGATCTTGGCCTTCCCAGCCTCTAGAACTGTAAGAAATAAATTTCTGTTATTTATAAATAACCCAGTTTGTGGTATTTTGTTATGGCCGTCCAAACAGACTAAGGCAATTCTTTATTTTCCAGATTAATAGTTTCTCTGTTAGTCCACTGTCATTTACTGTACTGGCTGGCAAACTGTCTCCCTTATGCAACAAAAAATTGTTGAAATTCAAAAATCTGAAGCAATGCCTTGCTCTACTAAGCTGGATAATACATTCATGTCTGTAACCTCGCTGGTTTGACTTTAAGGATATGAGAAACCATCTTTCATAAAAGCATTATTCCTTCCACCTCAGCTACAGGGAGCAAAAATTCCCCATTAGTTATTTTTCAGATTGTTTTTAAAATGTAAACATGTATTCTTGGTGTGCAATAGTAAACACACACTCCAGGAAATAATTCATTTATGAGATCAACAAATATAAACTAAAACCCTAAAGGAGATAAAAGGTAAGTTAAAATACATACATTAGAGCAACTAAAGAGGGTCTGGTCAAAGGAAAAGAGGAGGAGTAAGGAAGTGGGAGGTGATGAGTAGGCCTGGGAGAAGCACTGGATGGGCCTGATGGGAGACGGGATTGCACCTTGGTCAGCTTTAGGTTGAGCGTGCATTACTCTTCAATCTATTCTTTTTCCCCTCAGCATGATAAATGCAGACTTCAGTACAGCCACAGTTCTGATATCTTTTGGAGCTGTCCTAGGAAAAACAAGCCCCATCCAAATGCTGATCATGACAATTATAGAAATTGCTTTCTTTGCTGGCAATGAATATCTGGTTGGTGAAATATTTAAGGTAAGAGTTAGAAAATTTATACTTACCTAGCTTTGGGCATCAGTTCTGGTTACAAAAAAAAAGTGGGTGTCCACGGTATGTGGGAGCAAATCTTGGTAAGAGGGATGCCCTAGCAAATAGAAATAGCCACCATTTACTGAGTGCCTATTGCACACCAGGAGTTTTATAAACATGATCTTATCTCATCTTTACAACACTGTATGGTAGGTATTACTTTTATTATCATATATACACCATAAAAACTGATTATCACAGATGCTGAATGACTTGCCAGAGTCTGAATTCACCTCCAGATTTTTCTAATGCCTCAACTCTTCTTTTGACAATCAATGATCAATTCCTTTTACTGTTTTGACTACTAGGTGAATAGCCCTATATAAAGGTTTGTACAGGTTTTTGTTAAGGCCGCAGTCAAACTTTTTTCTCCACAAATATTTCATTGATTCTTCCCAGGAATAATAAATAAATAAATAACATTTTGGGGCATGCTCTAGTACTTTGTTATTTTGTTTATATTTCTATTAACATTTAATTCAATTTTTAACAACTTTCTAGGTGCTACGGACTCAATGACAAAATATGAAGGTTCCTGCTTTTACAGAGCTTACAATCTAGTGGGACAGACAGAAACCAACCAAACAAATAATTACACATTCATCCACCTACCCAAAGACACAGATACACAAGTGTTATTATAAACTGCAGTACATGCTATGAAAAATATGTGGGGGGGGTATGAGAAAGTGTGACTGGAAGATCAGATTGTAGAATCAAGGAGGGGTTCTTTGAGGAAGTGGCAGTTACACTGGACCTAAAAGATACCTAGAAGTTTTCGAGTAACTAATGGGGAGCAATGTTCTTTAAGCCAAGGTAATAACAAGCACAGTCTTGAACTGGTAATGAGGAACTAAAAGAAAACTTTTAGAATAATTTGAAAGGACTTGATCAATACAAGATGAAGCCAACAAGGTAAGTGGGTCAGATTAATAAAGACTCTGTAATCTCTGTGTGCTAGCTAGGTGAAGACTTATCTGATGGTTCCCCAGGGAAAAAACAGGGAAGGTCATTTACCTATAAATATGTGAGCATTTAAAGAGAGGCACAGACTCACATGGTATTTGCAAAGTCCAAGCACGATTAATTGCCAGCTCCCATCCCCCTGAAGCCACCGGGTGAAGCAAAACAAGGTTTCCAAGCCGGGAGGGGACTAAGTGCTGCTGGACAGCTAAAGATTGCTAGATAGATCATACATGCTTGAAAGATACTTGATTCAATCCAACCAAGTGTGGATCTTCAAGGGGACTGTGTCTGTCTATGTCTAGTAAACAAAGGAATAAAACTAGGAGAACCTTTTTACTTAAATTTGAAAATGTTTTATAAATAGATGAGTATCATCTTCCTGTCTGTAAGACAGATAAATATCTAGAATTGGACCCTCTGAACATTCCCTCTAGAGGTAGGAAATGTAGAAAACTGGGTCAAATCCACATCATATCCTAAAGAGGAATCTAAAGTATCTCTCTTCAAATGAATCTGGGACCTCAGCTGGCTTTCAGGTCATCATAGAGCAAAATAAAAATATATATATATGGGTAAAAACTTTGGTTTTTTGAAGTTTCAAGTCTTGAGTTACAATTAAGTGAGACTCAACTGCAATTTCAAGTAAACATATCATCTTCCTTTCATATCACAAGCAGTATCTGGTTTTTTTTTTTTTTGTTTGTTTGTTTGTTTGTTTTTTTGAGATTAGTTCTTGCTTTGTTACCTAGGCTGGAGTGCAATGTAACAATCATAGCTCACTGTAACCTCAAACTCCTGGGCTCAAGCCTTTCTCCTGCCTCAGCCTTCCGAGTAGCTGGGACTACAAGGAGTGCACCACCATGCCAGGCTGTGCAATATGTATTTCACTGAGAATCTCCATCTAGGTTACTTCCTAGAGAAGTAACCCTGCAAAGCTTATGTGCCCACCAGGGAACTAGCATTCCCACCAGGGAAATATGGTCTCATCTAAGTCCCATCACAAACTCTGTTGAGTGGGTAATATTTTCCCATTTTAGATTTAGATCCCCATTTAGATCAGAGAAGATTAATAATTTATTGAAAGTCACATCTCAAGGAAGTAACTGACCTAGGCTTGAAAGTCAGTTCTGTGTGGCTCCAAAGTCTGTGCTATCTCCCTTTTACCACCCTGTTTTACCCTGCTTTCGCTGACACCATCTTTCTGTTTCTCCCTTTTTTAAAATTGTTTAACCAACAATGCAATTCTTTCTTTGACTTTCCTCCCATAATGAGCCTTAGGTTCACCTCTATTTATATGAATGTTATTTTGTCCCTTCAGGCCTCTGATATTGGAGCATCAATGACAATCCATGCCTTTGGGGCCTACTTTGGCTTGGCTGTAGCAGGCATCTTGTATCGACGTGGACTGAGAAGAGGGCATGAAAATGAAGAGTCCGTGTACCACTCAGACTTGTTTGCAATGATTGGTGAGTGTGGATAAACTTGCTTGAACCTTAACTATTTGAAAAGGGATCAGGGAAGGTTAGCTTCAACACAGGTGTGAGAAGATGCTCAAGAAGAACATCCAGGCCAGGCATGGTAGCGAATGACTGTAGTCCCAGCTACTCAGGAGGCTGAGGCAGGATTGCTTGAGCCCAGGAGTTTGAGTCCAGCCTGGGCAACATAGTGAGTCTCCATCTCTAAATAATAATAATAATGATGATTAAATTAAACCTTGAGGAGAGAGATCCAAGATGGCCAATTAGCAGTAGTTCCAGATTGCAGCTCCTAGTGAAGGTGCAGGGAGTGAGTGGACGCCAGACTCACAGATGAATTTTTGTTGCCTAGGGACCAGGAGATTCCCAGTGGAGGAGCCCCACAGGTCGCCAGTGCAACTCTTTTGGCTGGCGTGACTGTTTTGCTGGCGTCCCAGTGCGGCAGTTCTTAGTGTGGAGTATGCGGGACTGGGTGCCCTTTTAGTTGGCGTTTGGAGCTCGGGGAAGGCAGAGTCACCCATTCAGCTGATTGAAAAGGGGACTGAAGCAGGGAGCCAGACGGGGAGATTCTCGGGCAGAAAAGTGCCACGAATCTCAGCGCCACTGTTTCACTCAGCGCAGTCCCCGCAAGGGAAATTGCATAGATCCTGGTGCCTTTTCAGCGGGTGACTGGGGCACCTGGGAGAGAATCGACCTTTCAATTAGGAAAAGAAAAAAAGGGGGCTCTGAAGTGGGGAGTCAGATGATCGGGCTCAGCTGGTCCCACCCCCACAAAAAAACAGCAATTGGAAATGCTGTGGGTTGAGAGTTCCACAGCAAGCACAGCTGAACCCAGGAAGGTCCAGCTCTGTGGGGGAGGGGTGTCCACCTAAGGAAAACAAAGAAACAGAAATAACATCATCACCAAAAAGCTGGACGTCCACTCAGAGACCCAATCTGAAAGTCCACTCAGAGACCCAATCTGAAAGTCAGGAATTACAAAGACAACAGGTGGATAAATCCACAAAGATGGGAAGAAACTAGTGCAAAAAGGCTGAAAACATCCTAAATCAGAATGCCTCTCCTCCTTCAGGAGATCACAGCTCCTCTCAGCAGGGGAACAAGGCCTGATGGAGAATGAGTGTGATGAATTGTCAGAATCAGGCTTCAGAAGGTGGCTAATAAGAAACTTCTGTGAGCTAAAAGAACATGTTCTAACCCAATGCAAAGAAACTAAGAACGCTGAAAAAAGGTTTGACGAAATGCTAACGAGAATAGACATTTAGAGAGGAATATAAGTGAATTAATGGAGCTGAAAAACACAATATGAGAACTTTGCGAAGTATGCACAAGTTTTAACAGTTGAATTGACCAAGCAGAAGAAAGGATATCAGAGGTCGAAGACCAACTCAATGAAATAAGATGAGAACACAAGATTAGAGAAAAAAGGGTAAAAAGGAATGAGCAAAGTCTCCAAGAAATATGGGACTATGTGAAAAGACCTAATCTACGTTTGATAGATGTACCTGAATGTGATGAAGAGAATGAATCCAAGCTGGAAAATATTCTTCAGGATATTATTCAGGAAAACTTTCCCAACCTAGCAAGACAGGATAATATTCAACTCCAGGTAATACAAAGAACACCACAAAGATATTCCTCAAGAAGAGCAAACCCAAGGCACATAATCGTCAGATTCACCAGGGTTGAAATGAAGGAGAAAATGCTAAGGGCAGCCAGAAAGAAAGGTCAGGTTACCCACAAAGGGAAACCTATCAGACTCATAGCAGATCTCTCAGCAGAAGCCCTACAAGCCAGAAGAGAGTGGGGGCCAATATTCAACATCCTTAAAGAAAAGAAATTTCAACCCAGAATTTCATATCCAGCCAAACTAAGCTTCATAAGTGAAGGAAAAATAAAATATTTTGTGAACAAGCAAGTACTCAGAGATTTCATCACCACCAGGCCTGCTTTATAAGAGCTTCTGAAAGAAGCACTACACACAGAAAGGAACAACCAGTATTAGCCGTTCCAAAAATATACCAAAAGGTAAAGAGCATCAACATAATGAAGAATCTACATCAACTAATGGGCAAAACAACCAGCTAACATTAAATGGCAGTATTAAACTCATATATATTAATATTAATCCTAAATTGAAAATGACTAAATGCTCCAATCAAAAGACACAAACAGGCAAATTGGATAAAGAGCCAAAAACCATCGGCATGCTGCATCCAGACCCATCTCACATGCAAGGATACACAAAAACTTAAAACAAAGGGATGGAGGAAGATTTACCAAGCAAATGGAGAGCAAAAAATAAGTAAATAAAAAGCAGGAGTTGCAATTCTCGCCTCTGATAAAATAGACTTTAAAGCAACAAAGATCAAAAGAGGCAAAGAAGGACATTACATAATGGTAAAAGGATCAATGCAACAAGAAGAGCTAATGATCCTAAATATATACGCACCCAATACAGGAGCACCCAGATACATAAGGCAAGTTCTTAATGACTTATAAAGAGATTTAGACTCCCACACAATAATAGTGGGAGACTTTAACATCACATTATCAATATTAGACAGATCAACGAGACAGAAAATTAACAAGGATATCCAGGACTTGGAACTCAGACCTGGAACAAGTAAACTTAATAAACATTTACAGATCTCTCCACCTCAAATCCACAAAACATACATTCTTCTCAGTACCACATCACACCTACTCTAAAAGTGACTACATAATTGGAAATAAATCACTCCTCAGTAATTGCATAGCATTTCACAGGTTTAAATGAAATATTGGTTGGCTGCTTGTTTGTTATTTTCCTCCCTTTTTCCTTCCTGTCTCCATTGTTAAGCACAATTATTGGCATAAAAGAGGTTTTTAATACCCATCTTTAGACTGCATTCTAGCCTGGGCAATAAAGCAAGACTCCAGTTCTCTCTCCCTCTTTCTCTTCCTCTTTCTTTCTCTCTTTCATTCTTTTTTCCTTTCTTTCTCTCTTTCTTTCTTTTTTCTTTCTTTTTCTTTCTTTCTTTTTTCAAAAAAAAAATTAAACCTTGAAAAAAGGAGCATCTTTTGCATACTACTTTATGCTGGCTCAATTCTCCTCTTTTCTCTTAACTGTCGATAATCAAGCCTAAACAGAGACATTGTTGGTGCCCAAAGCAAACTGCATCGTCTGGACTGTCTTCCACATTCAGAACTAATATCGCCTCTTTTGGTTCACTACAGGGACGCTCTTTCTATGGATGTTTTGGCCCAGCTTTAACTCGGCCATTGCTGAACCTGGAGACAAACAGTACAGGGCCATTGTAAACACGTACTTCTCTCTTGCTGCCTGTGTCCTCACAGCCTATGCCTTCTCCAGTCTCGTGGAGCCCCGAGGCAAGCTTGACATGGTAAGTGCTGTCTTAGCCCTCATGGAAATTTCCCTTCACAACACTGACAGTTACTCAGATAAGTAGGAGATAATTTCCGCATCACTGCTGAGCTCCCAAGACAAATCACAAAACTTCAGATCTTGAAGAATGTTTTAAAAATAGCAACATTCATTTATTTATTAATCAAATCTATACCCTGGGCTGGGCACGGTGGTTCATGCCTGTAATCCCAGCACTTAGGGACGTCGAGGCAGGCAGATTACCTGAGCACAGGAGTTCGAGACCAGCCTGGCCAACATGGCGAAACCCCATCTTTAATAAAAATCCAAAAAAAATTAGCCAGGCATGGTGGCAGGCACCTGTAATCCCAGCTACTCAGGAAGCTAAGGCAGTAGAATCTCTTGAACCTGGGAGGCAGAGGTGGTAGTAAGCCATGATCACACCATTGCACTCAAGCCTGGGCAACAAGAGTGAAACTCTGTCTCAAAAAAAAAAAATTGTACCCTGGAAAATTAAAAAAGTGTTCCCAAGGAATTTACAGTCTAGTATAGAATGAATGTAGTCTTGTATAAATCAAAGATTTGAGGTGTATTTTTTTAATAATAGCGTTAACTGCTTTAACTGTTCCCAAGTTCTGAGAAAAGCTTCCTTAGAAACAAAACTTTTCAAACAGCAGAAAGTGGGATGATGCACACTGATTCTATTTTCCCAACTGCAAACATTCATCTCAAAGAAATAACAACTAAATGCAATGTGGGATCTTCAGTAAGTTATTGGGGAAAATAATCAGTGGAAATAGTGGTGAAATTCACATAAGGTCATTAATAGTATTAGATCAATGCTATTTTCCTTTCCATGGTTATGTAAGATTAACATCTTATTTGAGAAATCGGGCAAGGGATATGTGGAAACATTTTGTGGTATTTTTACAACATATATGTGTCTGCAATTAGTTCAAAATAAAATATGTTTTGAATTCCCCCAAATTGGTCTCTTGAGTTTCTTGCCTATGAGCTAGAGAAACATCAGTAAAGGAGTAATCCCAGATCAGCCAGTCTACCTTTCTAACTGGGTGCGGTGAGTGGGGTGGGGAGGAAGATGTTATTGTAATTAATTTTTTAAGCATAGCTGAGGATGTGTATCTTAATTCTCCAAACATTGTCTCATGAGAAGTCACTAAAAACAATGAAAAAATTGTACAGTTCAGTGTTTCTCTTTTAAAAGTACAGATGACCTCTGCTTCTCAGACAGGACAGACTGTAATTTTTCTGAAAAAGTCTGGTAAATGAAAATTGATTCCTGACTGAGTGCAGTGGCTGATGCCTGTAATCCCAGACCTTTAGGAGGCTGAGGGGGGTGAATCATCTGAGGTCAGGAATTCAAGACCAGCCTGGCCAACACAGTGAAACTCCAACTCTACTAAAAATAAAAAAAAATTAGCTGGACATGGTGGCATGCACCTGTAATCCCAGCTCCTGGGAGGCTGAGGCAGAAGAATCCCCCAACCCCGGAGGTGGTGGTTGCAGTGAGCCAAGATTGCACCACTGTACTCCACCTGAGGAGACAGAGCAAGATTCTGTCTCAAAAATAAATAAATTCCTCTTTCCTCCATCCTCAAATGTCCTCAACCCAGTGACATTTGCAGAAACTGTTGTCTTTCATATGTAATGTGTACATTTCAATGTCTACATTTCCTCTTTGGATATTGGAATATCATAGATGCTACAAAACACACAGTGGCCATAGTCATCTTTTGGTTCATGATAACCACAAATGTGTTCCAAAAACTGCACGAATAGACAAAAACATTGCTAGATTATTTGCTCTAAACACTCCTACCTTTCCACTACAACCATCTTTTGATTTTCTCAAATGCCTTCCACCACTGGCCTCATTAATCTGATTACTTATTCACTACCAAGGTACTGGCAAGAAAGATACCAAATGTCAACTTCTTGAAAGAAAGCTCTCAGAACAATGGAACAGAACTGAGGCCTTAGAAATAACACCACATGTCTACAACCATCCGATCTTTGACAAACCTGACAAAAACAAGCAATGGGAAAATGATTCCCTGTTTAATAAATAGTGTTGGAAAAAGTGGCTGGATACATGCAGAAAACTGAAACTGGACCCCTTCCTTACGCCTTATACAAAAATTAACTCGAGGTGAATTAAAGACTTTAAGACCTAAAACCATAAAAATCCTAGAAGAAAATCTAGACAATACCATTCAGGACATAGGCATGGGCAAAAACTTCATGACTAAAACACCAAAAGCAATGGCAGCAAAAGCCAAAATTGACAAATGACCTAATTAACAAATGTCAAATGACCTAATTAAACTAAAGAGCTTCTGAACAGCAAAAGAAACCATCATCAGAGTGACCAGGCAACCTACAGAATGGGAGAAAATTCTTGAAATCTATCCAACTGACAAAGGGCTAATATCCAGAATATACAAAGAACTGAAACAAATTTACAAGAAAAAAAAAGACATCAAAAAGTGGGCAAAGGATATGAACAGACACTTCTCAAAAGAAGACATTTATGCAGCCAACCTACATATGAAAAAAAGCTCATCATCACAGGTCATTAGAGAAATGCAAATTAAAACCACTATGAGATACCATCTCATGCTAGTTAGAATGGTTAGAATGGCTATCCTGAAAAAGTCAGGAAACAACAGATGCTGGAGAGGATGTGGAGGAACAGGAATGCTGTAACATTGCTGGTGGGAGTGTAAATTAGTTCAATCATCGTGGAAGACAGTGTGGTGATTCCTCAAGGATCTAGAACCAGAAATACCATTTGACCCAGCAATCCCATTACTGGGTATATATCCAAAGGATTATAAATCATTCTACTATAAAGACACATGCACGTGTATATTTATTGCAGCACTGTTCACAATAGCAAAGACTTGGAACCAACCCAAAAGCCCATCAGTGATAGACTAGAGAAAGAAAATGTGGCACAAATTCACCATGGAATATTATGCAGCCATGAAAAAGTGAGTTCATGTCCTTTGCAGGGACATGGATGAAGCTAGAAACCATCATTCTCATCAAACTAACACAAAAATATAAAACAAAACACTGCATGTTGTCACTCATAAGTGCAAGTTGAATGATGAGAACACATGGACACATGGAGGGGAACATCACACACTGGGGCCTGTTGGGGGATGAGGAGCTAGGGGAGGGATAGCATTAGGAGAAATACCTAATGTAAATGATGCGTCGATGGGTGCAGGAAACCACCATGCCATGTGTATACCTATGTAGCAAACCTGCACATTCTGCACATGTATCTCAGAACTTAAAGTATAATAATAATAAAATAATATAAAATAAAAAAGAAAGGCCTTCTACAATTTCAAAGAACCCTCTTTTTTAAAAAAGAATCAGTAACCCTTTCAACTGAAGAATGTGATGTGGGTCTATTGAACTCTAGAATCCCCTGATCCTTCTGAATTCTGCATCATCCAGCTCACCTCATTTATGTTTCTACCCCTCACACAGGTTCACATTCAGAATGCCACTCTTGCTGGAGGAGTTGCCGTGGGCACCTGTGCAGATATGACAATTCATCCTTTCGGTTCTATGGTCATTGGGAGCATTGCAGGAATAGTCTCTGTCTTTGGATACAAGTTCTTAACTGTAAGTACAGCAGATGTTCTGAGTCAAACCCTGAATCTGCACCATTCTTCTCTCATGTCCCTCCAGAAGAAAAAAGCTATAAAGCTTTATTTTATGAACATTTTTATTTGGATGCCACTTGCCTTCCTTTTGGAAATACCACTCCCATTTCAGCTGTCCAGTGATTCTACTCTGTCCTGACTTCTGTGTAACAGGAAAGAATCTGATATCAATTATTTATAATTTAGTTTGAATTAAATGTTAAGTCCTTGGCATTACTTTCCTTTTGGGCTGTTCCATTGAAGTAGTTGTTTTTATTTGTCTTATGTAATTAAGAACTCTGCTCTTTTAAGAGATTTAGGATGTTGGTCAGACATGGTAGCTCATACCTGTAATCCCAGCACCTTGGGAGGCTGAGGTGGGTGAATTACCTGAGGTCAGGAGTTTGAGACCAGTCTGGTCAACATGGTGAAACCCCTGGCTCTACAAAAAAGAAAAAAAAAAGTACAAAAATTAGCGTGGCATGGTTACAGCTCCTGTAATCCCAGCTACTCAGGAGGCTGAGGCAGTAGAATCGCTTGAACCTAGGATGCAGAGGTCGCAGTGAGCCAAGATGGTGCCATTACACTCCAGACTGGGTGACAGAATGAGACTCCCTCTCAAAAGAAAAGAAGAAAAAGAGAGAGAGAGAGATTTAGGATATCATCACTAGGTGAGAAGGATTAAGTCGTGAATGATTCTCTTCAAACCAATCCACTGAAGACTGAAATGGACAGTTTTGCCACAAGTATATTTTCAAATCCTTTAACTTAAATGGACTTCAGATATGGATGGAGAACTGAGCTACACATACAATTTTTTCTGGATGGAGAAGGAAATGGGGAGATGTAGGTCAGAGAATGCAAAGTAGCAGAAATGCAGGATGACCAAAACCTAAAATGCAATGCAATGCAATAAATGGGAAAAAAAAAAAAAAAGAAATGCAGCATGAACATGTCTAGAGCTCTAATGTACAGCATAAAGATTATAGGCAGTAAAATTGTACTGTATATAGGATTTATGCTAAATGAGTAGATATTTAGCTGCTCTTACCATGAAAACAAACAAAAAAAAAAGGTAACTATGTAAGATGATGGAGATGTTTATAGTCTTCACTGTAGTTACCTTTTTACTTTCTATGTGTATCTCATAACATCATGTTGTATACCTTAAATATACATAACAAAATTTATTTATAAAATAATTCTGCATGGAAGAATAGAGCTCAGCTATAGCTCTGTTTCAGTTCTAGAGTTCCATATGTTTAATGAAATACTAAGCCTTCTTCCTTTTATAATTTTAGCCACTTGTTACTACTAAACTGAGGATCCATGATACATGTGGGGTCCATAACCTCCACGGCTTACCTGGCGTAATGGGAGGCCTCGCAGGCATTGTGGCGGTAGCAATGGGTGCATCCAACACGTGAGTAAAAAATGGGTTTTCCAGCCCCTGTGGTCCCATGATGTTTTCTCTCACTCTGAGAAATTTAGGGGTAGGAGAGCTTTCATTTTAGCAATTCTGGCCACAGTTTATATTATCTTCACTGGAGCCAAAGAGACACAACTGAGAGAAGATAATTAGCATAAAATTATATTGAAAGAGTCACCTTAACTGAAACTGTTGGGTTGAAAAAATTGTTATTTTAAATGTCTTTACCAGAAACAGCTGTCTTCTAGCAGATAAGGAAGTTTGATAATCACAGTCAGATTATAGTAGGCTTAGTCATTTTCTTGATCCCTCCAAAATGAAGAAGGAGACACATATGATGAGCTGAGCAGTCATTTCCATCCAAACCACACAAAGAAGAATGAGTTGGAATCATACGAAAAGCGACTGGTTCTGCAGAATCAAAAACACTGGCATATGGTCCCAACTCTGCTGCTCACTCGTTATGTGACCTCTGAGGTGTCGCTCAGCCTTTCGGGTTTCTAGTCTTCTCCTCTATAAAATGAGAAGAATGGAGTATTTATTCTCCAAAATCCCTTCTAGCTCTATCAGACCTAGGTTTTTCCCTAAGTAGAGTATAAATGTTTACTTAAATAAGCAGAGGAAAAACAAGTATCAAGCAAACCCAGGAGAATAAAAGGGATGCCACAAGATTGGAATGATTTGGTATGAATGTCATCCATGTGAAACAGCTAGGAAGATCACAGAGTCCAGATCGCTCAGAGTAAATAAAATAAATTAGAATGCTCAATTTTTAAAAATTTATTATACTTCCAGTTCTTGGATACATGTGCAGAATGTGCAGGTTTTTTACATAGTTATACATGTGCCATGGTGGTTTGCTGGACTCAACAACCCATCATCTAGGTTTTTAGCCCTGTATGCCTTAGGTATTTGTCCTAATGCTCTCCCTCCCCTTGCACCACACCGTCGAAGAGTCCCAGGTGTGTGATGTTCCCCTCCCTGTGTCCATGTGTTCTCATTGTTCAACTCCCACTTATGAGGGAGAAAATGCGGTGTTTGGTTTTTTGTTCCTGCGTTCATTTGCTGAGAATGATGGTTTCCAGCTTCATCCAAGTCCCTGCAAAGAACATGAACTCATCCTTTTTTATGGCTGCAAAGTAGAATGCTCAACTTTTAAATCCAATTGAAAGCATGAACAAAAAAGAAATGTGTGTCTAGAAATGTCTGAATGACCACTAACTGGAGATGCATAATTTGAAAAGAAAAACCTCTCTTCAATTTTAGCAGATTAAAATTTATCCCTGTTGAGATCAATAAAAAATACTTGAAAAACTAATTTAATCATTTCCTACTAAATAGAAACTTTGCTTCCTTCTTCACATGTACATTTGACGCATTTCTTCCATAAGTTGTTTTTTTTTTTTACCCTTTTTGAAAATTTAGAAGAAAACACCAGAATTGCCCATCGTTTTCAGTTCTCTCCAGACCCAAGACTGTAGAGACCAAACACTAACATATTTTAATGCAAATCAAGCATGATAAAAGTATGTGTGAATGAACTCAACTCCACAGTGTTGGAGTGTGCAGACACTGTGCAAACACACTGAGGTGCCTATGATTAGGAATTCTTAAGCAACACGTGTAGACCAGTTTCACAGATGCAATAAAACAAGTCTATCTGGCTCTCAAAGAGCAGGCCTTGCTGGGTGCTTAGACATTGGGTGAGTCTCATGATTGAAGGTCTAGTCCTTGGAAATGCTGGTTTAGAACATCTTCTCAATTTATTCGTTGATGGGGAAAGGAGTTAGAGAAATATCAGAGGAGGGGAAGGAGGGCAAGCCTTGAAGGTCCGTTCACTTGGGTAAAATTTACATATTTCACACCAAATAAATTACCCACCTGAGAGCCAAAACTACTTACATGTGTCTATTCAGAATATTAAATGTAAATCAGGTTTTTGGTAAGCATAGAAAAAGGGAAAGTTAATATTCTTAAGGGACATTTTTGCAAATTACGGCAACAGAACTCTAGTAATACTGTTAATTTTGTATAAGTCAGAGTTTTCCAAGTTTATTTGATCACAGAACACTTGCTATCAAAAGTATCTTTTAAGACCTTATAAAAGATCTTGGCAAATTCCTGTAAAGCTAACAGGAAATTTACAAAAGAAGAAAAATCAAATAAATTTATATATATATATAAAATACACAACCTCACTTATATTCAAAGAAATGCAAATTAAAACAAGCTACTAGTTTTTCATTTATCAAAGTGATGAAGTATGAATGAATAATAATAATACTGAATAGTGGCTAAGTAAAAACTTGGAATATAAATTGTACAATTTCCTATTTGGAAAAGTTCCTAAGAACTATATAGGCCGGGCACAGTGGCTCAAGCCTGTAATCCTACCACTTAGGGCGGCCGGGGCAGGTGATTCACCTGAGATCACGAGTTCAAGACCAGCCTGGACAAAAGGGTGAAACCTCGTCTCTACTAAAAATACAAAAATTAGCAGGGTATGGTTGTGGGCGCCTGTAATCCCAGCTACTTGGGAGGCTGAGGCAGAAGAATCACTTGAACCCGGGGGTCGGAGGTTGCTGTGAGCTGAGATCAGGCCACTTCACTCCAGCCTGGGTGAAAGAGCGAATCCCCATCTAAAAAAAAAAAAAAAAAAGTATATATAGACTTTTACTAATATTCTCGTTTCTTGATAGGTTTTATATTAGGAAAATAATCAGACAAGTTCATAAGCATGTTCAGAGGAGATGTTCTCACATCATTTTTAAAAATATGAAACACTGGAAGCAAACGGTACCGGAAGCAACCAGTACTTTGCACAGTGTAACACCCTGTAGCAATTCAAACTGTGGTCCAAATCTACACTGACTCACAAAAATGGACCCCTAAAACATATTTAATAGGAAAATAAGTAATGTAGCATGATTGCATTTTTATAAAAATACTTGTTTTTATTTTACATTTTTATTCTGATACAATCTGAGGGATATTAAACTTTTCTGCTCCGTTTTGTTATTTGCAGTTTCTAATGTTTTCACAATGTTACTTCCACAACTTTTTATATATATTAGAAAATTTAAACCCTTCAAATAAGGAGAAAAAAAAAATCTGAGTTTAGTGCATCCTCTCCCTTGGATGATGAAGCTGGAGAACCAAAAAAACTCTCATTTTCCAATTTTTTTTTGAGACGGAGTTTCGCTCATGTTGCCCAGGCTGAAGTGAAATGGCGCAATATCGGATCACTGCAACCTCTGCCTCCCAGGCTCAAGGGATTCTACTGCTTCAGCCTCTTGAGTAGCTGGGAGTAGCTGGGACTACAGGGGCGTGCCACCACAACCAGCTAATTTTTTGTATTTTTAGTTGGGACGGGGTTTCACCATGTTAGCCAGGATGGTCTCAATCTCCTGACCTCAGGTGATCCACCAGCCTCGGCCTCCCAAAGTGCTGAGATCACAGGTTTGAACCACAGCGTCCAGCCAATAGATTTTTCTAATTTCATCACAACTACTTCATTATAATGAGATGAGAAGAGATAGTAGCTTATGTTGTTTCATTCATTACTCTATCCTCAGTGCCTAGAAAAGAAGCTGACACAAAGTGGATACTCAATAGTTATTAAATGAGTTAGATCAGGATCAATTTTTTGAGACTACTAAATTTTTTCTAAGGAAAGTCTTATTTTTAAATTTTACATTAAAAGATGATTCTGTTTTTTAGGTGCATCTCAGAATTTTCTAACACTGTTCAGGAGTTGCAAAGAAAACAAGAATATGAAAGAAAAATTGTTAACAAATGCTTAATTTGCTAGTGTGTAATGTTACACTCTGGACTGAAGATGGCAGTCATCCACACCCTCAGTGGGTGAGATTTTTTTTGGCTGAGGTCCAGGAAAAACACTGACTCTTTTTGTTGGCTTCCTTAGGTCTACTATGGCCATGCAGGCGGCTGCACTGGGTTCTTCTATCGGAACAGCAGTTGTTGGAGGTCTGATTACAGGTCAGCATAAAAAGTGAACACTTCCCTGTATATTATGCTCTCAGATTATTTCCAAAGATAATTAATAATCAAGTCAACTGCTAAATTCAAAAATGTTCTGAACTTCTACCAGTAATTATGACAGCTAAAGGGGATGATTTTATAATAGTATATGAACTACTATGCCAGTGGATTTTCCTCTTCAGCATCGTGACATGACTCATTTTCCCTCTACCGTCACAGGTTTAATCCTAAAGTTGCCTTTCTTGGGACAACCATCTGACCAGAACTGCTATGATGATTCTGTTTATTGGGAGGTACTGTACAGTATTCTAAACAAGAATGTGAACGATGACTACATTACTGAAAGCTTTACTCACTTCAAGCCTATATATCTCTGTGGCATATGTGTGATGAAATTGAATTAGCTAGGTATGGCAGCTCACACATGTAATCCCAACACTTTGAGCAGCGGAGGATTGTTTGATGCCAGGAGTTTGGGACTAGCCTAGGAAACTCTCTACAAAAATAATAAATAATAAATTTTACATTTTTGCCTTCAACAAGATGTCAAGTGTAAAAGAAAAGTAAATAATTGAAAAGAAACTGAATGAACTCCCTATTTATAGAGAGAAATTAAGATGATGTACCCTGTCAGATAAAATCAGAAGTTATGGTATTTTCTAAAGCAGAAGTTAGATAAAGAAAAGACAGAATTTAGTTAGCAGATGTTGTTTTACTCCTCTGAAAGCCATTAAAAAGCTATTCATAAAAATAATATGAATTCTGGGAAACAGTGTGAGATTTTATACCATATATAGTCCACAGGTTTATTTGGTGGTAAAAAAAATAATAATAAAAGAAATTAAACTTAATTTAAAAACATGCCATAGGTAAAAGTGGTCAAAACCAAGTGAAATACATAAAGAATTTGAGTGAGTACACATCAAGATGACCTATGAATAACAAAACATCAGCCTCTTTCTATCCTCCAGTTTCTCTTTATTAATACTTTTTCCCAAATAATTTCCTGCAAAACTTGAGAGGGATAGATGTTTGGGTGTTTTCAGCAAAATTTCAGAGAGAATGAGTTTGGAAAAGCGGGAATGTAGTCAGGGTGGTTGAGAGAAATATTTTATTCTTTTATTTTTCTTCAACTAAAACAATTTTTATTCCCAGTTTTTTTCAAGCTTGAATAATAATTAACAAATATATTTTTATTTCAATACTAACTTATGGCAAGCCCAGTGAAATAACTGTTTTATTCATTACTCTATCCTCAGTGCCCAGAAAAGAAGCTGACACAAAGTGGATACTCAATATTTATTAAATGAGTCAGATCAGGATCAATTTTTTGAGAGTACTAAGCCCTTTCTAAGTAAAGTCTTGTTTTTAAAATTTACATTAAAAGATGATTAATGTTCCCCCAAACTTGTTTTCTTTGAGGTCCCTAGGTTGACGGAACATGACAATCACTTCCACAGACATGGTGACCACAGCCAGCTGGAACCTGAAGTCTAAACACCATTCCTGCTCTCCAACTTTCTTTCCCATTATCTAGAATCAAGTTCAAATAAACAAAAAGGCAGTAACAAACGAGAGTATGGACCAGAGTGAAAAGATCCTAAGTCCCAAATGGCCAGTGTAAAAATGTCCTTATGTCTAATGCTGTGTCTTGCTATTCAATGATTAATTGAGGGGATGTGACTCATAAAACAGATAATCAAACAGAATGCTTTTGGCAGTGAGTAAATACAGAGTAAACATATCAGTTTCTTAATGTAGACACTATGTCGTCCATACTCAAAATTATAAAACTGAAACCCACAAAACAAGAATAGATGTAAGAAATCTATGTAAAAAACAAATTAAAGAAATGAATGTGTGTAAAGTAGTAATATGATTATTTTAGGTGGTGCTTTTTATTTTAAAAATGGTCTAGTTAGTAATGTATTCTTGCTTGAATATTATTAATTCCTTTTGCACATTTACTATTTGCAACAAGCTCAAATAATATCTGATCAAAGTCTATTTTGTATAAAATGTTCAATAATTAAATATTGTTATAAAATAAAACATTAGTCTTTGACTCTCCTTTGGTAGTTAGAATTCATTTCAGTAACAAGCACATGCACACACACACACACACACACACTCCTTCATATTTAGTCCACATTCAATTTAAATATATTATTTATCATGTTTTAGCTATTTAAAAATAACAAGTTAATGTCTCATTATAGAATGTTGTAAGAAGTTAAATTTTACAAAAGGTAACTGGCATAGTCAAAAATCATCTTTAAGAAAGTCAAACAACTTATTTTTTCTATCTGGAAGCTTTTAAGATTTTTATTCTAGCCCTGGCATCCTGAAATCTTGCCAAGATGTGTCTAGTTATCAACAAGGAAATCAGCCCTACCATAATTCACAGGACATCAGCTTTTTAATGAACTTAAAAATTATAAATGAGTGGATTATTTAATATTTTATTCCTTGAAAGAATTATATAATCTATATTTTATTCATGTATCTTAGTTGACATAATTGACTTCTTTCAGAACTTCTTTCAAATAGGTTTTTTGGAGTGTGCTCACTTACAAAGTCCACTGTCCTCTCCCTTCTGATCCTTGCAAAGAATCGTTTTCATTACTAGGGTGTATGAGACCTCCTTGCTGCTATGCTGATCATAAAGCAAATCTTGGAGGGTTTTGGGCATACTCAGGAATATAAGAAAGTCTTTGATGTGCTAAGGAACTGGGTCATGATCATCATCACTCCCTGGCTTATAAACACTCTCTCCTGCCTTCCTGCAAGGCAGTTCTTATAAGTAATAAAGCCTTATTTTTCAAATTCTGAGTTAGTGGTCTTCTCTTTGCAGTAGAAAAACACTTTTTTAATCTATTTTGCCTAGAAGTTAGTGAATCATTTTAATTTTAATACTTGAGTCTTCTGTTCAGATACATTTCTTTCTATTTAGTAACTTTCTCTTCTTTGACAGTTAATTTTTTTTTTTCCGGCACTCTTGTTATTCACATGGAAAGTCTGCTTAGTCTCTTATCCAAATCTATTTTCTTCCCAATCTTTATTTTATTGGTTCCTTTTATCCATTTCTTCAATTTATTTTTGTTTGTTTCTTTGTTTGTAAATCATGGTCCATATTTGTAAGTCCAACAAATCTGTGTGTATGTGTATGTATGTGTGTGTGTGTGTGCATGTGCATGTGTATGTGTTATGCTTGAATTTCCTTTTATAAGTTTGTTTATTGAAGAGGGGTGTTATTTTTATTAAAGTTCAAGTTCAAAATCTGTCTGCAAAACTTAAATAACATTATCCTTTATCTGTTAAAAACATTTAAGATGTTCACTAATATTCTATGATAATTGGTTGGTTTGATTAGAAATCTCAAGCTGTACTTAGATGATCAATTCCAGAAAGTTGTTTTTTCTTGTTCTTACCTAAATCTGAAAGATTGACTCATAATTACTAACTGCAATTTCAGACAGTTTGCTGAAAGCTGAAATATTCAGGCTTCCCCAACCCTTGTTTCCATAGACTGTAACCTGTTTCTTGCACAAGAGAACTCTGCTGAAGAGGGTGTGGGAGGACTTTTCCTACAGCTGCATTTTGTTAGAAGCCACTTACTTTGTGTGTTTTCTTGATTCTCTTCACTTTGAGTGCTGGAACCTCATTAGGTGAATTGTTCTTTTTCTTTTTGTCCATTCCCTGAGGGTTAAACTCCAGCTGCTGGGATACCTTGGGTGACAAAAATCTTAAAAATGAAGGGAGGGGCAGTAATCTCTGGCTGAATGTATTAAAGTTTTGCCAGATGCCAAAAATAGAACTCCTCTGGATTGGCACCTAAAGGAAATCACTTTGTTCATTAGTTTTTTCAGCTGCCAAAGCTTGGTGTTATACTAGAATCAGGGCCCAAAGAAGCTCAACATATCTGCTAAGCCCTCCTGCAACTTATGGGAGACCAAAAAGGCCCACTGTCATTTCAGGAACACTCAGTTCAGAAGCTACATCATCATCCATGGGAATCCACAAATCTCTGCAAACCAGTAGTACCCAGATCCTTACCCCATGACTCTTACAACTGCCTCCAGACTTCCCTCCAACAGAGAGGAGAGAAGTTCTCTGTCGATTTTGTTGTTGGTGTCTTCCCAGGATCTAGTTTCACATCCTTCGGGCCTGGTAAATGCCTGAAGACAAAAGTATAAATCTCTTAAGAGCAGACACAATTCATTTCTTTGTCTGTAACCTCCACATTTTCAATAGAGCACATGTTTTAGGGAAGCTTGTTTAGTGGATGAACAGATAAATAATTGAATGACTTGAAAAAACCAAGGAAATCAGCCTCAAAAAAGCAAAGAGAGCTTTTAAAAAATTTACCCAGTTACTCATTTATTCAGTAATAATTCATCAAGCAATGGTTAAGTTTGACTCGATAAATACAACGTCATATAAGATAAAGCTCTTGATCACAAAAAGAAAAAGCCTGCAGCTTATCCTGGAATACAGCTGGTAGGTCAGTGACATACTAAAGTGTCTGTACTAACAGGTTCTATTATGGTGACATACACAGGATGCTGTACATAGGAGACAAGAACATAAATCAATTTCAGCCACTCAAGAAAAACTTGCCAGAAAAATTTTAAAAATGACATAAAGCAACATACAGCTAAGCAAAGAATGGATTAAGAACCAATTCTACTGAAAATAAAACTGATACTCTTTTCCCTGGAGACCACCTTGCTTATTAAATGAAAGATTGGATGTCTGCTCAATGAATTTCTTCTCTTTTTGAAGATAGCAGTTATTTGTGTAAGTGTGAGTGCTAACGTGGGGTAGGTCAGTTGGGGTGATTAGCAAATGGGAGGGATTAACAAACACATGAAATATCGAATCTCTCCACTCTTCACCTTACTTCCTGAACCATCCACCTCTATTCCTGTCAAGCTCCAGACCTAGGTTCCCTTCTATTTCAGGGGTATAAAATCTAGTCTTTTCTAAGTAATGATTTTGGCTTTTATCCTGGCCTTATTTTGGTGGGTGTTGATTGAAAATCTCACAGAAGAGTATCTACTCCAGCGTCATCCAACATAAATGAAAGCAGTTATAGTACATCTGGCTTTGTTAACCAGACAGAGACTCCCAAGAATTAATTTGATAGAAAGTATAATTCCATCAGGCAGGGCACAGTGGCCTGAAAATATAAAAATTAGCCATGTATGGTGGCGTGCACCTGTAATCCCAGCTACTTGGGAGACTGAGACAAGAGAATCACTTGAACCTGGGTGGCAGAGGTTGCAGTGAGCCGAGATCATGCCATTGCATTCAAGCCTGGGCAACAGAGCAAGACTCCATCTCAAAAAAAAAAAAAATTATGTATGTAATTTCATCAGATCTTCTTTTGGACAAAGCCCTTCTCCCTTCTTTTGGCACCCATTTGTATTGCAGGCCTTGAGTTTAATCCCTGCTTAATCTTTTACTGTTTAAGTATCTTTAGACAAAATACTTTCTCTCTGAGCTTCTTTATTTAGTTATAAAAAGAGTTTCTATGTCTAGGCTCAAGTGAGAAGGGGACTGATAGGAGAGCAGGAGAGGGTAAGAGAAAAACTTATGCTTCTGAGGCCTCCATTTCAGGGTATTGTATGCTGATCCACAACAACTATCAAGTACAAAATAACGTAAATGTTAGATAAAACCTTAGTATTTATTCTGAGCCATACAAGTTCACAATAGTGCTATGATTCAATATTTTATCATTGTGAGTGATAAAGTCACTTTCTTCTATAATCTAGGAAGAAAGAGCCATCTCAAATAGTTTTCATTTTAAATAGCACCACTGACAACCATAATACTTCACTTTGTAGTAATTAGGCTCTGTCACTATAAATATAGACTTCCTCTAAATGCAGGTGCTCAGGAACACTGAAACAGATAATTATGCTGTCTAATTTTAGACAGGATATTTCATGTCTGGTTTATTAAGTCATTTCAAGGGTCATGAACCACTTTGATGGTATGACTAAATATGACTAAGTACATAGGCCCTAGCTCCCGAAAATTGAATATATTAACAAACACAAAATTTAGCAAACAATAAAGTCTTTCCTGAACTTTTTAAGAATCAGTGAATATTGGTTTAAGCGGTGTTGCTCTATAGGACCAATGAACAGTAAGTCTATTATAAATTTTTAAATGTTTGTGATCTTATAGAAAACATTATTGGTAAGATTATACTGTTACATAGAACTAAAATAGTTCAATTGTTCACCTGCAATCACCCAGGATATTGTAAGAAAAACACTTGGGTTTATAGCTCTGAACATAAAGCCAGTATTATTTTCATGTCCCATCTAACCTCGAATTAGAGCTATTGTCACAGGAATAACATTCAAAATACTCTGGATACCTAGAACTTACTGTAAGCCATAACAATATTCATTGGAAGTTAGTTAATTCCGAAAATTGAGGAAGTAGCATCTAGTTCAGACTGCCACTGTTACTAGGTTGGTGCAAAAGTAACTGCAGCTTTGTGACAACCTAATAGTTGAGGTAAAATTCAAGGTGCTATTTCTATAATGCTTTCAGAAATAATGCTCTTTGTATTGTCATAAGTTGTACATATGTATATTTAATTGCTTTTTTAAATTATTCTTTGAGCTTTTCAATATGTTTCGTGTTTTGGGGTTTCTCCTAAAAAGTCGTAAGACAATACTCAGAAATAGAGATGAACTGTTTTCTTTTATAAGGTTGATCTTTCTAGATCACCATCATAAACTTGACAAAAATGATCCAAGAAGTTTCACTGATGCCTTTTTGGTCAGACAGCAGGAGGTAATTTTTTTTTTTTTTTTAGAGTTTTCCATAGCCTATTGTTTATTATTTAGTTTGATAGCATCTAAAGGAAAAACATTTCTTTTGAAGAAGAAAGATAACTTTACTCAAGTTAATGCTAATTTGTACACTCCAAATAATATTATTTATTGCATATTGCATTCTTGAGTATTCTCCATCACATTTTATATCACTTTCTGAAAAAAGCAAAACATACAGAAGATCTCACATGTGTTAGCTTTTAGAATTATTATTATTATTATTTTTTTTTTTTGAGACGGAATCTTGCTCTGTTGCCCAGGCTGGAGTGTAGTGGCGTAATGTCAGCTCACTGCAACTTCCGCCTCCCAGGTTCAAGCAATTTTTGCAGTCTTGAGTAATGTTTAAATTGGCAAACCTGACAAAAATTATATAATTAAAATTTGTTGCAAATATACACCATGGAATACTATGCAGCCACAAAATACGATGAGTTTGTGTCCTTTGTAGGGACATGGATGAACCGGGAAACCATCATTCTCAGCAAACTGACACAAGAACAGAAAATCAAACACTGCATGTTCTCACTCATAGGCGGGTGTTGAACAATGAGAACACATGGACACAGGGAGAGGAGCATCACACACTAGGGTCTGTTGGGGGCAACTAGGGGAGGGACAGCGGGGGGTGGGGAATTGGGGAGGGATAACATGGGGAGAAATGTCAGATATAGGTAAAGGGGAGGAAGGCAGCAAACCACATTGCCATGTGTGTACCTATGCAACAATCTTGCATGTTCTTCACATGTACCCCAAAACCTAAAACACAGTGAAATATATGTATATAATTGAAACAATGCTGGTCCCTTCCATGACCTCATGGAAGCTGCTCTCTGCCTATCTTTTTCTTTCTCCTTTTTCTCTCTCTCTCTCTCTGCCTAAATAAATTACTTTCTGAAAAAAAAGAAAAGAAAGAAAAATAAAGAAAGAAAAGAAACAGTGCTGGGAATATTCTAATCACTCAATTAAAATTTTCAACCTTCCCAAGTGGCAAACAGCCTTGCTCATTTTTAGAATTATATATTCTGGAATGTGCTTTATCCTAAAATTCTTCACAATATTTGTATAATTAAAAAAACTCCACTCAATTGAGGAGAAAATGTAATTGCTTTCTTTTTTAAATCCATGATAGGGTACTTCTTGTTATGGTTATCCATTACAAAATTATTTCATCGCTGGTTCATTTTACTCTTTCCGGAGAATGACACACACCTGCTGACTATTTCAGTGATGAAAATGTGGTGGCACTTGTTAATAATCTGTTCACGGCAGGTACAGAGAACACAGCCTCCATGTTTCGCTGGGGAATTTTGCTCATGATGAGATGTGCTGAGGTCCGGAGTAAATCTAAGATTCTGAGCATTGCCTGAAAGAGAGAAACCAGAAATCTCCTGGACTGGACAAATGCAGAATTTTATAGTCACACAGGGTAACCTGTAATCTGCGCCTTAAGGATAGTCTGTATCTTTAGTTTCCTTTCAATATAAGAAAGTAGATTTTGCTCTTTAAGCATCCTGAGATGCTCTGAAAGCATCATGATGTGCAGGTTCCCAGGGGAGCCTTAGGAATAGAGGCTGAGGGGTGGAAGCAGTGCTGGGAAAAAATGAACCAAAATTGGGAGAACACTGGATTTGATTTTCACAAGTAAAGAAAATGGGGAAGACTGTTCCCATACCCACTCCCAGCCCAGACTCTAAACAGTCTAATTCCATTTTAACCAGAAAAGGTCTACAATGAGATCACCTAAGTTGTGGGATCAGCCCAGCCTCAACTTGCACACGGAACTCAAATGCCATACACAGATGCTGTCATTCACAAAGTACAAAGATTTGCTAACGTTTTACCCACAAGCTGACCCCATGCAACAACTACAAATATATTTAAAAATTACTACATTCCAGAGGTAAGGCTTCAGAAGGGAAGGTGAGGGGAGAGAACTTCTGATGCTTACAATCACAGAAGCACTGAGATAAACTGTCAAAGACAATCCTGGCCTGCCTTTCCCTCCCTCGCCTCTTCCTCCCATCCTCCCTCCCCTCTCCCTCCCTTCCTTCCCCTTTTCCTCTCTCTGCCTCCTTCCCTACCATTCAACAAAAGTAACTAAGTGTCTATGTATGCGTGTGTATGTAATAGATGATAATTATTCTGTGAAACTTTATAAGACAGTATTACATTTTATGTTATAGTTGGGAGAACCGGGGCCCAGAGCGTTCCAGCAAGTGTCAGGAATGAAAGTTTGGTCTGTAGGGAGCTGGAGTCCCAGGTGAGGTGTGCCCCTCTCAGAGCCTGTGCTTTCCCCCACACAGCCTTCTTGCCAGGGTTACCTCCAGGCTTCACTTCTGACCTCTCACAGAGACACTCTCATGCCCTCTGCTTCCTAATATTGGGATATCTAGATGCATCCTCTGATTTCCCCCAGTAAGCAGAAGAACTACGTGTAGATCTTTTCTAAAGGTAAACTGAAGGCAGAAATTGGCATAAAGTCACACAGTATGCCGTAGTATTAATTTTTTTTCCTGATACCTAGTTCATTGCTTCTGGGCCCACCTCTGCATGAATCCACAAAATCACTGGTTATGTGGCCCCTACCCTCGCTATTGCTTCCTATTCTGTGGGGACAAACAGACTGTATCCATCTCTGCCTTCTCTTCTCAGCACACATGAAGCACACTGTTGGGCTGAATGAATCAGATTAGCAATGAAATAGAAAAGCAAATCCAAACTATGTCAAAAGAATTTTTAAAGACCATAGAAACAGTAATGGTGGCAGGATTGTAGTTCTAGCCATTGACTTTGCTGTGAGGTAGATAGAGCATTGTATTAGAAAGGGGGCCGGGGGCCGGGGGCCAGGGGCCAGGTGCAGTGGCTCACACCTGTAATCCCAGCACTTTGGGAGGCTGAGGAGGGCAGATCATGAGGTCAAGAGATCGAGACCATCCTGGCCAACACAGTGAAACCCCATCTCTACTAAAAATACAAAAAGAAATTAGGTGAGGCGGAAGAATCACTTGAATCCAGAAGGTGGAGTTTGCAGTGAGCCGAGATTGCGCCACTGCACTCCAGCCTGATGAAAGAGCAAGACTCCATCTCAAAAAAAAAAAAAAAAGAAAGAAAGAAAGAAAGAAAGGGGGCCAGGTATAGTGGCACACACTTGTAATCCTAGCACTTTGGGAGGTCAAGGCAAGAGGATCGCTTGAGCTTGGGTGTTCAAGACCAGGCTGGGCAACATAGCGAGACCATGTCTCTAAAAAAAAAAAAAAAAAAAAAAACTTTAAATATAGCCAGACGTAGTGACATGCATTTATAGTCTCAGCTATTCATGAGATTGAAGCAAGAGGATTGCTTGAGCTCAGGAGTTTGTGGCTGCAGTGAGCCATGATTGCACCACTGCACTCCAGCCTGAGTGGCAGGAGCAAGACCCGGTCAAGGAAGGAAGGAAGGAAGGAAGGAAAGAAGGAAGGCAGGAAGGCAGTAAGGCAGGAAGAAAGGAAGGAAGGAAGGAAGGAAAGAAGGAAGGCAGGAAGGCAGGAAGAAAGGAAGGAAGAAAGGAAGGAAGGAAGGAAGGAAGGAAGGAAGGAAGGAAGGAAGAAAGGAAGGAAGGAAGGAAGGAAGGTGGGTATAGGGGGTCTGATTTACTTTGCTACTGAGACTCAGCCTCAATCATTTCTTTTTTTTTTTTTTTTTGAGATGGAGTCTTACTCTGTCACCCAGGCTGGAGTGCAGCAGCATGATCTCAGCTCACTACAACCTCCGCCACCCAGGTTCAAGCGATTCTCCTGCTTCAGCCTCCCGAGTAGCTGGGATTACAGGTGCACACCACCACACCCAGCTATTTTTTGTATTTTTAGTAGAGACAGGGCTTTGCCATGTTGGCTGGGCTGGTCTCAAACTCCTGACTGCAGGTGATCTGCCCACTTTGGCTTTCCAAAATGCTGGGATAATAGGTGTGAGCCACCACACCTGGCTTCAATCATCTCTTTTGTGAAATTGAAACAACTAGCACAGTTGCTATGAGGAGGGGAAAGTCTGTACAATATCGAGATACAAAGAATCATTCATAGACAGAGTAGTTTATTAATATTATTATTTTCAAACATAGGGCCGCTAGCCTTGGAACTTCTGGACTCAAGCAGTCCCTGTGCCTCAGCTTTCTGAGTAGCTGGAACTACCGGTGTGCACCATCACACTCAGCCTAAAATTTTAAAACAGAACATTTTAAAGCAGTTGTTTGCTTTTTGTAATTTGAAAAACTATACAGATTCATGTTGTAAAACAGCTGATCACCAACACAGTATTCCAAAGTCTTCTAAAAGAGGCAACTATAGGATCAGGTATGGTGGGTCACACCTGTAATCCCAGCACTTTGGGAGGCTGAGGTGGGTGGATCACTTGAGGCCAGGAGTTTGAGACCAGCCTGGCCATCATGGTGAACCCTAGCTCTATTAAAAATACAAAAAAAAAAAAAAAAAAAAAAAGAGAAAAAAAAAGAAAAAAAAGAGGCAACTGTAATGAACCAAAATGAAGTAGAGAGGGAGAGATTTTGGTTTTTATCATTATTTTATTTTATTTTTTTTTAGTTCACAGAATATTCTTTCTCACATCACAATTAAAATTACTTTCTCTTTTGTATAAAGTTGTTTCCCAGTATGCAGCATGCTCTGGCAGCAGGAAAACTTGTTTTTGAGAATGTTTTGATGGGCTTCTTTGATTTAATATCCATTATCATAGTCACTGGAGATAAGAGCCAACCTTCACTGAGCCCCCAAGCCTTCCAGGAGCTGTGCCAATTTCTTTCATACATATCCTTTCCTCTAAGTCTCAGTCCCAAATGAAGACTATTTAACTCTCATCATACAAATATAGAAAGTGGGGTTTATCTAAAGGTAAATGACATGCTATTATCACATAGCCACTACATGACCAAGAAAGAATTTGTTCTCAGTTCTGAGTCTAAGGCTTGAGTTTTTTAGTAAGCACATGAATAAAAATGTGGTTAGGAAAGTGAATATTCCACACTAAGCCTCAAGTTGATCTGCCACCTTTCTGCTTCCCCATCTTCCTTTTCCTTCCAGAACACCCTGCTTCTGAAGAATTGCCAACCAACATCATGCTATGTTTTTAGAGAGTGACCTTTTTAGGCAGAACTTTGGTCCCTGTCACTAATATGAACATCTTTATTTCCAGGGCACTGAGGTTATCATCTTGTCGGCTTCCATAGCTCGGGATCAATGACAGTGGGAAAAACCAGACACTTTTAATCCTGAGCATTTCCTCAACTCTAAGGGAAAGTTTATCAAGAGAGAAGTGTTCCTGCCCCTTTCAGTGGGTCATGTATCTTACTTGAGAAAGGTGGTTTGAAAAACCTGGAGAGACTTAAGACTGTGCTAAGGTTTTGTACTTTTCCATATGGCACTAAACTTCAGAACTGTGGAAGATTGGAAAAAGCACGGGTTCTAAATTGGCTATGGGACATTAGGCACTAGAGCAACATTTTCTTAGGGAATCTTTGAAGATTCCTTCTGCCTAAGGCTAGGATTGAACCTCAGGAGGCTGAGGAGAAAGTTAAGCAGAAAGACAACAGCAGCGACTTCACCCCAACCAGAAAAGTTCTGCGTTAATATGTGTAAATAGAAGTGTTTTTTGGTTTTGTTTGTTTTGTTTTGTTTTTAGGGATTTCTTTGGAGAAGGTGGGTGGAAGGAAAGAGCTTTTCATTATTATAAAATTTGAAATTCAGAAAACTAAGTGAATTTGCTCCATAAATGGCTGAAGCTTAACAGCTTGAAATAAATTACCTGTTCCTAGGAGAGTCGCAGCAAAGCTGCACCATAAGCAGGTTGTGATTTTGGCCTTTCCACTTCTACAAATAATGGCTGAGCATTCATTCCAGATATCCACTCATTGATGGATAAACAGCAGCCACCCCAAGAAAAGGCTTTCTTCACTCACTGATAACTAAGTAATACAAGATATGAAGTACAATTCAGTCTAATTTTTACACACACACATACACACAAAGATATAGGGGAAAATATTACATGTATTAATGACTTTCAAGTAAAAAATGTAATATCACACCTGGAACAAGAATTAAAAGAAATGAAAAACAATCTGTGTATAATTTGCAGTGTTATAAACTCAATTTCTCTCAACATTTCTTGATTTATATTTTGAAAAAAAAAGTCTAGAAACCTAAGCATTGGTGTCTGGAAGTCACATTAACAACATCTAATACTGAGCAATCATTTTATAAGAGAAGACATGGAAAAACAATTTTTTCATGCATAAAGTTTTTTTTTTTCCAAACTCTTTTCCAGATTCTTGGACTTCCTGCTATTAGTATTTAGAGATAAGGAATTATGTTTTCCTTAACACTCCCTTTTTACTGTGAACAACAATTACTTATTTTGTCTCGTGAGCTCTAATCAATATTGTGTACAAGCTCCTTCTGGTTTCTTACACAACTGAGCCTGGAGGCTTCTCTGTACTAAGAGACAAGTAGCCATAGTCCAGATTTTTGCAGAGTGGCTTATTCTCAAAGGATTCTGCTGTTTACTTCAGGAATTTGAAACTTCCCTAGTTATACTGGGCCTTTTGTTTTCTGTTTTAATCCAGAAAATTCAGTAGTAATCCTATCTTTATTAGAGGCAAAAAAGTATATTTTTGTGTGCGTATATATATACACACACACACACACACACACACACACACACACTATATATATATACACATATATATATAGAGAGAGAGAGAATCAGGGTCTTGCCCAGGCTGGAGTGAAACTGAATAAGGCCTAAACATAGGGCACATAATTCACACTCTAAGCTACTTTACCTATCATCCAGTCAGATGACACCACTCAGTCATGCATTTATTTCTGGGCAGGTGGGAAAATCTGACCTAAAAAGCTAGATTAGGCATTCCTTCCATGGGCAACCCCAGCACTCTATCTTGCAATACTGATAAAAAATATAATACCTATTTAGCCAGGCACGGCGGCTCACACCTGCAATCCTAGGACTTTGGGAGGCTAAGGTGAAAAAGTTGCTTGTGCTCAGAATTCAAGACCAGCCTGGGCAAAATGATGAAACCCTGTCTCTACTAAAACACAAAAATTCAGCTGTGGGTGGTGGCACACACCTGTAATCCCAGCTACTCAGGAGGCTAAGGCAGGAAAATTGCTTGAACCTGGGAGGCAGAGGTTGTAGTGAGCCAAGATTGTGCCACTGCGCTCCAGCCTGGGCAAAAAAGTGAGACTCTGTCTCAAAAAAACAAACAAACAAAATAAATTACTTATTTACTATAAGATTCACCTATTACACAGCACACCCCTTGAGAGCAACAGTCTCAGAGCCAAGCTCGAGAGACATTGACATTAAACATATGAATCTTGTTGACATTAAACATACATTTGTGAGTTGAATGGTTAGCTTTTATTTAACAAACATTTCCAGGCAATATCTGTAGCCTTTCACTTCCCAAAAAGCTTGCTTTGTTATCAGATGTGGTGAGAAAATGTTTCTCATTTTTGGAGTCAATCTATTTGCAGGAAGTCCTATATAAATAATACTAATTTGGAAGTGGTAATTTGGGATACTTTCCCCTATTTTTTTTTTTTTTTTTTTTTTTGAGATAGAGTCTCCCTCTGTCACCCAAGCTGAAGTGAAGTGCAGTGGCGTGATCTTGGCTCACTGCGACCTCCGCCTCCCAGTTTCTAAGCAATTCTCCTTTCTCAGTCTCAGCCTCTGGAATACCTGAGATTTCAGGCATGAACCACCATGCCCGGCTAATTTTGTATTTTTAGTAGAGACAGGGTTTCACCATGTGGGACAGGTTGGTCTCAAACTACTGATCTCAGGTGATCCACCTGCCTCCGCCTCCTAAAGTGCTAAAATTACAGGTGTGAGCCACCACACCCAGCCAAAATATCTGCTTTTAAATATTTTTGTGAGCTTTGACGTCTTCAGTACACTTGTCACACTTATCTTGCAAATTAAAGAAACAAAAACATGAAATCTAACTAAATTATCTGCAACATTTTGCTGACCATAAAGCAAGCAGCAGGTTTAGGATTTACAGATTATGGGAGCAGGAATGAAAAGACCTGGTTAGGTCTTCTGAAGGACTAGAAGTAGAAACTTTTAATATTGCTACATTTTAGTACAATATACTACTTTTGCTCTATAAAACAACCACAAAGCTCATTAAATTTAAGCTGAAAGAAAAATACCATTCTCAACATAATGTCTTAAGAAATATATACATAGAATCATTAAGCCCTCAGTTGTTTTAATAAAAACCTACCTAGAAATGCTTCCTTTCTCAATTTTAACTTATTCCCCCTTTTAGATACCTTAACATTTCCCAAATAATCCATGTTTCAAAATAATACTAGTCAAGCCTCTTTCCTCAGGGTGCTTCAGCAGCTTCTTAACATTGATTTCCAAGGTCCCATGATCTAGTTTCTACTCATTCCTCTGGCTTCAGGCTGAGAACCTAGTTCATGCTGTATATCCTAGCCAGAGTCAAATTTCTTTCAGCCCTCAAATCTATCATGATCCCTTCCTCATATTCCCTGTCTTTGCCTGGCCAGCTTCTCACCCTATGTATGAGAGTTTAGATACAAAGAAAGCTCTTGTACAAAGCATGAGCCCTCCCTGATTCTCCAAGCCACATTAGGTACCTTTACTATTTTCTCCTGATACACTTGGCTTTACTTGTCATAACATTTTTCACATTTAAATATTACCATTTTACTGTGTGTCTTTCCATGGAGCTCATAAAGCAAACCTGGCTTTTGTGCTTCATTATGTATATCCAGTGCTTAAACTAGAAGACAGAGCTCATGAGACTCAGGGAAGGTGAAATGGGTGATCTACACATTCCAAAGTAGAAGAAATTACATAAGGACCATTTTTATCTTTGTCTAGATTGTTTTTCAGATTTTTGTGACAATATGTTTTCTAACCCCCCAAGATGTCTGAGTCCAGGTCACCAGATGTGTGCTGGTGAGTCATTAGCCAAGATGGAATTTTTCCTGTTTTTCACCAGCCTCCTGCAGAAGCCCCCCTTCCTGCCCCCCCTGGAGTCTCCCATCTGGACCTGGACCTTAGCCCGGACATTGCCTTCACCACTTGACCAGTGCTTCATAAGACATGTGCTTGAGTCTCAGTTCTCACTGTTATCTTGTCCTTAGTATGGATTTCTCTCCTTCCTGCATTTTGCAAGCCACAATATTCTGCCAAGCACTTTGAGATTATTTAGGCAGTTAGCTGCACTGTCACAGAGTGTTCTCACGTCACCTCAGATTGAGTTCCTATGCTTAATTGCCATAGTGGAAACATCCCTACTGCTATCCTCTGTCCAACAAATAAACAAAACATTTGACAAACAGAACCTTCACTTAGTGCTTTAGGGTTTTGTCTTTCAAACATGAAACTGTTTGGTCCTTCTATCATCGGTCAATAGCTATAACTGATGTGTGTTTGAGAGGGAAAGGTGCTTTATAACATTTTCTCCTGAGATCATGGACAGCATCAAAATGGCAATGAACAAAACTGCAATGAAGAAAATTAAACTCTTAAGTGAGGATCACACCATACTAAACATGAGGCATTGGTTTTATTCTGTGAGTAACTAAAAAACAATGGTTAATAACAGAGAATTGTTTGGGAGTACAGCCAGCTTGCTGAGATCATGCCTGTAATCCCAGCACTTTTGGAGGCCAAGGTGGGCAGATCACTTGAGTCCAGAAGTTCAAGACCTTCCTGGGCAACATAGCAAGAGTTCATCTCTACTAAAAATACCAAAAAAAAAAAAAAAAAAAAAAAAAAAAAATTAGCCAGTCTTGGTCATGTGCACCTGTAATCCCAGCTACTCTGGAGGCTGAGGCATGAGAATTGCTTGAACCAGGAAGGCAGAGGTTGCAGTGAGCTGAGATTGGGCCACTGCACTCTAGCCTGGGTGGCAGAGTGAGACTCTGTCTTGACAACAACAAAAAAGTATTCACTCCTTTTCCTAACAAAATTGGAACTTGAAGACTCCCACATCCCAGTTTCCAATGCTCTGAAGTCCCAGGGAAGGTATGAGCAAGGGACTCTTATCAGCACAATAAAGGAATCATTGTCAGTTCCCTTGAGACACAAAGCGTCTTTAGCCTTTATGAAATCAAATACTTCCCCATTATCAACATAAATCCTTCTCCCCTGCTCTTAGCTGATTCTTGCCAAAGGAAAAATTGCACTGAATAAAATTAAACGAAGAATACTTTATTTAAGGGTATTACAACAGGGGAGTGAGGCCAGAATTGTCTAAATGAAACTCTGCTAAAATAAAGAGAAAAAGGTTTTAAAGCAGTAGGGTGAGTTGTGAAAAAGTACTGAAGGGAGTTAGGGAGAGTTTGATCAGTAGGATGTGCCCACAATATTGTGTGGCTCCTAAATTTACAAATATTTTTCCCTGCAACCAAGTCATCTGTGCTTGCTAATTGGTTCACATTGAAATCAGACTCCTACCCTCCCACAGAGACTGGAGTTGTGGAAGTTTAATCCGTTGATTATTGCTTTTCAAAAAGATGTCTCATAAGCCCTTGAGAAAGAAATTTCTGGATTGTAAAACTAGCAAACTTTTTAATAGATTTATGTCTCAATGCAGGAGAGAAATCATTTACAAATGAAAATTTTCCCAAGTAAATGCTCTAAAGGGAGATCAGGGCTTAGAGTCCAAAAAACAAAAACCAAAATTGTCTAAAGTTTAGTTAAGCTGAGAAGAACATTAGGTGATCTTGGTCATCCCCAACCAGTATGTTCTATAAAGTCTTTAATTTTTTTTTAATTTTGTATTTTTAATTTTTGTGAATACATAGTTAGTGTATATGTTTATAGGGTACATGAGATGTTTTGATGCAGGTGTGCAATGTGAATTAGATAAGTCCATTGAAAAATGCTCTGGTTCCCTGACTTCCCAGTGGAGCTAAATGAAACTATAAATAATTTAAAAAATGGAAGCTGCTCATCTTAGTTCATTGTTTGAACACATTTAAGGGGTAGCTGCGTTTTCTGAATTACACTTAGTTCACAATTGGTGTTCAGTAATATATCAATTAATTCTGAATCCAAAGTCAAAATTAATTAGTGCTGCAGTCCCCAACCTTTTTGGCACCAGGAACTGGTTTTGTGGAAGACAGTTTTTCCATGAACCAGGGGTTTGGAAGGAGATGGCTTTGAGATAATTCAAGCACATTACATTTCTTGTGTACTTTATTTATCTTATTATTACATTGTAATACACAATAAAATAATTCTACAACTCACCGTAATGTAGAAACACTGGGAGCCCTGAGCTTGCTTCCTGTAACAGTCCTATCTGGGAGCAATGGGAGACGGTGACACTGGAAGTGTGTTCCATATGTCCAGGCTACTTTCTGATCTCACGGTGGTTGCAGCCACTGCAAAAATCCCTGCTTCACAGAGTTAAGATGTTGAAAACGGAAGCAGGCTTTTCAGCGCTTTCTTTTGTGGCAATCTCAGGATATTCCACCTTGACTTTAATCCAGAACATATGGAGATTTGAAATTATTTCAAACAAACTTAAGGCCACCAGATGCAGCTTACATTTGAAGTACAACTCACTTGCCACTATAAAGTCTGCTACCAGATGCAGGTTAACTGTCACTTGCCACTCACTGATAGGGTTTTGATGAGTCTGCAGGCAACTGATTTATTATGGTCTCTGTGCAGTCAACCCTCTCTGCTAATGCTAATCTGTATTTGCAGCTGCTCCCCAGTGCTAGCATCACCACCTCAGCTCCACCTCAGACCAGCAGGCATTAGATTCTCGAAAGGAGCACGCAGCCTAGATCCCTTGCATGCACAGTTCACAATAGGATTCATGCTCCTAGATGAGAATTCAATGCTGCCGCTAATTTGACAGGAGGCAGAGCTCAGGCAGTAATGTGAGTGATGAGGAGCAGCTATAAAGACAGATGAAGCTTGCTCACTTGCCTGCTGCTCACCTCCTGCTGTGTGCCCTCATTCCTAGCAGGCCACAGATCAATACCAGTCTGTGGCCTAGGGGTTGGAAACCCCAGAATTAGTGGACTACTTTCTCTTGCAGGGAATAGAAACAGCTTTAATTAAAGATCAAGAAATCTAACCTGGGCAACATGGTGAGACCCCATCTCTACTAAAAATACAACAACAACAACAAAAATGTAGCTGGAGTGTGATAGCATCTGTGGTCCCAGCTACTCTGTAGGCTGAGGCAGGCAGATCACCTAAGGTCAGGACTTCAACACCAGCCTGGCCAACATGGTGAAACCCTGTCTAATAAAAATACGAAAATTAGCCAGGCATGGTGGCACAAGCCTGTAGTATCAGCTGCTTGGGAGATGAAGTGAGAGGATCACTTGAGCCCAGGAGGCAGAGGTTGCAGTGAGCTGAGATTGTGCCACCGCACTGTAGCCCAGGCAACAGAGTAAGACACTGTCTCAAAAAAAAAAAAAAAAATCTAATTTTAATTGCAACCCTGTCTTTCATCCAAATTTAGGACTCTATGACTACATATTGGCAGTGATGTACTTCGCATATCTGCTATCACAAGCAATCAGTTTTTAACGTCAATATGAGAAAATAACTTTTAGTAATAATCATAAAGTAAAACAAATAAAACCTTACTCTTTTGGTTGCAGTTTGATACAATAATATTTCATGTAAATGTCAAGTTAGTGATAAGTAAACTTTAATAAAACTGAAATGTCCACAAAAGAAATGTATTAGTTCGGAAGGGCATGGTGGCTCATGCCTGTAATGGGAGGCTGAGGCAAGTGGAACACCTGAGGTCAGGAGCTCTAGACCACCCTGGCCAACATGGTGAAACCCTGTCTCTACTAAAAATATAGAAATTAGCTGGGCATGGTGGCAGATGCCTGTAATCCCAGCTACTCAGGAGGCTGAGGTGGGAGAATTGCTTGAACCTGGGAGGCGGGGGTTGCAGTGAGCCGAGATAATGCCACTGCACTCTAGCATGGGAGACAAAGTAAGAACCCCAAAAAAAAAAAAAAAAAAAAAGAAATCTATTAGTTCATTCTCACACTGCTATAAATACCTGAGACTGGGTATTTATAAAGAAAAGTGTTTTAACTGGCTCATGTTTCTGCAAGCTGTACTGGAAGTATAGTTGCTTCTGCTTCTGGGGAGGCCTCAGGAAGCTTTCAGTCATGGCAGACGGCAAAGTGGGAGCAGGAGCAAGAGAGAGAGAAGGGAGGTGCTATGCACATTTAACCGACTAGATCTTGTGAGCACTCACTCATCAGAAGAGCAGCACCAAGGGGATGGTGCTAACCCATTCATGGGAAACCATGCCCATGGTTCAATCACCTCCCACCAAGCCCCATCTCTAACACTGGGGATTACAATTCAACACGCGATTTGGCGCAGACACAGATCCAAATGATAGCAAGAAACAACTAAGACAACAACTAAATTGTACCACTCATGTAATGCTTTATTTTCTTGATTCATTCCTTAGTTGTTGTTGTTTTTTTTTAATTAACAACAAACGGAATAGCCAGGCATGGTGGCTTATGCCTATAGGTCCAGCTACTTGGGAGGCTAAGGTAGGAGGGTCACTTGATCCAAGGGGTTTGAGGCTGCAGTGAGTTATGATGATGCCACTACACTCCAGGCTGGGTGACAGAACGAGACCCCATCTCTATTTTTTTTTTTAAAGAATAAATTTCAATTAAAGACATTACTCATATCCAGTAAAACAATTTGTCTGTGAAACAAATTTGCACTTATCAAAAATAATACATTTTGCTGTTTCCTTATTTTAAATTTTACACATCATAAGCCACATAGAATGGCAGGATTGAAGTAACTCAAGTTCTATTCCTCAGACACTACATTTGCTATGGTATTGTTTATGTTAAATCTGTTCTTGAAATGCAGGTATTTATATTTAGGGATTGGAGGCACAAGGTACATTCAAAGTGAGTGCTAAAGATTCTTAACCCAGCCAGGGACGTTGGCTCTCGCCTGTAATCCCAACACTTTGGGAGGTCAAAGAGGGCAGATCACCTGAGGTCAGGAGTTTGAGACCAGCCTGGCCAACATAGTGAAACCCTGTCTCTACTAAAAATGCAAAAAATAGCCAGGATTGGCAGCATGCACCTGTAATCCCAGCTACCTGGTAGGCTGAGGCACAAGCATTGCTTGAACCCAGGAGGAGGTGGAGGTTGCAGTGAGTTGAGATTGTGCCACTGAACTCCAGCCTGGGCAACAGAGTGAGACTCTGTCTTCAAAAAAAAAAAAAAAAAAAATTTACTCTCAAAATAAATGCATTTAGTTGAGTGTTTGTATGAGACAGAGACAGAGAGAGAGACAGACAGTGACAGAAAAGCAGAGATATTAGGAGGACAACACAGAGTCTTTTCAATGATCTTCCACACAGAAAAAAATGGTGAAGAAAAATAAAAATGTGCAAATTTGAAAATTGCATCTGCTTTGCTAAAATTTCAGCAATAATCATGAGAATTTTTTATAATTTAGAACAATAATTTTTTTTTCAGATAGAAGCATTTTATCACTAAGCACATGACAGTAATAAAAAGCAGAAATACGTTTATTCTGGCTTTATCATTGTTTTAAAATATCTAACGATGATGCACAGCTAACTCTTTACTGCCAAGCAAACTCTACCCATCGCCTGGTCCTTGGCATGCCGCTCAGTAGAAGTCAGAGAATCCCCTTTCTTCCGCTCCAACAGAATCCCAGTCAGGGAGAAAAATGACCAATTTCTTTCCTTCCTCCCTCCCTCCCTCCCTCTCTCTCTCTTTCTTTCTCTGCCGAGCAAACTCTACCCATCACCTGGTCCTTGGCATGCCACTCAACAGAGATCAGAGAATCCCCTTTCTTCCACTCTCCAACCGGGGAGAAAAATGACCAATTCCTTCCTTCCTTCCTTCCTTCCTTCCTTCCTTCCTTCCTTCCTTCCTTCCCTCCTTCCTTCCTCCCTTCCTTCCTTCCTTCCTCCCTCCCTTCCTTGCTTCCTTCCTTCCCTCCTTCCTTCCTCCCTCCCTCCCTTTTTTTTATTTCTTCCTTCCTTTCTCTCTCTCTCTCTCTCTCTCTCTCTCTTTCTCATGGAGTCTCGCTCTGTTGCCCAGGCTGGGGTGCAGTGGTACAATCTCAGCTCACTGCAACCTCTGCCTCCAGGGTTCAAGCGATTCTCCTGCCTCAGCCTCCCGAGTAGCTGGGATTAGAGGTGTGGACCACCACATCCAGATAATTTTTTTGTATTTTTAGTAGAGATGGGTTTTCACTATGTTGGTCAGGCTGATTTTGAACTCCAGACCTCAGGTGATCCACCCGCCTCAGCCTCCCAAAGCTCTGGGATTACAGGCATGAGACACAGCACCCGGCCTGACCAATTTCTAATATAAGGTTATTGCAGGCTGGGCATGGTGGCTCACACCCGTAATCCTAGCACTTTGGGAGGCTGAGGTGGGTGAATCACCTGAGGTAAGGAGTTCAAGACCAGCCTGGCCATCATGGTGAAACCCCATCTTAAAAAAAAAAAAAAAAAAAGAAAGAAAAAATTTAAAAAAAAAAAAAAAAGGTTATTGCCTTTGTAACTTTGTATATTATTCCACCCAGTTAGGATAGAAAGACTGTAGCATAAATCCTATAACCTCAGGGGCCTGGGACAACATTATCCCAGCCTGGCTCGGAAAGTCAACCGGCAGGCTTAGGACTTTTCTTTGACATAGGGACACCAGTTAGAGAATTCTTACAGAAGCTGACTGCATTCCAAAGTCCTCCCTGAAAGTTACCTAGCTTTGTTAAACATTATCTGGTGCCCCTTATACCTCCTTATTCCTCTCCCAGGTAAGTTGAATTCAAGATATCAAATTGTGCCCACTTTTTCGTGGACCTCATGGTCTTTCCAAATAAGCTCAAAGTCACAAGATGTTTTGGACGTAGAAAATGGCCTAAGGATGGTCCAATTTAATACTCAGGGGTTTGGGTCAGAGACAAGTCATGCAGTGTTAAAGTAATGCTTATGTATGCTGTAATGCCAGTGGTCATTAGGTAATACCCCATGCCTAGGTGGACTTAACACAGACTTGACTTTGCTTTCAGTAGTTGGCACTGATCCATTACATAACATTTTGGATGTCAACAGTCAGGATTAAACTATGCCAAAGCATATTTCACCCCCATAAAAAAAAAAAAAAAAAAAAAAAAAAAAACTACTTGCAAGTCTGCATTCCGGATGTTTCTAATAAACAGGTATAATGTGATTATCTCTTTAAAACAAATCTGTGACTAAATCTTCCAGAATTTTATGACTGGGGTTTTTTAGTTTCTAACTCTTGTGTTAGGATTGGTCTAACACAAATGAAAGACTGAATATATATATGGACAATGACCAGATCATATATGGTAAAATATGAAAAAAGACAGAAAAGAGTCTTAGTAAAAACCACTGGTTTGGATTTGATTTTGTGAGTGTGTTGTATGTCTTCTGCTCTTTGTCATTAAAGACTAAAGCCTAATTAGAATGAAAAGTAAACTGAACAATAACACACTACTGCTAATTATAATAATCATCATAGCTAATTTTGAGTATTTACCATATGCCAGACGCTGTCCTAAGAATTTTTTATTCAACTTAATCCTAGAAAAATTCTTATGAAGTTGGTATCACTTATTACAGAATGCCAACCTACAAGTTTTGTGACAAGGAACTAACCTGAGAAGTCAAACCACAGCCTCTGGAGTAATCAGCTTAAAAGGTCAGGAGTTGGTCAGGGACTGCCAGCTTCTCTTCCCCCTCCCCAACTCAGAGCCCACCTGAGAAAGCCCTAAACCAATCATATAAGAAGCTGTCCTTCTAGATGACCTGCCTCCAGCTCCTGCATGCCAATATGCTCCGAGCAGAGCACAACTAAAGTCTTTCTCTTCCCGCTATTATTAAGTATAATTGCATGGGTCAGAGTTAAACAAGCAAGGAAAACTTTATTCAAGACTACTGCATTAGAGGTCAGATGTGGCGGCTCAAGCCTGTTATTCTAGCATGTTGGGAGGCCAAGGCAAGTGGATCATTTAAGGCCAGCCTGCACAACATGACGAAACCGTCTCTACTGAAAATTAAATAAATAAATAAAATATTCTGGTGTGGTAGCATGCACTTGTACTCTCAGCTACTCAGGAGGCTGAGGCAGGAGAATCGCTTTAACCAGGAGGCAGAGGTTGGGTTGCAGTGAGTCAAGACTGCATCACTGCCCTCCAGCCTGGATAACAGAGCAAGACCGTCTCCAAAAACAAAAACAAACAAACCAAACAAGACAAAAAAAGGATTGCAACGGGGGAGAGAGATTAAACTCCAATTCTTTGAAACAAAAGGTGGGAACATTTTAAGCATTAAGGTGAGAATGTTAAAAGGGACATTGGTCAATGTGCTTATGTCATAAATGTTTGCTGATTGGCACTTTGAGAAGTTGGGCTTCCACCCTCCCACAGAGATTGAAAGTTAGAGTTGTCTGGTTTTGCTTGTTTGGGTTTTTTGTTTTTTTTGGTAATTACATTTCAAAAGGATGGCTCCTAGGTCCTTAAGAAAGACTTACCCGGATCTTTCTTAGATTTATATTTCAAAGGAGCAGATAAACAATTTACAATCGAAAGTCTTCTAAAGTAAATGCTCTAAGAAAAGGGAAGTCAGGGACCTACAGTCAAGAAGCTTATCTAAAATTTAGCAAAACTGAGGAACTGGTAAGATCATCTTGGTCACTATAAAGCTTTCCTATTGCCCTGCCTGCCTTCGCTTCTGGCTAAGCACAAATGATGTTGTCTGACTCCCATACTATACCTAGCTCTGCAAACACAGCCTCTATTTGTTCTACTTTTGGGACGGCTGCAGTCTCCTCAAAGTTTTCTTGTTCTTTTTTAACATTAGAAATCTAAGTTTGAATTTGGTTAATTCCTTGCTTTGAAGATAACCAAGTCTTAATGCTTTGTTTGTGACTGTTGGCTGCATACTGCCTGAAAACCGATCACAACTTCTTAGTCTCTCCAAAGTAATCTGGACTTCGTTATCTTCAACTAGAAAAGTAAATTCACAGATTTGCCCTCCCTAATTACAGAGCAAAGTACTGGCTGCAGTTATAGAGATGTCATGGTGTTCAGGAGTCACAGCCCTTTGTTAACTTATCTGAATCAGTTGATTCAAATTCTGGCTCCACCTTTTTCCCACCCCTTACAATTCATCATAAGTGGCTGACAAGTCCTGACTCAGCCTGTAGAGGTGTTGCAATTGTGCAGTGTGTTAATGACTTCCTGACTTTTCACCCTTACAAGAGTTTGAGAATGTATTATTTCATATTCCTAGATAATGAAATAGTCACATTTCTGAAATAGTTTGAAATCCAATGATGAGTCAATGGCTCATTGGGACAACCTTTAAAATAATAAGGCTCTTTAAAAAGACACTATAAAGCATCATAGAGCTCTCTTTGCCAATTTACCAATTCATATCTACTATCTTTCACCCTCCTGTTATCTTTAAATGTTTTCAAATTTCTGCAAATTATTATCTTCATGACATTGTTAACAATTAATAGGGAATACAGAATAAATAAACTTTTTGGTTTTGGTAAGTGACAAAATAGAACACAGAACTAAAAATGAGAATATGTCAATGTTTCTCAAACTTTAATGTGAACCATCCAATGATCTTGACAATGCAGAGTCTGATTCAGCAGATTTGGAATCGGGCTTGAGATTCAACGTTTCCAAATGCCTTCTTGGAGATGCCCAGGTTGCTGTTTCACAGAAAACATCTTGAGTAGCATATGTGTGTTTATATAAAGACAATACTCAGAAAATATACAGAGGCTGCATTATTACTACTTTATATAGTTTATGCTTAGAAAAATGTAGGTATATACGTAGGTATATACACATGAAAATATAATAAAATAAAGCCATCTTTGGCTGGGCATGATAGCTGAGGCCTATAAGCCCAGCGTGTTAGGAGGCCAATGCAGGAGGATTGCTTGAGTCCAGAATTTTAAGACTAGTCTGGGCAACATAGCAAGGCACTATCTCTGTAAAATAAAAACAAAACAAAACAAAACAAAAAACTCATACTTGAAACATGCCAAATATTAAAAGAGATTTGGGGTCATCTGTACATTTTGTTTCTTTAATAATAATTTTCTTTTTCTTCATAATATTTCCCTAATTTTATGCAGTGTGTATAACTTTTTCTTTTAATAAAAAGTTTGTTTTTTTTTTTTTTTTTTTCAAAGCAAAAAGCCACATCAAGTTTTATCGTCATGCACTGGTAACGTCCAACAAAAATAAGCAGCAAGTCAAATGTAATTATTCCTGAAAGGAAATGATGGTTGTAAACCAAGAGTTTTAAGAGAGGGTGACACTTGCCTGATCCCGGTAACTATGCAATTCTGACATTTGTCTTATGGTCACTGGAGTGGCTTCTGGAAGTCTTTGATGTGGTTCATCCACCAAACACAATTTTAGATAATCTTATTTTTCAGTGGAGTAGACGTAAGATCAAACAGCCAAGGCCCAGCCATTCTCAGAGATTTCTTAGTATTGAAGATGCCCAATTCACTTTGGATGCATTCCCAGGTCACTTGTAAATTGGGTAAGATTTCTCAGGCTCTTCACATGACAGGGTTCTGCTTGGATGAGGAGCACCTGTGAAGCAAATTCAACAGTATTTCGACTTACTATTTTTTGTTTCCAGTGAGAAGGAAATCTGTAAACATGCTGTAGGCAATTAATAGGGAAGTTGAATAAGTGCTTTAAAAATAAATTTTCATTGCTTGGAACACTGTGAGGAAAGGAAAAAAAGTCACTTAAAATGAACTCAAACATATTTGGTTTAAAGGAGTTAAGCTAACTTGACTAAGGGCAGTTTTGGCTGAAAGACAAAATGAAAACAAATTGTCTCTTCTGCTTCTCTAGACAACAGGGTATCAGATTTAAAATCCCAGAGGGAAAACAAACTAGCCTGACAAATCAAAGAAAGTATTCAAATCTATCTGCCCAGACTAAGTGGTATGTAAAATCTTTTCATACCACTTAGTTCTGGGCAGAAGGGAGCTTTGCTCAAAGAACTAGGGTACATATGCTTTGTTAAGCATAGTATACCTTAGTTCTTTGAGCCTTAGCATGAGTCCCTACATAAGATGTGAATGTCATTTCTAAGGAATTTAAGAAATATACTTGCTGATCCATTAAAGCTTGGGAAAAGCTAGAAATAAGTCCTTTCTTTCAGGAGTACGCAAGAGTCTTACTAAAAACCACTGGTTTGGCTTTCAATGGATTTCTTGTGTTATACGATTCCTGCTCTTTGTTACTAAATAAAAGACTAAAGCCTAGTTATGATGAAAAGTGAGCTAAATAATAACCATGCTAATAATAAAAATGTAACTAACTTCAAGCGTTTATTGTATGACAGGCAGGGTTCTAAGTATTTTCATTTAACTTAATCTTCTCTATGAAGAGATACGAAAAATCTCTATGAAGTTGATACGATTTATTGTCCCCACTTAATTAATCAGGACACAGAGGCATACAGAGATAAGGCACCTTTGCCCAAGGACACACAGTTAATAAAGAGGTAGAGCCAGTTTTGAACCCAGGCAGCTGAGTTCCAGAGCTTGCCTCCAGAGAAGACAACTGAGTGATGCTACTTACCATTTTTGGTTATTGTGAAAGAGACTTTTTTTGTTCTCCATATTCAATGATCAGTCACCTGGGGCATGTGATGATTCAACCGAATTAATAAACTCAGGTCTGAAACTTACATGCCACGCAGGTTAATCTCACACTGGAGTCAAGCAGGTTGTTAGGAAAAGAGATTCATTTTAAGGGATAAAACTTTTCTACTTGTCAAGCAGTTTTAAACACAAATGAGTTCAGATGCTGAATTCCTCTCCCAAGTGAGGGTCTCACAGGCCTAAGAACTGCTAATGATGATTCTCCAGGCAAGAGGCCTTGCAGGATTCAGGAACATCAAGGTGATTCTAGTACTTTTCATAAACATGAGTTAGAAACCTAGGATATCCTCAGTCATCTTTTGACCCCTAAATAAGGGTCAGATAAGTCCTTTAATGGCCACCCCAAACCTTTAGGAGGGAGAGGATCATATTCTTCATTCACTTAGCAGCCATAAGCAATTACTAGGGGTGTCTTATCTATCTGGCCTGCCAGGAGACAAGGGGTGGATCAGATGATCTTCTGAGAACATTTCAAGCTCTAAACTAAAAATGAAGGCAAAAGGGAAGACTGGGGAAGAAGGCACTTTTCAACCATTTGCTCATCAAAAGCCAGAGTCCTCCTTGCTTTGTTAATTCTTGCAGCAAACTCCTTCAGTAGCGGTAAAGTCAAGCAGTTCACCTGGAGAGGGCTGCTTTGCTCCTCACAGAGCTGCAACCAAGCCAAATACTAAAGAGTTAATTCAGATGGTATTTAATAATATAGAGGAGTAAACAAAATAAGAAAATTTAGTTGTTTCAGTAGTACCAGAAGAGATTTTTTAACTACACCAGCAGAGTGGTATTATGAATCCATTCTTGACTATAAGTCTCATTAACGAAGAACTGTGGAAAAGAAGACATGAACTCATGGTAAACTACATATTGCTATCCACCTTTAGATCAGAACATTTACACGCAGTATGTTTAATATTAAAATTAAAGATTTCTGATAAATGCATGTTTACAGGACCAAATTAGCTATTGTTTGTGGTAAAGCCTTTTTAAACAGAATTTCTTGCTATTTAAATCTTAGTCTTCTGTTCTCTACTCTTTCTTCCCCTAGCTCCTCTCTTTTTCTTTCTAACACTGAAATGTGGGGGAGAAAAATGAAAAGTGCACATCAGAAGGGAGTCACTTGCTGCTTTGGTTTTATTTTTTATTTTCCCATTTCTTTTTAATTTCTATTTTTGGCTTTTAAAACAAGCCTCTCTCCTCCACCCACTCCCACTTTCTTTGCAGAGAGCAGACTTCAAACTTCACTTCTGCTTCTAGGTCCTAAAGAGAAAGAAGGTGGGAGCGGGGTGGGGGGCGGGTAACGGAAAAAAGATCAATCGAGTTACTGCAAAATGCAAATTAACAGGTTTGCTCATTTCAAAACTCCCACATTCTGCCAATTTGAAGACATCTTTTCTCCCCCTCTTCTGAATGACTTAGCTCCCCAGACTCCCACGGAATTCAAGCCACAAAGGAGGTATTATACTGCTTACAGTTCTTATCTGCCTCTCTGAAGCGCTGCGCCAGCCTCTGGAAAGGTTCCTTCTGCAGGTTAATTGCAGCTTGGAGTTCCCAGAAGAGCATTTTCTTTTTAGGATGATCGCTCATCCACCGTCCCGGAACATTTCTCGGGCTCCTCTCTAGAGTCTAATCTCCTCGAGCCAGCTCCCTGGAGACGGTGAAACCCTCCTCTCCGCGGCGTGGACGCGGGGTGCCTTTCGTTGTGCCTGGAGAGCCTGGGGTTCAGCAGGGGCCCCGGCGCCCCCCAGGCTGTCTCTCTCTACTGCTGCGAAAAGTGAGCGCGGTCACAGAGTGCTCCTCAGTCCTCGTGGTCATGCGACCCTTGGCCCACGAGGTCTGCAACACTTCTTGAGTTACCTGATAATCCTCCACCCGCACCAGCACGTATTTGGGTGGGTCTGCTGGGTCCCGCGGCGGGGCTACACGCCTGCCAGAAATTCGCTTTTCTCGTTGAAAGACGTGAGAAGAGCAGCTGGGCTCCTGGCCCCGGTCCTCGCCACCCGCAAGAGGAGGGTCCTCTCCCTCGGCCATCGCTTCCCGTGCACGGTCCCCCCGAGTCCCTAACCACCTCTCTGGGTGCAGGAGAAAGAGCACTTTCTCTCTGACCCAGGACTCACGGTCCAATTCCTCTCCGGCCGGAGGTCCGAGGGTCCGACCTGCCGACCTGTCCTCGTGGCCGCCGCCCAGGCTTCGGCTCGCCCCGGCCGTCCCGGGATTCGGGGTGCCCGGAGCCAGCGGAGCCCCGCGCTCCACCTCGCGCGGGAAAGGCCTGCGGGAAGAGTCCGTGGGATTCGCAGCTCCCTGAGGCCCCCGGGTCCCCATCCTGGCAAAAGAGTCATTCATTCGTTCGTTCTTTGACCCGTTCAGGCCGCGAGCGCCTGCCGGGCTCCGGAAAGCGCGGGACCAGCAAGTCCTGGGTGTGACCCCTGCTGCCGCCCAGGACTCCCCGCCCGCGAGAGCAGGAGATTGGATCAGCCCCAGGCCAATCGCGCGTGGAGCCCGCCTCCCCGCGCTCCGCCTCGCCCACCTGGCGGCCGTCTAGCCATTCAGAGAGGAAGCTGACACAGGTCCCAGCCACCGCTTCTTCTTCCTACCCCTGTCCGGAGCCCTGCTCCCTTTGGCGTTCGCTGATTCAGCCTCCTCTTCTCACCTCTGTCCTAGTTTCCCACCCTCCTTTCGTTTTTCTCCGGAGCGGAGGCGCAAAGGGCACCCTCGCACTGCGCCCCCCTGAAATGTCCCGAAGTTTGCTTTCCAAGGACACTCCTTGAGGTGAAGGAACAAGGAAGTTTGTTTGCATTTTAATTATCTTATCTAATTCTAAAAAGTGTTTTGTGTCCACTCCGAATCCACTCCCTCCATGCTGCCAAAGTGATGGAATGTCGATCAAAGGGTCAGACTGAAAAGCTGAAGCCTTGGAGAAATTGGTTTTGGTTTCTTTGTCTTTATTCCTTTGGAATGCCAGGATCTGGAAGACATCTGGAGATCTGTCTCCCCCTCCCTCTCCCCCTCCCCCTCCTCCTCCTCCTCCTTCGCCTTCTCTTCCTTTTCTCCCTCTCCCTCTCAGTCCCTTAAGTAGCCGGGACTACAGTCTCTTACCCCCATGCCAAGCTTTTCTTTATGTTTTTATTTTCTAGAGATGGTAGAGGTGGCGCTTTCCTATATTGCCTAGTCTGGTCTCGAAGTCCTGTGCTTATGCGATCCCCAGGATCCCTACCCCACCCCCACACCCGCCTGGGCCTCCCCAAATTCTGGCATTACAGGCTTGAGCCACCGCCCTGGCCAGTCTTCATTTCGTTTGAAATGAACGCTTGTCTCAGGAAGGTGTAGTCTTTGATTTAAAACAAACTGTAAAACAGAAGCAAAACAAACATCCAAATGAATTTTTTTCAGGACTTAAAATTGTTTGTGTTTTTGTCGTTTATAAAATCCCCGCTGCACCCACCCGTCCTCTAACCACAGGGGTTAGGTATCTCTGGAGAGGCTTTCAGAATTTCATAGGCAGGCCCTCTGGACACACTACTCTTTGCCTAAGGGTAAGGGAGGTGGGGGGAGGGAGGCTAGGTCATAGAAAAAGAGCTCAGTTTGTGGTTTCCAGTTCATCCTTAGTAACATCCGCTTGTTTTACTTAAAAAAAAAAAAAAAAAAAACACTGTTGGCTGAGTATGGCGGTTTATGCCTGTAGTCCTAGCACTTTGGGAGTCTGAGGTGGGTGGATCACTTGAGTCCGGGAGTTCGAGACCATCCTGGTCAACATGGTGAAACTCCATCTCTACAAAAGGTACAAAAATTAGTTGGGTATGGTGGTGCATACCTGTAATCCCAGCTACTTGGGAGGCTGAGGCACCAAAATCACTTGAACCTGAGAGGGGGAGGTTGCAATGAGCCAAGATCACACCGCTGTACTCCAGCCTGGGCATTACAGCAAGAATCTGTCAAAAAGGAAAAGAAAAGAAAAAAAGAAAGAAAGAAAGAGAAAGGAAGGAAGGAAGGAAGGAAGGAAAGAAGGAAGGAAGGAAGAAAAAATCTAAATCCTGTCCAATTTAGAAAAATGAGTGCAATGGTGAAAAATTCTGCTCATATATAAAAAACAAAGTAGAATGGTGAAATATTTGGAAAGGAAGGACTTTTGATGTCTGCCAAATCATATAAAGAAATAAAGTGATAGAGGAGGAGTGCGAAAATCTGGGTCAGATCTGGCTGTTTAGAAGCCTAACCTTAGTGGGTACAGTGGCGCCTACTGGAATTCCCAGCTGCTTGGGAGGTTGAGGTGGGAGGATCCCCTGAGCCTAGGAGCTGGAATCTGGCCTGCACCATGTGAGACTCCTAACTCTTAAAACAAAAAGAATAAAAACAAAAACAAGAAATATACATGCCTGACCTTGGGCTGGGTACTGCTCAGTCACAATTAACTAAAATTTTTGAATGTTTTAGCCAAGAATTGTTCTAAGCACTCTGTATATTTAAACACATTTATTCTTCACAACAAACTGTGGAAGTAGTACTATTTCTTTGGTCTCCCTGAAATCTTTGAAGCACGAAGAGGTTAAGTGTGTACCCAAGGTCAAACACCAATAAACAGTGGAGCCAAGATTCTAATTTATTTAAATGCTTGCTCCAAAATGACCTCTAAATTACCTTCATGTTTTAAGCCTATGACTTCATCATCTTTTCTGTTCATTTACATAACCACTAATTACTAACTATATGCTACTTTTCTAGGTGATAGGCATCTGGAGGAACAAGCCAAATTCTTTACCCTCTTAGGTTTTTTTTTTTTGAGCCTGAGCCTTGCTCTTGTCACCCAGGCTGGAGTGCAATGGCACAATCTCGGCTCACTGCAACCTCGGCCTCCCGGGTTCAAAAGATTCTCCTGCCTCAGTCTCCCAAGTAGCTAGAATTATAGCCACCCAAACCACGCCTGGCGGATTTTTATATTTTTAGTAGAGATAGGGTTTCACCATTTTGGCCAGGCTGGACTTGAACTCCTGACCTAATGATCTGCCTGTCTCAGCCTCCTAAAGTGCTAGGATTACAGACATGAGTCACCACGCCCAGCGTTGTT
>NW_022436981.1:7339169-7344015 GCF_009761245.1 Sapajus apella | reverse complement strand
TTTACCTCCCAGATTCAAGCAATTATCCTGCCTCAGCCTCCTGAGTAGCTGGGATTACAGGGGACTGCCACTATGCCTAGCTAATTTTTGTATTTTTTGTAGAGACAGCGTTTCATCATGTTGGCCAGGCTCATCTAGATCTCCTGACCTCAAGTGAGCAGCCCGCCTTGGCCTCCCAAAGTACTGGGATTACAGGTATGAGCCACCACACCTGGCCTAAAGTGTTTATTCTTATGCATGCGGTAACATATATCAATCCTCTGTCCCAAACTAGGAGATTATCAATTAACTTTAATTTACATGAAGATCACCTGCAGTTCAATGTCCTATTCTGCTTACAAAGATTCTGTTCTTATAGGTTTGGGGTAGAGATTAGCATATAGATTTTTAGCGAAGCCCTCAGTAATTCCAAACCTAGTGGTCTATGAACATTATGAAAAACATTTCCAAAAATATGTATAGATAGACTCTAACACTTTTTTGCTTACTTAAGAGTGTCAACAAGAATACTATGTTTTCTTTCCTTTAAGAATATTGTGAGAATTCTAATAAGGTGTCTGCACTCCAGCCTGAGTGACAGAGTGAGTCTCAAAAAAAAAAAAAAAAAAAAGGATAATGAAGCTTCTTTGCAAAAAGAAACATATTAATTGGTTGTTAAACATGCATCCATCCTATATAACTACGTTATTCTTGCCAAGTGAATGCAAAAATTTCTGTAACAGGTTGGGGGAACAAAACTGATACTAAGTGAAACATAATGTAAACCACAACATTTATTTGCTTTCAAATGTCTTTTTTGCCATTGAGGATTGTATGAGGTGCTAGAATGGGGTATGAGAAAAGAGGAAGAGCTATTTGCTGAAGAATGAAGCAGACTAATTCATCATATGGCACTTGAATTTCTAGATATCAAGAAGTTATGTATTAATGCATGAAAGGACATGAAGGGGAAATGCTAAATAAATCAATCTCCAAAAAGGTAAAATCTAAAAACAATATTAACCAGAGAAACAGGTAGCTTTGCCTCTAGGATAGTGGTGTCTGCTGTGCTTTAATATCTCAAATCTCAAAGTGCCTAAAAGACTGATAGAGGATGCTAAAGTGAATCCATTTACTTTCTCTCTGAAGTGCCCATAATAACTGCAAATATGCAGGCTGGTGAGGGGTAATAAAGCAATTTATATTCCTGGGGTCTATAACGTTATTGGGGATCATCAACACATGCTCCGCAGGTAGGGTCAAAAGAAGAAGACTTTAATTGATAGCCCAATCTACCAAAGAGCCGTCCCACTCATTTTGCCTGTTAGAACTAGAAGTTATTTTTGCATACTTACGACACTCTCAGTTACTTGAGCAATTCTGCCTTTCGAAGACTTACCATCCACTTGCAGAATTCTGTCTTTAATTTACACCTGTAGCAATATTTCATAGCTTTTTTTCCCTATCAGATATAACATTCTTGAATGGAAAACTGGCCTATTCAAAAGTTTTTCACTTCAGGCAGCCAGGCCATAGTGATCCCAACTGAACATTATCAAAACTCGGAATAGAAGCATCGTTTATATAAAGACACTCTGTGACCATGTTTGCAACAAGACAGACAAGACCACTAAAAACCACAAAGAAGATTAAACCTCCCCCCTTAACAGCTAACAGAAATGACTATCAGTCCTTTATTAATGATACTTCTGGTCTACATCTACTTTAATCCAAATCTTTCGTAGATAAAAATTACCAAGGTACCCTATCACTGAGTTCATCCCACTTCTTGACAAGATCTAATGCAGCACTGGCTCCTGCTTCCTTAAATCTTATTTAGGACTATGATCGCTAGTCCAAATCCTATACAAAGCCCCTCCCAACTCCACTTAGTGAATTATCCCATAATTACTCAAGGGTGCATTCTTACCTGCTGAAGTAAGAAAAATAAATTTAATTTATTTTTCTTTAGTACAGGAGTGTTCTTGCTGGTCTTTGTTTACTAAAATTTAAAACTTGTCAAGGTAGAAAGCATATAATATTGTACTCCCAAATGAAGTAGGCACATACATTGGGGGTAGAAAGTGAGGGCGACAAATTGGAGTCATAATGGATTTGTAGTTGTTTGGTTACAATCAGCTTGAAGTGGCTCTAGCATTAAGAAGTGCAGCAATGCATCAACTGAATAAATATATAAATCAAATAAAACAACAAATTAATAGAATATTACTTTTAAATGGAAAATGCAGAGTATAGAAAGTAGAGGGACAAAGAAGAACTCTTCTATTTGAGAAAATTAGCTACAGTTTGTGCTTCCGTGTCTGGTTGTAGAGCTAATGTGACACTCTATTCCTTAAGAATCTATACAATATTGGCAGATTAGCTGTCTATTAGTGCTTCAGGCAACATAATTCACAAATCAGACAAGAGTCAGCAAAGATTCTTACTCTTATTGAGTCAGTTGATAAATAATATATTCAGATAATATTTTTCATCTTTAGAAATAAATGAGCCTGCCATGTTATGACAAGTTGTGCTCACTCACATCTTAATTTCATCAAGAAATAGGTTAGTGGTGGCTCTCAACTATGGTTGTACATGAAGTTCAGGCTTCACCTGATACTATTGGATCAGACTGAAAGAGGGGTGCAGGCAAGACCATTTTTTGTACCACCCCATCTGAAATAATCAGTGTGTAACTAAGATTAAGGATCATTGCATATGCCAGGTGTGATGGCTCACGCCTGTAATCCTAGCACTTTGGGAGACAGAGTTGGGCAGATCACTTGAGGCCAGGAGTTGGAGACCAACCTGGCTAACATGGCGAAACCCTGTCTCTACTAAAAAATATGAAAATTCAGCTAAGTGTGGTGATGCACACCTGGAGTTCAGCTACTCAGGAGGCTGAGGCATGAGAATTGCTTGGAACCAGGAGGCAGAGGTTGCAGTGAGCCGAGATCATACCACTGCACTCCAGCCTGGGAGCCAGAGTGAGACTCTGTCTCAAAAAAAAAAAAAAAAAAGGATAATAAAGTTTCTTTGCATAAATAAGCTTATTAATTGGTTGCTAAATATGCATCCATCCTATATAACTACGTTATTCCTGCCAAGTAAATGCAAAATTTTCTGTAACTAGAGTTAATAATCAGGTTGGGGGAACAAAACTAATAGATTATAAAACAGCCAAATTTTCCAACTTGTAAATAAGATTGAATTACTTGTGTAGTTTTCACATGTGGCTGTGCACCGAAATCACCTAGGGGAATATTTCTAAACAAAAATGTTATTTGGCTCCCTCTGAGATGTTTGGACTTAATTGGCCTGGAGTGGACCTTAAGATACTGGTGTTTTAAAAATCTGCTAGATAGTTCTAATATGCCACCAAGTTTGAGAACCACCAAATTAGATTAACTTTAAGGCTGTTAAATAAGGAAAAAATAAGAATAACATGTATACTCTGGACCACAATGTACTAAAAGGAATTTAAAGTAATGAAATTTAGTAAAGAAAAGAAAGTGGTGAGAGCTACAGTAGTTGAGACAGACTTCATGGAAACAGGGAAATTCTGTCTGTACTGGTTTGGATACTTTGGTTGGAAGCTACAGAAACCAATGGCTATGTACTGAATTGTATAATCCCAAAGTTCCTGTTTGAAACTCTGCCCCTCAATGTGAACGTATCAGGAGCTAGTGATACATTCATTAACGAGATAATAAGGTTAAATGAGTCAATAAGAGTAGTGCCTTTAATCCCATTAGGACTGTGACCTTAGAAGAAGGGGAAGAGAGATTGTTCTCTCTCTCTCTTCTTTCTCTTTGTCTCTCTTTGTCTCTCTGTCTCTCTGTTTCTCTCTCACTCTCTGCCACGTGAGGACACAGCAAGAAGGCACCTATTTGCAAGCCCAGAAGAGGATCCCCAACCATGCTGACCCTTTGCTCTCAGACTTCCAGCCTCCAAAACTGAGAAATTAAATTTCTGCTGTTTAAGCCATGCAATCTATGGTATTTTATTATTGAGCAGCCTGAGCTAATATATCAACTCTAATTCAGTTAAGGAAAATAGACTTTATCATGAGGATATTAGTAGCTCACAGATTTGTTGGGAAAGCAGATGTACCAGACTTTAAAGTAGGTGAAAAGGAAAACTGTTGCAGATGATATTACAGAAGAAGTCTTATAGCAGATTCCAACACTAGGCTAAATAAACATTTATTTTGAGACAGCGTATTGCTCTGTTGTCCAGGCTGGAGTACAGTGGCATTATCATGGCTCACTGTAGCTTCGACCTCCCCAGTTCAAGCAATGCCCCCGCCTTGGCCTCCCTAGTAGCTATGTCTAAAGTGCACACCACTATGCCCAGCTAATTTTTGTATTTTTTTGTAGACAGGGATTTGCCATGTTGCCCAGGCTGGTCTAAAACTCCTAGGCCCAAGTGATCTACCTGCCTCAGCCTCCCAAAGTGCTGTGATTACAGGCATAAACCACCGTGCCCAATGAATAAACTTAAAGTCTCTAACTTGTCCTTGAGGTATTTAGGAAACTAAATCCCACTTGGAGGTATCCCCTTGGCTGAGTTTATACCACCTGCTTACCCTTTGATAATACAGGACAATAAAATAAAAAATATAGTAAAAAAAACTTTGGGGACCACCTTGCTTCTATAATGGAAAGCATTCAGCTGAACAACAAAACTGTACAATATATTAGAGGTAGAATTTGGATATGGAAGTAACAAATAGGCTATTCTGAACAAAGCAGCACTGTAGGCTATGATGCAATGAGGCATATGAATAGAGCAATTTTATTCTTGATATTTCTTTTATCATGTATCTAAAATACTTTCTATGTTTTTTTTTTTTGAACGGGAG
>NW_022436981.1:7309357-7339069 GCF_009761245.1 Sapajus apella | reverse complement strand
GGGGTTTCACCATGTTGACCAGGATGGTCTCGATCTCTTGACCTCGTAATCCACCCACCTCGGCCTCCCAAAGTGCTAGGATTACAGGCGTGAGCCACCGCGCCCAGCTTACTTTCTATGTTTTTAACTATTTTCATGGCTTCAACTACAACCTGCACACTGATAATTCTCCAATTTATATTTCTATTCTAGACCACGCTGCTTATTTCTAGACCAGACTTGTAGTAGATTATATTATTGTCTCAAATTATTTACTTCCTCTTCCTGAAGGAGGATCATACTTATGAGCTTGTTTTTTATGTGATTTGCAATGCTTCCTCCATGGAAATACAATTGCCCATTCCACTGATGTTGACATTGATCACGTGACTTGCTGCAGCTTATAGGATGTAAGCAGATGTGACATTGGATGCATCTGAGCAGACGTTTAAAGAGTCATTGCAAGGCTTGGCTCTGGGTATTCCCATATCACGGCTGCTATCTTGGTTAAGATAGCAGCCTTGCTATGCTTCTGCTCAGATGCATTCCCAGAATGAAGACAACACAGGGAACAGAGATGAGTAGAATCTAGTGAAGCTGCAGCAGGCTGATACGTATTTTGGGCATGAAGTAAACTGTTGTTATTGAAAACCAATGAAATTTTGGGATTGTTCCTTGTCACAGTATAACATAGTGAAAAATGTTTCATTCAGTTTTCTACTGGACTATCTTCCAAGGGTTCTGCAGTCACTCTAAACCCAAAATGTCTAAAATTGAATTCATCATTACTTCTCTTAAATTCGTCTTCTCTTTCTGCATTCCTTATTTGCAAAAATTACATAACTGGAAATTATATGACCCTTTCCTTTAGAGGTTAGTTTTTTCTATCCCGTATGTCTAATATTAAGCCAAGTGTTGTAGATTCCACTTTTAAAATATTTTTTCTCTTTCCTTTTCTTTCTTTCTTTTTTTTTCTAAATGGAGTCTCGCTCTGTCACCTAGGCTGAGTTCAGTGATGTAATCTCAGCTCATTGCAACTGCAACCTCCACCTTCCAAGTTCCAGCGATTCTCCTGCCCCAGTCTCTTGTGTAGCTGGGGTTACAGGCATGCACTGCCACGCCCAGCTGATTTTTTTATTTTTAGTAGAGACGGGGTTTCACCATGTCGGCCAAGCTGGTCCTTAACTCCTGACCTCAGGAGATCGACCTGCCTCTACCTGTCGAAGTGTTGGGGTTACAGATTTGAGCCACTGTGCCTGGCCTCAAAATATATATATATTTTTTCTATCCCGTTTTCTCCAGCCCCTGAAGCTACAAAAATAAAGTTAAACTTTTAGACATGCCATAAAAGAGCTTCATAATCCTACCCCAAACAATCATTATATAGGTTGAAGGTGAATAAATATGAATAAAAATAAGAAGCAGCCTAAATGAACACAAGGCACAGGTTTGAGGATAGAGTGTGATTATTCTGTATAAATAAAATTCAACCTGATTATGGACAGACAATGAAAACAGCAAGCATTTAAGGTGAGACCTTAATCATATTTCTTCTTATAACTAAGAGTTTCATGACCTGGATAACACAGACTGTGCAAAGAAAAAACACCTGGCTGTTTTCCTGGACTGAGTCAGGAGACTTGGATGGGTCATGTTACCTTGGCAAGTCTCCCTATGTCCTCATCTCTGAGGTGTAGAGAATACCAGCCTTGCTTTCTTCCCAGTGTTATTATGGAGTTCAGATGAAACAATTCTCCTGATAACTCTTTGTAAACTATAAAACCTATAAAAATATTTTAAATTTAATTTTTTAAATTATTGCTCTTTAGAATTGTGGACCCAAAGCTTGATAGGTTCTCAGGGAAACATGTAGAAGTCAAGGACTTAAGCTAGATAATGAGAATCAGACTGGTAATTTTTGGATAGAAAACCAAATGCTGGTAGTTATAAATCTGGGAGGAAAATCTGTAAATATCCCCAGAGGTCTGAGACTAAATGGAAAGTGAAGTAATCGTTTTAAAAAGGTATCTTCAGCTTAAATTTGGAGTGACAAATATCTTTCTTTTTTCTTGGGAAAAGATAAAAGAGGCTTTAGTTTACCTAGCATGTGGCCCTGAGACTAACTTTCTCTCTATATCTCTTTTTTCTCTCTCAAAAGCAGTTTCATTCCATAGAGAGGTGGCAACTCCTAAATGAGGTTGACAAGACATTTTGAAATTGCAGGTTAAAAGACAAAGAATACGAGGTTAGCTAGGTAACTGCAAAGGATGACTCATGTAACACTCTGATTAGTTGCCTCTTTAATGGGATTTTAAAAGTGTAATTCAGCGTCGGATGCCTAAATTATCCAAAATTTTAAAGTATATTCATCATCATTCTCTCGGGCTGGAGATCAGGATTTAAGACCAGGCCCTCTGATTGAGTTTGAATAAGCAAATCACTAAATGGGAAATTTCACCACCAGTAATTAAGTTAGCATTTAACGATGAGAATAAAGAACCAATGTTCTTTAGCCCATATCCAACTTGAGCACAAACAAAAGTTTACCTCTCCAACAGCAGCATGTAATGTCAGTCCAGAGAGAATTTAATCTTTGACTCAATATCAGTTAATATTAAATATTTGAAATAAAACAATCACTCATTGTAGTTCTTAAAAAAAAAAAAAGGTCACAATCTTAATATCCAACCTGGAGTAGACAATAATTAAAAAAAAATTTTTTTTTTCTTTTTTTTTTTTGAGACGGAGTTTCGCTCTCGTTACCCAGGCTGGAGTGCAATGGCGCGATCTCGGCTCACCGCAACCTCCGCCTCCTGGGTTCAGGCAATTCTCCTGCCTCAGCCTCCTGAGTAGCTGGGATTACAGGCACGTGCCACCATGCCTAGCTGATTTTTTGTATTTTTAGTAGAGGCGGGATTTCACCATGTTGACCAGGATGGTCTCGATCTCTTGACCTTGTGATCCACCCGCCTCAGCCTCCCAAAGTGCTGGGATTACAGGCGTGAGCCACCGCGCTCGGCCCAATTAAAAAAATTTTAAAAGATCAAAGTAATTTTTTCTCCAATTGTATAATTATATAATCAATGTACAAGATCAAATTAGGTTATAATAACTAGAGGACACTTCAATAATATATCCACGGAGACTTCATTTTCCAAATATTTAGCTCCATGTGAAGACATACAATTGTGCTATATCAACAAAGCAAAGAGCTGGTGGGTGGAAAATACTGTCTGTTGTTTAGCAAGTTTGCAAACAAGTTGATCTGGAATGTCCATGAAGTCAAAAAAAACTGTTAGTAATAATCCTTCATTATCTTATATATACTTCATAATTCAACCCTCAAGGGCAAGGCTTGGGTAAAATGGCAAGGCAGGCTGAGTTGTGGTCACTGAGTTGGTCATTAGTCAACTCTGCTCCTTATCTCTACCCCTCCTTCTTTCTCAACCTCTTTGTTAAGGACAATTTTATATTATTTTCTTCTTTTCTTTTCTTTCCCCTTTTATTTAATTTTTTTTTTTTTTTTTTTTTTTTTAAAGACAGGGTCTCACTCTGTTGCCCAGGCTGCAGTGCAGTGGCACTGTCATGGCTCACTACAGCCTTGGCCTCCCAGGCTCAAGTGATCCTGCCACAGCCTCCTGTGTAGCTGGCACTACAGGTGTGAGCCACTGCACCCAGGTAATTTTTTGTAGAGATGAAGTGTTCCTATATTGCCCAGGCTGGTCTCAAACTCCTGGCCTCAAGCAGTCCTCCTACCATAGCTTCCCAAAGTTTTGGGATTGCAGGCATGAGCCACTGAACACAGCTATTTTCTTATTTTCAGTACTATAATTTTATTAAGAAAACTATGGAATTTAGCACTCTCTCAGTTAAATACTGATAACATTTTCTTCTGGCTGTGTTTTATATCTTTTTTACTCTTTCTCTGCAATATCTTACTCTTCACTCCTCATTCCTTTTTTTTTTTTTTTTGTCTTAATCCATTTTTCCATTGTGTGCTGCTACAACAAAACAGACTAGGTAATCTACAATTAATAGAAATCTATTGGCTCATGGTTTGGAGGCTGGAAAGTCTAAGACTGAGGGATCAGCATCTGGCAAGGGCATTCTTGCTGCGTCGGCCCACACGAAAAAGTAAAAGGGCAAGAAAGAGGAGGGTGCAGAGGACCAAATTTAACCTTTAAAATAAACCCATTCCCTAAATAAGAACATTCACCCATTCATGAAGGCAGAACCCTCATGGCCTGATCAGCTCTTCTTAGGCGACGCCTCTCAACACTGTGGCATTGGGAATTACATTTCTAACACACGCTTCCTGGGGGACGTATTGAAACCATAGCACAATCCCTTCCTTACTTCCTAACGTGGTATAGTGCAGAATTCAAGAGCCACGCTCCCTAGATGTAATTCCTAGCTCTGCTAGATGCTAGTTGTGTTATCTTGGGCAGGATGCTTACCTTCTCTTTGCCTCAGTTTCATCGCATGAAAAGTAAGTGAAGAAGAGTGCAAACCTCATAGAGTGAGATATATATTTAAAGCCCCTAGAATAGTGTCTGCCACTTAGTAAATGCCTTTTTTTTCTAGAATGAAAGTGGGGATTTTTGTTTCTTTTGTTCACTGCCATTTAACCATTGCTGCTCTAGCCCCAATACCTAGAACAGTGCCCGATACCATTGTTTTTTTTCTTTCTCTTATTATTATTGTTTGTAGAGATGGGGTCTCATTATTTGCTCAGGCTGGTTTCAAACTCCTGGCCTCAAGTGATTCTCCCATCTCAGCCTCCCCAGATTGCTGGGATAATAAGTATGAGCCACAGCACCCAGCCTGACTCAGTTGTTGAGTTAATTAATTTGGTACTTTCCTCTTTATTTCTATCATATTTATCTTACTATTTCTTTTGTCTTTGGAGCTCTATTTCCTCTTTCCTCTGCAATATGTCTTTGTTCCACTTCTGCATTTTTTCCTTCTTAGGTTTCTGTCATCTGCTGCTAACACTTTTTCTTTTATGCCTGGCTTTAAGGTTTTTGAATAAAATAAAAGTTTGAAATGTCAATATTTATTAATAATTAGTAGTCATAGGGTTACTGATGAAGAGACAGAGAAAGAAGAAATCCTTAGTCAAGGAAGGTAAACATAAAATACCATTTTTAGTATAGTATTTTATATTAAATTTGTGGTGACTTCTATTTCAGTCTTTTGTACACATTAATCTGCTACTTTTTATCAATAGCTTTAGTTTGGCTCAAACATAACAACAGTTAAAATGATGATATAATAAGTAGCTCTATAACCTTCATCTGGATTCATTATTAATATTTTATCATTAAAATATCTCATTTTATATCTCTCTCCCCTCCCTTCCCTAACACATACAACATGTATACATCCCTTCACTAAGAACACTTTGAAATTATTACAGATGCCATTAAATACTCAAGCATGAATTTAAAAAATGAATTCCTATGTAACCACTACTATATTATACCTAAGAAAGGTAACATCAATCCAATATTATCATTTAATATAGAGTCCATATTTGATCTTTTCCAGGGGTCCCAAAAAAGTATATTTTAGATTTTATTCTCCTGTAGGTTTATAAATTATAGCTGGCTAAGCATCCTTAGTTCCTTATAATCCGGGATGAAGGAAGCATTCACTTTTCTTTAATGACACTGACTTTTTTTTAAATGAGTTCAGGCCAATTGTCTAATAGAATCCACTTTTTGCATTTTTCTGATCAGATTCTGGTTAAACACTTTAGACAAGAACCCTACTTAGGCAACATATGGCACTTCTCATTGCATCATATCAGAAGACACACGGTGTTAGGTTGTTCCACCATTACTAATGCTAATTTGATCACTTGTTTAACATGGTAATTACTAGATATCCCACTATAAAGGTATATTTTACCCTTTGCAATTAATAAGTGACCTGTGAGAGTAGAGTTTGACATTATGTTATTATCCTGTTTCTCAACAGCCACTCAAGCATTGACTTAACCATCCATTGATAATCCTTTCCTGAATCAATTATTAAACTGAGTTCTTTGAAATGTGAATTTTCTAATTTTGTGTTTCTTTTTCATTCCTTAGCAGATATTCTTCTACAAAGAAGAGCTGTTGGGCCAGATGCTGTGACTCATTCCTATAATCCCAGCACTTTGGGAGGCCCAGGTGGGCAGATCACTTGAGCCTAGGAGTTCAAGACCAGCCTGGGCAACATGGAGAAACCCCACCTCTATTAAAAATACAAAAGTTAGTGAGGAGGAGTAGCAGTGCCTGTTCTCTCAGCTACTTGGGAGGCTGAGATGGGAGGATCACTTGAGCCTGGGAGGTTGAGGCTTCCATGAGCTGTGATTGTGTCCCCACCCTCCAGCCTCAGCGACAGAGCCAAAGCATGGCTCTAAATCATAAAATAAAAAAAGAAGCTCTTTTGCTTGCCATCTATCCTACCCCTGTTTTTATGTCATTGTGGATTCAAGTGTTTTTTTTAATCAATCTGCTATTCATTACCATTATTGTTATTTTTGATGCTTAAATTATACCAAATTTGTCAAGTAAGAGTTCTGTTATGCCAGTTTTGTTTCCTTTTGAAAAGATCACATGTAGTCTGCCCACTTCATTACTTTCTTTCTTTCTTTTTCTTTTTCTTTTTTTTTAGACAGAGTATCCCTCTCTATTGCCCAGGCTGGAGTGCAGTGAGGCGATCACAGCTCACTGCAACCTCTGCCTCCCAGGTTCAAACGATTCTCCTGCCTCAGCCTCCCAAATAGCTGGGATTACAGACGTGTGCCACCATTCCCAACTAATTTTTGTATTTTTAGTAAAGACAGTGTTTTGCCATGTTGGCCAGGCTGGTCTCGAACTCATGACCTCAGTTGATCCCCCTGCCTTGGCCTCCCAAAGTTCTGAGATTACAGACATGAGCCACTGTGCCTGGCCCCCACTTTGTTACTTTCTTGCCCAAAATGATCTTTCCCTGCCAGTGACGTAGAAGTAGCCTTTTTATCAACAGTCTTACACCTCCTAACATGTATTAGAAACAAATATGTGGATATTAGGAATGGCCATTGTTTCCTAGGTGTAGTTGTAGGTCTTTTCAGTGGATAGCACTAGGGAGTAGATATTATTTTTATTTTTGTTTTTCTATTTTTATTTTTAGTAGAGACAGAGTCCCACTACATTGCCCAGGCTGATCTCAACTCCTGGGCTCAAGCAGTCATTCTGCCTTGGCCTCCTAATGTGCTGGGATTACAGGCGTGAGCCACTGCAAACAGCCTGAAACTATTTTTAATCACAGGTTTACACATTGTTCAAAACTATGTAAAAGGGATATAGTCAAGGGAATGTGTCCTTAGCCCAATCTCCATATTTATAGTTCATTTTTTGTTAAATGTTTTTGATTTAATTTTTTTGAGTTTCTATTTGCAAAATAAGTGGAGATCTATGTTGATACACATGTTTCTTATTCTTGTCACCTCACTTTTAATTTTTCTTATTTAAAAATATCATGAAGTCTCGTGCTCCATTGTGTGGATATATCAGAATCTACTCAACTACATTATTAACCATGGGAATTTAGGTTGTTTCCAAAAGTTGCAGTTACAAATAATATATCAGCATGAATTACTCTGTGCAAACATTTGTTTTATAATCTTGGGGGAATCTCAGGGTAAATTCCTAGAGGTTGAATTGCTGGAGTAAATGCATATGTACTTTATTAGATATTACTAAATTCCCCTCACTGGAAATGTAATACTCTATTTTCTCAGTACCAATATTTGTATAGGCCAATTTTCCACAATTCATCAATATTTAATTTTGAAGATTTTTGACTTTTGCCATCTGATAGGTTATAAATGGTAACTCATTATAGTTTAAATAGCATTTTTCTATTGAGTGAGTTTAAGCATCTTTTCATATGTTTAGTGGCCACTTTGTTTATATTTTTCTGTGAATTAACCATGTCACTTGCCCATTTTTCTGTTGGGTTTTAAATATTTTTCACCTCTCAGTTTTGGGGACTGTTTACCTGTTGTAGAAAATAAAAATAGCCCTTTATCTCTGACATAAGTCGCAAATTGTTTCTCTTAGTTTGTCATTTGTATTATGGCTGTAGCTATGCTGTTTTGCAATTGAAAAATTACATACATGCACCATACATACATACTCAGTGTATTGAATTTAAGTTTCTTTTTATTGCTTCTGAATTTGTTTTGTAGTTTTCGTTATAACCTAGATATTATAACCTCATATCTAGGTTATGAGAAAATGGACCCACATTTTATTCTAGTAAATGTGACACCTTTTCTTTTTAGACACATTTACTTATTTATTTTTATTTTAGACAAGGTCTTGCTGTGTCACCCAGGCTGGAGTGCAGTGGCACAATCACGGCTCACTGTAGCCTCTCCCTTCCAGGCTCAAGCAATCTTCCCGCCTCAGACCCCCCAGGTAATCGGGACTACAAGCACACATCACCATGCCTGGCAAATTTTTAAAACAATCATTTTTTGTAGAGATGAGAGTCTAACTATGTTGCCTCTCCTTGAACTCTTTAGCTTAAGCAATCCTCTTGCCTCAGCTTCTCAAAATACTAGGATTTCAGGTATGAGCCACCTTGCCTGTTTTTTTTTTTTACCTTGGATTAATTTGGAATTCATTGTGGTATAGGGTGTGAGTTATCAATCCAATTTTATTTTACTTTTTTCAAATTACTGTACAGCTGTCTCATTATCATTTATTTAAAATTGCATTTTTACCCAAGTGATTTGAGATTGCAAAAGAAAGAGGTTTATTGAACTTACAGTTCCACATGGCTGGGGAGGCCTCACAATCATGGTGGAAGGCCAGGAGGAGCAAGTCATGCCTTACATGGATGGCAGCAAGCAAAGAGAGAGCTTGTGCAGAGAAACTCCTGTTTTTAAAACCATGAGATTGCCAGGTGCCAGCACTTTGGGAGGCTGAGGTGGGCAGATCACGAGGTCAGGAGATTGAGACCCTCCTGGTCAATATGGTGAAGTCCAGTCTCTACTAAAAAAAATAAAATTAGCTGGGTATGGTGGTGGGCTCCAATAGTCCCAGCTACTCAGGAGCCTGAGGCAAGAGAATCGCTTGAACCCAGGAGGCAGAGGTTGCAGTGAACCGAGATGCCTCACTGCTCTCTAGCCTGGCGACAGAGCGAGACTCGGTCTCAAAACAAAAAAGAAAACAACTCAACTCTGGGACAGTGAGATCAAATGGGATAGGTTGGCACAATCATTTGAAACAAATGTTACACATTATATGTTGAGATTTTAAAATGTTCATATCCTTTGATGTGGTAGTTAAGCTTATAGCAATCTGCTGAAAGAATGAGGCAAAAATTCTAAAGAAACGTTTTGAAACAATTCAAGTGCTCCCTCTGCTGGGAAATAATCTAGAACTGAAATCTGACATCTAGTGTTCACTGCAATAACTGCACAGGATTAAGTGAACATCTCATAGTCCTGTCATAAGGAATGTCTTGTAACAGTGTTTAAAATCTAAAACATATTTTGCCTCGAAATCACATACATCTGTTGGTGAAAAGGAAAATTGCAAATAAATTAGTAAGAGGAAAATTCAGACATTAGCTATGCATTTAGTAATTTTTTTTTTTTTTTTTTGAGACAGTTTCACTCTTGTTGCCCAGGCTGGAGTGCAATGGCATGATCTCTGCTCACCGCAACCTCCGCCTCCTGTGTTCAAGCAGTTCTGCCTCAGCCTCCTTAGTAGCTGGGATAACATGCATGAGCCACTACACCCAGCTAATTTTTTGCATTTTTAGTAGAGATGGGGTTTCTCTATGTTAGTGAGGCTGGTCTCAAACTCCTGACTTCAGGTGATACACCCACTTTGCCCTCCCAAAGTGTTGGGACTGCAGCTGTGAGCCACCATGCCTGGCACGTTTTGTAATTTTTAAAATCATAAGATCAAAATTAAGAAGTGAACAAAAGTTGTCTCAAGGAAAAAAGTTTCCTCAAGTAGTGAACAAAATTGGAACAGTGCTGGGAACATACATGACACTAGCACTGCTGAGGTGGGAGGTTAGGATAAAAGGAGACACTAGAAGTGACTCTTCCTTCTTTGATTCCATCCTTCAGGGCCAAGATCAGAAAAAGCAAAGTGTTAATTAACAATTAGGTTTTATTGTTGGAGTTTAGATTGAGAATCTTGGGCTATTAGAAGCTTAGGAAATGTTAACTAGCCAAATTGATGTAGAAAAAAAAATTCCATATTTTTGTGTCTCTACTGTCTTCATTTTCCTCATTATAATAAATAATTTTAATGCAATGATTTCAGGCAAGAAGGAAGAAATAATATTTGTACTCCATGTTTTGTTACTCGATCTGCTACCTTTTACTTTCATTGTCATTTTTTCCTTGCCCTTAGTATTTACTGAGGCTAGAAAAAGGGATACAAAGTTTGAGGTGTATCAAAGACAGCTTAAGAAAATATAATATATATTTATCTCATGTTCTTTATGAAAATTCAAATCATTGAACAAAACTTAGTGACTAAAACAATGCAAACTTAATCAAATCTTGTATTGTTAAATGAGATTCTATTTTAGAGGCTGTATAAATGTTCCCCACAACTTCACTTACCTATCTTGCTTCCAAAGTGTGAGCAGATTGAATTCTCAGTTATTCCCCTCTATGTCCTCAGTGGATCTTAGGTAGACAAAATACTCATTCTTGCTAAAATATACAGATGCTTACAAAGCCTAGTCAAGATTCATCCAAAACAGACAAGCACACATTTCAGGAAAGCTGAGCATGTTGCCTGTACTGAGTCCTTTTATTATTATATCTAGCCATGGCCACACCATAAAATACATGCCACCATTTATCAACTTTTACCTTTAGTAAAACCCATTAAACTGCCTTCAAAACTATTTACCTACATACTTACTCTCTCTTTACCTTCACAGTTGACTTTCAAGTGGATTACATATATTTTCTGTAATTGTTTTTGCATTTAGTGTTATTATGTACATCTTTTCTGTGTCACCAAACCTAGTTTTCTAGTATTACACAGGATTTCACTGAATGACAAAAATTAAAAATTAAAAACTTTAATTAAAAAAAAAGAATTTCATTGAATGGTTGTACTATATTTAATCAGTGAGTTACTTAAAATATTTAGGGTTTTTTTTTTTTTTTTTTGGCTTTACACACAACACTGTAATAAACATCGTTTTATACAAATCTTTGCATATTTTTCTATTATACCAGTATGACAAATTTTTAAAAATGGAACTTCTATGTCATGAAAATGTGCATTATTTTCCAGATATCAGGCCTGTTTTCTATTAATGAATATTCCTTATTGTAGTATAACATGCATACAGAAAAGTAGATATATCATAATTGCATAGTTAGATAATCATATGCTCCAGGCCCTGACTCACAGGGGAGGAGGAGGTGAGTAGCCATGCAGATTTGCCTATGGAAAGACTGAGCCCAGCAGAGAAGGGCCTGGTTAAATCACGGCTAGAGGGAATACACTTGTGTTACAAAGTGGAACACACCTATGTAACAAAGTATTACAAAGTGAACACACCTTTGTAACCCACCCAAGTCAAGAATCAGAACATTACTGGAAATCCTGAAGGCATTTCATGTCCAATTTTACTTACGATCCTTCTAAAGGGTAATTACTTCCTGACTTCTACAGATAGACATTCATTTTGCCTGATTTTAATAGTGCAATGAAGATGTTTCATTCCTAATGTATTCTTGACCTCTCAGCATAATTCGACACCATTGACCATCCCTCCATTTAAAACTTTTTCTTCTTTCTCTTCCACGACAGTTATCTCCTGGCTTCCTTCCTGTCTTCTGGCTGCTCCTTCTCCTATTCCAGAGCATTTCCTTTCCCTTGCTTTAAATAGTTGATGCATTTAAGGTTCCATCCTAGACAACCTCAGCTAAACTCATGGCTTCTGTTATTATCTGTATACTTCTAAATCTATATCTCTATCCCAAATAATTTCTCTGAGCATTAGACTCAAATATCCAACTTGATCCCATCACTTGCATGTTTCAGAACTCAACATCTCCAAACTGAACAAACTATTTTCCCTGCTACAAATTGCTCCAGATCTGGGATTGTTCCAGGATTTCTGATCTCACTGAAAAGTACCACCAGCTGTGACTTTTACAACATGGAAGTCCAGTAGTCAACCTTGACATTTCCCTCTTGCCATAGCCTACAGCCACTAAATTATTAAGTTCCAACAACTTTTCCTTCTAAATAGTTTAAGTAACTTCACTTTTCACCATTATCATTGCTAGCATTCAAATCCAAGTTACCATCACATTTTGCTTAGACTATAGCCTCTCGACTAGTTTCCAAACAGATTAATGATCTGCTTAAAGCTTTTTATTGATTTTTATATTACATAGAAGAATTTTCTTAAATCAACAAGTAAAACCTATGTTGATCAAGCCTCTTCCTACTTCTTTTTTTAAAGACACAGTCTGGGTCTGCTGCCCAGGCGGGAGGGCAGTGGTGCCATCTCGGCTCACTGCAACCTCTACCTCCTGGATTCAAGAGATTCTCATGCCTCAGCTGCCCAAGCAGCTGGGCTTGCAGGTGTGTACCACCATGCCCAGCTAATTTTTGTATTTTTAATAGAGATGGGGTTTTGTCATGTTGGCCGGATGGTCTCTAACTCCTGGCCTCAAGTGATCCATCTGCCTTGACCTCTCAAAGTGCTGGAATTACAGATGTGAGCCACCATGCCCGGCCTTGTTTCTACTTCTTCAGTCTTTCTCTTCTCCTTGTCCTCTACTCATTCCAGACATTTCTCTGCACATGCCTTAAATGGGTCAGAAACAGTATTAAAAGTTGAGAAATTATATCCAACATGGTTAGCTAAAAGATGAAAGTAAGTAAATAGTATAAGAGTAAGTTGGTAGAAACAAAAAAAATTTTCAAATATGGGTCTGTTTTTGTGGTGGAGGCGAAGGCAGAAAATTCAGAAAGTAATGAGATAAGGGAATAATTATTTACAAAGTGTTCCAAGCTGCTTGAGAGGCCAATTAGCTTAATGACTAGTAGTACAGGCTTTGTAATCCAACACACCCATGTTTTGATCATGATTTGGCCACCTAGAGTCTGCATAACTTTGGTGGCTCATAACGCCTCTAAGTCAGAATTTCCACAAAAGGTAATAACTTATCCCTCACAAGGATTAAGTTATACACTTCTTATATTTGGTGCAATTATTAGCACACAGTTAAATGTCAAATGTTAGGGAAATTATCATTAGGAAAAAGACAAGGCTATAATAACATTGCCGTATATCAAGCTCAATGCTAAAGATAATTAGCATCCTTAGGGTATATTCTCCTAAGAGGTTTATGGATTCTGGTTACTTAGTATTTTCCTCTCTGGATCCAACAATAGATAAGTTTCCAGGTAACCATGGGCTCGAACTAAGCATATATTCATTCTTACTGAGTCTTTTTTTTAAATTATTATTTAAATGTGCTCTACTTCAGCCAGTTTGTTTCCTTTTCTCAGAATAAACACCTAAAAGTTGGATTTTCCCCTATCTTTGTAGTCAGGATTTTATGTCCTCCTTGGGTACCAGAAATCAGTATTTTCTATACAGCTAAGTCAAGTTTATCAAGACAAGGCAAATCCAACAATTTTGGTAGTGCCTGCTTTTATTGTAAATGGAGAACATAGCTGGTGATACTTACCTCTTTCTTTGCTGTCCTTGAAAGATACACATACACAAGCAACTGGAACCCAAATTAAGAAGAAATAATGACAAGGATAAAAGAAAAATAAATTAATATTTTAATTATTTAAGCATTATAAGTTTCTTTATAAAAAAGATACATGATTTAGTGAAAAGAACTGATTGGAATTAAAAGTACAGCATTCTGGCTTTGCCTCCAGTATGGATTATAAAGAATATAATCTTGACAAAGTTATTTCTTTTCTCTGGTCCTCAAATTTTTCATATGTAATCAGAGAGTTAAAGTTTATTATCTTATCAAAATTCTATGAGTATATACATATACATATAGAAGACATGAATTGAATGTATATATATATATGTATATGCATATATGTTATATATTCATTTGTATACCCCACACACCCCTAGGTATAAATCTTAGTTTTATATGGGAAATAGATGATAAAAATAAGGGACTGAAATAGATTACAGGTAAGGTCTAGTCCTATGCTTACAGCATTTGTTTATAGCATCAAAATGCCCATATTGTCATTCATCCAAGGCAAAGAAGCAGCGGGAAGCTGTTAGAATTGCAAATTTGGGGGCCCTACCTCATAGCAGGAGAGGCCTAGGGATGCCTGTTGCAACCTGCCCTCCAGGTGATTCTGATAAACACTAAAACGTAAGAACCACTGCATTTGAACATTCCCAGGAGAGCAAACTATAAGCTAGGGTCCCAGGCAGAAGTAAAGAGCAAGTAATTAAAAGGGAAAAAGCAGGTTACTCTACAGAGAACTTGGCAGCAGAGGTGGTTAGGAACAGAGGTTGGTAAGACACAGCTGTGGGAATAGGGGAAAGTGATGGCAGTAGGGAAGCGATGTGGCTCTCAGAATACAGAGGTGCAAGCAGCAAAGCTAAAGCAGTAGCCCCATAGTCCTGGTTAAATCATTTGTTCTCATTCAGTAATTTCTCCCAGTACACTAAAACTGCTGGCTTTAGAACCTATTCTCATACAGTGGAGCCAATCATCCTGTCTTCAGCCACAGCTACTCTTCAGCCCCACAGCTATTTACTGGAGAAACCTGAGATGCAAAGAATTAAGGCTTCTCAAGTGGATCCTGTGTGAATTAGCCAGATACTTTCCAACAACCCAAGAGTATCCCATTCCCGTTTTAACTCTCCCCTCATTGGCGGCCAAGAGTGTGTATGCTCAGGGAAAGTAAGAAAACCACTGCAGTTTTTCACTGGGCTAGAGGTGAGGCTGGCCAGAGAGAGTAGCAGGGGTCAGAATAAGCCTGTGAAAGCGGCAAGGCAAGAACTCAGCATGGAGACTTTTCAGGAGGCTTATAGATGCTGTGTTGTCATCCAGGACGTTCCCCTGAGAGGGGAATCCCCGGCTTTGCAACTTCCTAGCCAGCGTGATGGCCACCAGCCGGCTGTAACCTTTCCTGCGATGTTCTGGCAGGGTGTAGCCATGGCACATGGTGGCAAACTGGTCTGTGATGGACCAAGAGATGGGGTTTCCCTTCTCATCCCGGACACACACACTAGGGAAGCAGGCGATGAGGTTGGCGATGTACCGGAGACATTGCTCATTGCCACCCCGCGACCAAGTCCGGTTGAGTAGATCCGCATCAGCAGCACTCAAGTAGGTTAGTCGTGGGTAAGGCCCCTTCCTAGATCAGAATGACACGAGAACAAATAGGACCTCAGAATCACGTGATTATAAATAACTACTTCTCTCTCTCTCTCTCTCTCTTGACGGAATCTTGCTCTGCCGCCCAGGTTGGAGTGCAGTGGTGCGATCTCAGTTCACTGCAATCTCCGCCTCCCGGATTCAAGCAATTCTCCTGCCTCAGCCTCCCCAGTAGCTGGGATTACAGGGCCCAGCCACCAAGCCTGGCTAATTTTTGTATATTTGGTAGAGATGAGGTTTCACCATGTTGGCCAGGCTGGTCTTGAACTCTTGATCTCCTGATCTGCCCGTCTCTGCCTTCCAAAGATCAGGGATTATAGGCATGAGCCACCGTGCCTGGCCTATAACTCATTTTGATGGGTCAGAATGAGTAACCATCCCTGAGAGGGCACCTAAGATTTTCAGTGAGTTAGAATTCACCATTCCCAATTTACAAGCAACTTTCAGAGTTTTATTTCTGAGAAGACAAAGCACTTACTACACCAAATTTAAGTCATTGCTTCTAATTTTATGTTCACTTGCTTTTGTCTTCAGCACAGGTCAAGGAAAGTGTTTCTGTTGTTAAATCAGTTAAATTCGACCTGCAGCTCCCTCTATACCTTGAGTCCCCATGTGTTGAAGTGCAACCTATCATAGTATATAAATGACTCCAAACAACCCTAGGAGTATAACAAATGGTTGAGTTTGTTAAATGAGCCAACCATAGGCAAGTAAGTGAGCAGACCATGCCCAAATAATGCAGATACCTAGCTGCTGCCAATCAGAGGATTTGCCTACTTTGCTTCTGTGATCTGGCCTATAAAATCTCCCACTGGTGGGTGTAACTTTGAACCTCTTCTGATTCTGAGTGCTGCCAGATTCATGAAGTGTTCTTTGCTCAAATAAACGTTCTATTTTTTTTTTTAAGACAGAGGCTTACTCTGTCTCCAAGGTTGGAATGCAGTGGCACAACACAGCTCACTGCAACCTCTACCTCCCTGGTTCAAGAGATCCTCATACTTCAGCCTCCTGAGTATCTGGGATTACAGGTGTGCCACCATCCCTGGCTAATTTTTGTATTTTTAGTAGAGACAAGGTTTCACCGTTTTGGCCAGGCTCATCTCCAACTCCTGCCCTCAAGTGATCCACCGGCCTATACCTCCCAAAGTGTTGGAATTATTCCAGGTGTGATCCACTGCTCCCAGACCAATGCTGCTAAATTTAATCTGTCTAAAGCTTTTCTTTTAACACCGTCTATAAACAACAACAGCATCAACAAAACCCCTCAGAATTGTGTTTATTTAGTCCTGACTCTGCTGAAATCCTCTCTAAGGCCTTGGTAAGTCCAGATTCTTGAAACCTTAATCTTTTGCTCAATAAAATAAACGTTTTAGGATAGAACTTCTGTGGTTATGTATCCACAGCCAAAAAAGAAATATAGATTTCTTAATATGCCAGGCATATGTGCATGCTTTAGAAATATTTGGGTTTTTGTTTGTTTGTTTTTGAGACCCAGTCTCGCTCTGTCACTCAGGCTGGGGTGCAGTGGCATGATCTTGGCTCACTGCAATCTTTGCCCCTCAAGTTCAAGCGATTCTCCTGCCTCAGCCTCCCAAGTAGCTGGGATGACAGGCACGTGCCAACATACTCAGCTAATTTTTGTATTTTTAGTAGAGATGGGGTTTTGCTATGTTGGCCAGGCTGGTCTGGAACTCCTGACTTCAGGGTGGTTCACGCATCTCGGGCTCCCAAAATGCTGGGATTACAGGTGGGAGCCACTATGCCCAGCCATATTTGTTCTCTCAAACTGTCCTCTTGGCCTGCTTTTTTTAGGTTAAATAGTCCCAACCTTCAACTTTTCCACGGAGGTATTTGTATAGGCCACTAGCTTTCACTGTGTTTATTCTAATGTTATGAAAGTTTTTATTAATTTACAATATAAAGCCCTGATGTTAAGATAAAGAAAAATAATTGGTACAATTTATAAAAGCTGAAATAAATTTCTTAGATGAAAGCCTATGAGGCTGACAGTGCCTCAGAATTTGCTCTCAGTCTTAAAGCTATTAATATCATAAGACTATCCCAAGTGACTGGTAAGAGACTGGTCATGTTCTTGACATCATTTTTATATAGTAAAAATTTGTGTTTTCTTTTAATTAGTGGTGTGTAGTGTTATTGCTCATTTCAGGCATATTATCAGCTATGGAACTGGGCCAGTCATCTATCCACTAAGCAGGGGGGGAAAAATAGCTGGCTTAGTGGAATTTTCTATTGAATTTTTGAGAAATAACTTTAAGGCAAGGGTAAAAAAGCTTTGGGCAGAAATATCACTGCAGATAAAAACACTGCTACGGCAAGTGTTTCAGGAGTAGTAATGTTAGAGACTCTGACCTTGTTTCCAAAGGGCACAGTGTTCAAAATAGAGTTGACAAAGTTGGGTAACGATTTATACGTTAAAGACAAATTGTTTACATCAGTGTTGTGTGGGAAGTTAAAAAAAATAAGGACAAAATGTTTAACTGCATGCAAAAAGAGATCAATTCAAGTTAAAACTCCATTTCAAAAGGCTTGACTACTCTTTAGCTATATTAAAGAGTCCTAACGTATGGATCTTATTTGGTCATTGATTCAAAACGAACTTAAAAATATTATTACATTTGGGAAATACGAATACTGTTATTTTACTTAAGGAAATATTATTAACAATATTTTAAGGGATTGTACAGAAAAGGCCAACATAGAAGGCTCGGGGCCATCGCCCTTAAAAAGACCTAATTGCAAGGTTGACCCTTGGTTGGTGTCTGGGAATGTGGATCTGGAGGAGGGCTACCATTTCCAGGACTTACATAAATGGCTCACTTTGATTAAACTGTGCAAACAGTGTGAGTTTTGCTGAACACTGGCTTTCCTTCTGCGAGTCTAGGAAATTGGTCTGTGCTAGGCAGAGGATGCTGCCAAGAAAAATCCTGGGCACTGAGTCTCTAATAGTAAGTTTCCCTGATAGACAACTTTTAGCTGAGCACGGTGGTTCACACCTGAAATCCCAGCACTTTGGAAGGTCCAGACAGGAGAACTGCTTGAGTCTGAAACATTTTACACATATCATTACAGGTCATTGCTTGGGGACTGAGCACATTCTGTGTGACTCCACTGGGAGAAAACTCTTGGAAGCTAGTGCCTGTTTTCTGCTGGACTTTACCCAGTGCACCTTTTCCCTTTGTTGATTTTGCATTTTATCTTTTCATTATAATCAATCATAGCCATGAGTATATTTGCTGAGTCTTGTGTGTCAACACAGTGAACCATAGAACCCTTGGGTGTTCTTGGGGACCTCTGACACAGGAGTAATATCAGTATAATGGGTTTTTTTTTTAAAGATTCATTTTTTAGAGTTACATATTAAAATGTTTAAGGATAATGTCTGGGACATTTTCATCAAAACAATCCAGGGAGTGGAAAAAATATACAATTGTATAAATTAAATAAGGTTAGCCACATATTGGTGGGAGGTTCTTTATACTATCCTTTTAACTTTTATGTGTGTTTGAAATTTTCTTAATTAAAAATATAATAAAAGAAAATCCAGTTGCTTTCCTATGACTTAAAATGTGCATTCTTTTTAAGGCTTAGTGCTGTTTTGCTCAACAATTTTTTCAACATTCACTATAGGATTGAAGAAAATTAGTATTCATTGTGGTGGGTGTTTTTAAACTATCTTTCTTCAGTCTCTTGCAAAACAACATGTCAAGAAAATATTATAACACTTTTAAAAATATTAACTAGTTTGGTTTAGTCATTCTAAACTATATACATTTATCAAGACATCACATTGTACCCCATAAATGTGTACAATTATTATTTGTTGATTTAAAATGATATTAATTTTAAAAACACTTAATGGAATGAATTCAGAAGAAATTGAGACTAGGAAAGGTAATCAGTAAGTGACAGAGCAGGGACTCCAAAAGAAGAATGAATGCAGATAGAAGCTAATCATTGTTTTGAAAGATTGCATCTGGAGTTGAACTTGGGATTTCTTGGCTCTATAATTTACCCCTGTGTGTTATTTCATCTCTGCTTAAAAAGGTGTGGGGTGGGAGGGGCAGTAATGATAGTCCTACTTTACAACGTTGTGGAAAGAACTAATGGAATAATATATTAAGACATTTAGTCCCTGGCACATAAGAGCTCAACGTAAGTCAGCTATATACTCCCATCCCTGAAACAGCAAAAATAATAACTATATAAATTATTGTTGGATTGTTGGACTTAGACAATATAAATTATTTAGAATTATTTGAGGGAGGAGGACACCAAGGAATAATTTTTCCATGGGTACTGTGAAAACATACAAATCCTGAGTTCATTTATAACTATGGACAAAGTTACTGATTTGATTTCCAACGAAATTATGAGCAGTCAAGCACAGGAGAGAGAAGAGTAAACACACACACACACACACACACACACACACACACACACACACACCCATTTATGCTCAATGGCTGAAATCCAAAGTGCCTAGATACTCCGTAGTGATACTAAGTACTCCAGTTACTGCTACCTGTAATTCTATAGCAGTAAGTCCTGCCCCAAATGCAAAAACTTGGTTTACATACAGGAAACTGGCATCTGGCAGAGTTGAAACAGGAGAAAAACAAACAGCCTTGAAGGAAGTTAGCTTTACATTCAACTGCTTTGAGTTGGCAACCGCTTTGGAAACATCATATAACTCACTCTGCAGCCCTGTGTATAGAAAGACATAATTTAATATATGGGCATTTTAGTTAAAAAAGGAAAGTGGAAATTTGTTGCAGTATTTTTATACTGGGTATCATCAATACCAGCAGTTTGCCACCTTGTATTATCCTAACCACTATATATTTACATGTAAATCATTACAGCTATTGTCATTTTCAGATTTTTCTAGGATTTTCAAATTCCCATGATGTTGCCCATTGGGACCACCATCACGATCTTTACAGAAACTTATCATGGGAATATCCCATGGGACTTTTTATCACTGGGCTCAAGTGATCCCCCGCCTCTGCCTCCTGAGTGCATGCCACCCCTTGGCCAATCAAATTTTTAAGTTTTTTTGTTTTGTTTTGTTTTTGCAGAGATGGGGTCTCCCTATGTGCCCAGGCTGGTCTCACACTCCTGGCCTCAAGTGATCCTCTTGACTTGGCCTCCCAAAGCTCTTGGATTACAGGCATGATCCACCATGCCTGGCCCTCCCTCGTCTTTGTTCTTAGAGAGCTTATAGAATGACTCCTTTCTCCACCTTTCCAAATCCCCATCCACTCTTTCCTTTCCAGTCTGTGTACGGATTGATTGAATCCTCTGCAAACTGACTTTCCCTCTTCCCCTGGCTAATGGCTTGCCTCCTCCCCTCTGGTAAGGCTCTTCAGTGTGGCCCTGGGCTTCTTGAAGAATGTATGAGTGGGAAGGCATATTGAACGCAGTGTGGTATCTGAGCCTTGACTCCTCCCTCAGGGAATTAAGCCTCAGAAAAGATAAGTGAGCTTTTGAGTTAATGTTAGGAAGATTATAGATGCTGTGGCTAGTATCCCATATTATAACACTGAATTCCACCTAAGTATATGAGAAAAAAGGAGAGTGCCTACTTCTCAAGTGTGTGGTCTTGAATTTTTTAATCTACATGTTTTCCTTCAATCTTTACCCCCCTCTCTGATTCTTTCAATTTATTTGTTAAAAAAAAAAAAAACAAAAAAAAAAAAACAAAAAAAACACAAGCATTTGCTGTGCAGTTTTCATAATCTTGGAGTTTGTTGATTACCTCGTCATGGTGTTCTTGATCATGTCCTTTGGTCTTCTTTATAGGTTACAACTTTTAACAAATTATTTTCCCCTTTCCCACAAGTGAAAGGAACTTCCACATTTTGCTCTGCCTCTTTCTACCTACCTTCTTATGAGAAGAGTAGTTAACTGGATAAGCCAGAATTCCGGACATTTCTTAGACTAGTTACCAATAAGCAGGCTTCTGAGACTCTCAGGTTAGTACACATATAGATAATCCTTTTCACATCAGTGCAACTAGTAGTGAGCAGAAGAGCCTGGCCTGTCTGGGTAGCTGTATACTTTTTCACTTCCTCCCTTCATATAGCAAACCAAAGGGTGGTTTAGCTAGTTTGGGTAGTTTGGTAGCTTAAACATGATTTAATATTGTTCATTAATGGCTCTTGGATTAAAAATGACAAAGGCATTCCTATGCATGATTTGTCATTCCTCTGGACACCAAGACCTGAAGCAGCTCTACCACCTAATTCTTGATCTACCCAGTAGCCAAACTAGTATCTGTGACTGGAGTCTGTACTGTGGCAAATGTTGATCATGTATATGGCTAGTAGGTAGGCTTTTAGAATTGTGTTATGGAATCAGAGAGGATTTATGAACTTTTTAGGTGCTCCAATTAATAGTAAAGATACCAGGGACTTCCTAGAAGGTATTCAGTATTCCAAAAACATTACAGCTATTACTACAGAAGTCTACAGTCAAGACCACATGAGAAGCCCAGGGTAATGTCCAGGCTGACTTACATGCTACATGAGGGACCTTTACTACTCCAGCTATGTTAGGTGATACTAATTCACGTTTGTCCCCACCAAACCTTCAGAAAGAATGACTGGGTTGATTTAGATGACTATAACTTACAACTATCAGCTCAGCCTTCTGAAAAATACTTTGGAAATTATATACCTCTTTTCTATATAATGATGAATTAAGGTGATTTAGTGATAATAGGCCTGTAGCACCAAGATCCATCCAATTACTGCCATGATTTTTCACATCAATGAGGAACTTTATTCATTTCCATGTTAAAGTAATAATGGTCAGAACATTTTTTTTTCTAAATTGGCTATGGAAGTGATAGAATCATGTCTCATTTCTAACCAGCATAACTGGGACAAATCTGTAAAGGTAAGAGATAGTTTAGAGCTTCTTGCATAAGGTCTTTTTGAGCATTTACAAATACATTTTTTATGACATCTAAAGGCTTTGGCTTATGACCATGTGTTAGTCATTATTTGCAAATTTTCCAGGTGGATAGAAGCTTTTCCTTATTGGAGGGCCTCAGCTCTCTATAGTTAAAAAAAAAAAAATTACTAGCCTTTATATTTCCAATATGAGGTTCTCTACTTTCACTGGAACTGTCATAAACAACAACTTTATTGCCTATACCAACAACTCAACATTATGAAAAGTTGGAAGAGTAAGTGTACACTGAAGCTGAAACTATTCATCTAAACTATCAGGAACCCTTAAATATTCCTTTCTGCTGGCATAAAGTTCTGCCACAAGCCCTGATCACCATGAAATTATCTCCTCACAGCTCATATAAGCTCTCTCTGTATAAAATCACTTTAGCAGCCTAGGAAATAGGGTAAGACTCTGTCTCTACAAAAATAAAAATAACCCTGTGTGGTGGTAGCACCTGTAGTCCTGGCTACTCAGGAGGCTGAGGAAAGAGGATCCCTCGAGCCCAGGAGTTCAAGGCTGTGGTGAGCTATGATCACACCACTGCACAGCATGGGTTGCAGAGCAAGACCTTGACTCGAAGAGAGAAAAAAATCATTTCAGGACATTATGCAGAACAATTGATTATTTCTTTCCAGAATCATCTGATTCAGAAAAAATAAAAGGCCTACCTATTGGCTAAGACCTAAATGATAGTTATTTTAAAAGGTGTGATAGAAAAGGATTAAAACAAATAAGGAAAAATATTCTCTGATTCTCACTGATATCCTTCCATGCTACAGTAATAGAAAAAATATGTCACCTAAGTATGGATCCATTTAAATGATCTCTTTTTAACCTGAAAGCAATGCATGCCTCATTAGAAGTGACAAGTAAGTGTTCTTATAACACTATAATACAGAAATGATAAATGCATAAAATGTATGTGTTTGTATTTATACATATATGTGTATACACATAATCTGTATATTTTCATATATATGAAATACCTATATCTATCTGGATATATACTACAGAGGAGAAAAAATGACTGTATAATGTAAGTCTTCCACTTCACCTCACCTTGTATTTGAAAAACTTGGTCCCAGTTAAAAACATCACATTCTTCCAATAGCTGTTGATAAGCTCTGACATCCTTGTAGAACACAGCATAGGCATTAGTATAATGATCAAGGTTGTCTACCTCAGCCTAGGACAGAGGACATAATTATAAAAACATAAACATATTATCTGGATAATCCAAATCTTAGGTAGATTAGATAATATTAGTTGGGCATGTCTAGCTAATTTTTAGGTGGCTAACAAATTTAGTCACCTATAAAACAATGGCTAAGTGGGAATAGGGCTAATGTGCTGCAGTGATTCTTTCTCCTGGGATTAGGAAAGATTTTTTTTTTTTTTTTTTTGAGACGGAATTTTGCTCTGTCGCCAGGTTGGAGTGCAGTTGCGTGATCTCAGATCACTTTAATCTCTGCCTCCCAGGTTCAATCGATTCTCCTGCCTCAGCCTCCCAAGTAGCTGGGATTACAGGGGCACACCACCCTACCCAGGTATTTTTTGTATTTTTAGCATAGATCGGATTTCATCATGATGGCCAGGATGGTCTCCATTTCCTGACCTTGTGATCTTCCCACCTCGGCCTTCCAAAGTTCTGGGATCACAGGCGTGAGCCCCCGCACGTTTTTTCTTCTTTCTTCTTGGATTAGAAAAGGTTTTGATTTGTTTTAAAAAATTTTAAATTATTTTTTATTTTTTAGCAACAGGGTCTTGCTTTGTTGCCAAGGCTGGAGTGAAGTGGTGAAATCATAGCTCACTATAGCCTCAGACTCCTGGGCTCAAGCAGTCCACTTGCCTCAGCCTCTCAAGTAGCTGAGACTATAGGAAAAAGCCACCATATCTGGCTAGGAAGGTTTTTAGCCATCCATTTCACATTTTTCTAGGATTTTGTTTATTTATAAAAATAAAAAGGGTATATAACTGAGTGGATTTACTTCCAAAAATTACAACTCTCAAAATCTTCTTAATGTGGTCAGGACAGCACCTCTTTGGCCATGTGAGCTTCTCCTTGGTCTCAGGGGAAGAATAGGGCAGATGTTGTCTTCACTCTTCTTCCAAATACCCACATGACCAAAGTCATCAGTCATAAAGAATCATTCCCTCAGGGAAAAAGCTAGTATCTATAAATCAGCCATCTGTTCTTCATCCTTCTAGAGATCGTGAAACACTAAGGAACCTCTTTACTGAACATGTTTAGACTAGAGGTTTTTCATATTCCTGACACTCAGAAGCCAGTCAAATTAGAAACTAATGGTGAGGCTGGGTGCAGTGGCTCATGCCTGTAATCCCAGCACTTTGGGAGGCTGAGGCAGATGGATCACCTGAGGTCAGGAGTTCAAGCTCTGCCTGGCCAACATGGTGAAACCCTGTTTCTACTAAATTCTCTACTAAAAATATAAAAATTAGCCAGGCATGGTGGTGGGTGCCTGTAATCATAGATACTTGGGAGGCTGAGGCAGGAGAATTGCTTGAACCTGGAAAGTGGAGGTTGCAATGAGCTGAGATAGCACCACTGCACTCCAGTTTGGGTGACAGAATGAGACTCCGTCTCAAAAAATAAATAAATAGAAAATAAAAGAAAAGAAGTTAACGGTGAAACATGTAGTGTTGTAAGCTAATGTATATGGCTACTATGGGCATAAAATATCATTACCTATTTTTTCTTTCCAATCCTTATTTTTAATTTTTTACCTTTCAAAACTGTACCTCTCTTTGTCGTCGGGTGATAACAGCTTTGAAATCCGGCCATGAATCCAACACCACTTCTTTTTGAAAGGGATTCCCACGATTTATGTTCATCACTGCTCCATAAACCTGAGTCACAGAACCCAGAGAGACAAGCCAATCATACTATTAGCTATTTCAGTCACATATTATCTTCCTTACTTCTTGTTCTACTGTATAATCATGTTCATGAGAGGAAATTATAAACATGTACATATAAATGCAGACACAATAGATACACACATTAATTTTTCTATTGTTATTTCATCAGTGCACATGAAAACTGGTAAAAAGTCTATGAAACCCTATAAACACTCTTTCCAGATCTAGTTTTTTATAGTATAGCAGTGAGAGGTACCAAATTCATAGGCTTACTAGGATGGGTATTTGGCATATAGGTCAGCAATACATACTTGCTGAATGAATCAGGATGACATATGCAGTTAGGTTTCATGCATATTTAAAAACTTACAAAAAAATTTTGATGCTTGGCTGCTTTTCAAGTCCAATATACTATTTCAAAATAACCTGTGAAATGCAACTACTTCAACCCTAAATTACGATTAGACATCATTAGAGGGTTATACCAACCCAAATTAAAAGAAAACAAAAAACTGTACTTTGATTTGATGGAGCAAGGCTCTATAAGCATTCCCTGAAGGCTATCACTATGTCTCATTCATTTTTAAGCTCATGGAGCCTGACAAAGTTGATTGAATGCTTGGTGACTGAACCAAACCAGAATAATGTTAGAATTCTGTTCTGTGGACTTTCATTTTTTCTTTTCTTTCTTTAAAGTTTTCTCTACTTTTATATTTATTTAATTAATTAATAATTAATTAATTTTTGCAACAGTGTCTCACTCTGTTATACAGGCTGGAGTGCTGTGGGGCAATCACAGATCACTGCAGCCTTGAACTCCTGAGTCTTGCTTCGTCATACAGGCTGGAGTGCAGTGGCGCCATCTTGGCTCACTGCAACCTCGGCCTCTCTGGTTCAAGTGATTCTCCCACCTCAGCCTTCTGTATAGCTGGGACTAAGGCAATCACCACCACACCTGATAATTAAAAAAAAAAAAGTTTTTTTTTTTTTTTTTTGAGACGGAGTTTCGCTCTTGTTACCCAGGCTGGAGTGCAATGGCGCCATCTCGGCTCACCGCAACCTCCGCCTCTTGGGTTCAGGCAATTCTCCTGCCTCAGCCTCCTGAGTAGCTGGGACTACAGGCACGCGCCACCATGCCCAGCTAATTTTTTGTAGTTTTAGTAGAGACGGGTTTCACCATGTTGACCAGGGTGGTCTCGATCTCTTGACCTCGTGATCCACCCGCCTCAGCCTCCCAAAGTGCTGGGATTACAGGCTTGAGCCACCGCGCCCGGCTAAAAAAAAGTTTTTTTTTGTAGAAAATCAAAAGGGAAAAACCCTTTCAATATTCAGGTTTGGAAAGAAAAAAATGTAACTTCTTTGTATAGGATTTAAAACCCACTGAAAGATTTGACACTGGTTGAAAACAAATTCTTCCAATAGCTATTTATTCAAAGGGTGAATGCTGAGTTAAGGGGGTGTTGCTAGAAGGAAGTCAATGTGCTGGGGGAATGAGATGAGAGCTTAGGAAGGAACTTTACCACAAACTCCAAAAAACGGAGAAAGTGTAAATAAACAAAATTATATTTTTCTTTATTTTTTTTTTTTAAATTCTCTAACATCTTTTATTACCCTGTAAAGGTCACTGAAACCTTTTTTATTTATCTCTGGCAAAATAATTATTTGGGCATGTTATTAAAGCAAACTAGCCTACCACTTCATTCAATTCACTTCAGTGTCAGCATTGATCTTGGGAAAATTTGGGTCAGATTGTCCATTTAGAACTCCTTTAGCCAAATAATTCCAAATTGTTATTCACAATTTCCATACCACACAGAGTTTAAGCACAATAAGGCAAGATGGCCAAATTTAATTAACACAGTATAGTGCATTAGAGGACTCTTTCTAGATCACTTTTCTTCAAATTTTAATATACATAAGGATTACAGAGGGTCTTTAGTAAAAATGCAAGTCTCTGTCTTCACAAATTCTAATTTGTTATGTCTTTCCTGGGTGATTTGCATGCCACTCACATTTGAAAACCAGACATAGAGCAGTCTCCTTGCTCAAGAAATTCAGCCCTTAAAGGCAATTTCACTGTATTTATAACAAAATCTAAACCTCAGTTCTATTGTTTAAACTAGATTATGTTCTTAAGCGCAATGCCATCTAGTCCATACCCTTCTGCTATTTAAAATATTTTAGAACTCAGATTTATTTAGAAATAATCTAGAAATTATCTAAATTTCCTTAGGAGTCATCTAGGTGACTATGAAAAGTATAGTTTCCTGTGGGGGGACATGGGAGGGACAGCATTAGGACAAATAGCTAATGAATGTGTGGCTTAAAACCTAGATGACAGGTAGATAGTTGCAGCAAACCACCATGGCACATGTATACCTACGTAACAAACCTGCACGTTCAGCACAAGGATCCCAGACTTAAAGGAAAAAAACCCCTGTAATTCCTTGGGCCTTATCCCAGTCTGTTCAATTCGTCTCTAGTAGGAGGGAGCTGGAAAATTGTATGTTTAACAAGTGCTCCTAGAGAGTCTTGTCATCAGAAAAAAAGGGAAATAGCCACATTATTTTACAGATTAAGACAATAAAGAAATTTTAAAAATTATTAATTTTATGGTACCTTGAGTGATTCCGGAAAGCAACTCTTCAACATTTTCTCCAGTATCAGTAATTTGGTAGAACAGTTTAGCACCAACATCTATTCCAGAGCTCTTGCAACTCCACACCTAATCAGAAACTTGAAGGTAGGCATTTAATTTTTGCCTGTTAATGTTTGAATCTATTTAGGAGTATTCTTGTAATTCTATTTTCATTGGGTATAATTCTGACTACCACTGCTCCCTCTGAAGAAGGAAGAAGGAAAATGGGGAAGCACAGGAATGGGTAAACCAGAGAATACATGGGAAGTGTTAATGACCTAATCCTTGGGAAAAACTGGTGCTGAAGGAAAAGAAAAAAAATTTTAAAAAAAAGTTTTAAAAATGACCTAATTCTGAACAGATGTGAGTATCTATACTGGGTCATGTCTGTTACACACATTGATTATACTCTAAATTCTTCCTTCAGGGCATGTATAACAGTTGTAATTTTACATTTCTTTGTGTTTTATTTGATCTAAATGCATCGTGAGTCAACTATAAGCTGTGTGAAGGTATGACCCATGTCTTCTTTGTGCTCTACTGTATCCACAGCACCTGCCAAAGGGCCTGGCACACAGTAGGGACAGTCTAAATAGTTGTTGAATGGAAAATATGAAGCTTAGAATAAGAATCTTGACGCAAGTAGAAAAACATCCTTTTCACAATGTGGGACAAAGACTAGAGAAAGACTTGAGTGGGTTGGGTGGTTATGAGGAACAACTTGGAGAGAAATACCTAGTTGAAAATGTAGAATCAGAAGTGGGCAAAGGCTGAGGCTCATTTTAGTCAGATAAAATTTAAAAAAGAAGAAGGGCCTACATAAAAGGTATGCAAAGTCATCATTCTCATGCAATTACATGTTTTTAGATTTGGGGGCTTCACCTCCCCCGCTTTGTTCCCAAGAAAACTTTTTTCGGCATCATTCCAATCAGGGATGAACTGAATTAAAGAAAAAAAATATTTCCTACATTCAGTGTAGCAGAGCTTATCAACTTATATGTGGCAGGTAGGCACTAGGATGGCAAAGAGAACTCGGCTAGACAGGAGAACGTGGCGCCTCTGTGGAGAGCTGGGATCATTGCTTTACAACATATTTTCCAGGTAGAGAAAACTTTACTCAATTTCCCTGTGTGGCACACCCATGTGATTACAGGATACCCTGAATGTTCAATTGTAATTTACCTAAAATCTGCTGTAAAATTCTATCAAGAGATTGATTTGAGCCTGAACTTCTGGAAAGCATATGAAGTTCACTGAGTGGTACACTTGAGGTGTTTGTGTTCTCAATTGTAATCTATTTGTAATTCAACTGTAATCTACCTAAAATCTGCTGTAACCTTCTATCATTAGGTTGATGTAAGCCTGAACTTCTGGAAAGCATATGATTAAGCCCTGTGGGCTCTAGTTCACTGAGTACTGGAGGTGTTTGTGCTCTCTGCAGGAGTCAGAAAAGATTGCAGGGGCCAGGGCAGCACCTGAACATCAAAGAGGCTTTTGAATCCTAGTATGCCCAGTCTGGACCACTATTAGAAACTTTGAAAAGATCAAGTTGCCACACTTCACAATGGCAAAGAAAGAAGTACAGCCATAATCTCTTCACTTTTTCATCTGCTTAACTTTTCACAAACTTGTGTCATCTCTAAATACAATTTTAACTTTGTAGTACTTATTTGAAATACATTTATTTCAACTAAGTTTCAAAAATGAAACAAAATTATTTCAAAGGACAGTGGATCATGAACCTCTTAATCAGGTTTGATGTCTAGAGATCTTTTTTTTTTTTTTTTTTTTAATTTTCTTTTTTTTTTTTTTTTTT
>NW_022436981.1:7244080-7309257 GCF_009761245.1 Sapajus apella | reverse complement strand
GCTCTTGTTACCCAGGCTGGAGTGCAATGGCGCGATCTCGGCTCACCACAACCTCCGCCTCCTGGGTTCAGGCAATTCTCCTGCCTCAGCCTCCTGAGTAGCTGGGATTACAGGCACACGCCACCATGCCCAGCTGAATTTTTGTATTTGTAGTAGAGACGGGGTTTCACCATGTTGACCAGGATGGTCTCGATCTCTTGACCTCGTGATCCACCCGCCTCGGCCTCCCAAAGTGCTGGGATTACAAGCTTGAGCCACCGCGCCCGGCATGTCTAGAGATCTTTTTATGCCTGAATACTTAGCAAAGTAGCCAATGAAAAGAGTAGGAATTAGAATATTTGTTGATAATTGCTGCTTTATTACCTGGTTTGTTCCTTGAAGGATCTAAAGCCATTTATGAAAACACATAAAATATATCAAGAAAAATTAAGCTTGACTTAAAATTCAGGCAAGGGAGAAATAAAGGGACAAAGTAATATGGAGTCAAAAGTGAGGTTAATATCCAAAGTATGGAGCGTGGAACATAATCCTATGTATAAAGATGATCCCCCTTAATCATGGATTCCACATTTGAAAATTTTCCTGCTCACTAAAATTTATTTGTAATTCCCAAATCAATACTTGTGGCTCTTCTGCAGTCATTTGTAGTCATGTATAGAGAGCAGCAAAAAGAACTGGGTTTCCTAACTCATGTTTCTAGCTAAGGTTGAACAGGGTATCCCTCTGCCTTCTTGTTTGTTCTTATACTGTAAACAATCATCCTTTTCATGGTCTATTTAGTGCCAAGTTTTTCAAATTTCTGTGCTTTTTGTCAATTTTGCTGTTTAAATTGGACCAAAAGCATAGCACTTGGGTGCTATATAGGTGTTTCTAAGTGCAAAAAGGCTGTGATGTGAATAATGGAGAAAATACAACTGTTAGGTAAGTTTCGTTTGGACATGAGTTATAATGTTCCTGAATCGATATGTATGAATGTATCTTTCAACAAAAACACACATAAAACAAGGTTATTATTGATCTGCTGATGAAAATACTGTGACCAGGGGCTGACAGGAACCTAACTGTATTTCTGTTAGGAACAATGTTTCAGTATCAACTAAGTCAGTGTCTGGTATCATTGTATTGAAAATAATTACCACAATGAGAATCAATTGTACTTGCAGCAGGCGAGAGGACACTTTTGACACTAAATCTTCTAACATAAAAAGAAACAAATATGATTAGTTACATAATTCACTTTGCCCAGAAAATTATCCTTATACCCTTTCCACTAGCCTTTGCTTGTTTTTTCACTTATGCCATCTCTAAAGTCCAGTACTCTAGCTTCTTAATAGTAAAACCTCTCCTTAATCAGGCTTCATCCTACCCTTCTAGACTGTACTCTTGCAACTCACAAATTACTGAGGGTGACAAGCTAAAATCAGAGACATTCCCCCATGGGTTCATACAGAGAGGACACTACAATTAATCTACATTTGACAATACCTTTTCAGTAAACAGCAATTAATTTCTTAAGGATCTTTCATTAAATAGAAAGATTTTTTCAATGCCACAAAATAGAGCAGAATTCTCATAGATGCAGAAAATATTTTCTGCACATTTTTCAGTCATGTTAAAGTCATAATGATGAATAACTCTGAAAGCTCCAAGAGCAGAGTGTCATACCTTACCACTCAATTACAGACTGTCCATAATCAGTATGTTCTGGCATTGGAACATACAGGTTGGTAACTCCTTTAAACAAACTATAACCAATAGACTCACTGTTTGAAAGTATTTGTCAAGAAAAATAATTATGCTCAAGTAAGTTTTAGAAACTGAACTTTCTTTGGGGCATTTGAGTGTTTATAAGCACAGAGCAAGCATCTAAACTATTTTATTAATTAATATTTATCATAACAATGAAAGCATGACACTCTCCTGGGAGACCTTTAAGTCTTATAAACACTAAAACATAAGATCTCTGTTTTTATAATGTAATACACTATTTACAGTACAATAGTGGGCATTTGTTAATGAGGAAATACATTTTTTAAGCACTTATAATCCAATGCTAGTAATTATTTTTCATGTTAGGATTTTTGTTTCAGAGAGGTTGTTCTAGTTGTGACCATATCACAATGCAAAAAAATTTATACTTCGTAATGCTTATTTTCCTCCTATCAAAATTTAAGATTAAAAAAACCTCAAAAACACGTCAAGAAACAAAACAACATATATCTTTCCTTGAAACCTAATTGCAATGTATTCTTCCTGTATAAAGTTGGATTTCATCTCTTCTCTATTTTTCCCATCCTTTTCTGCAATTATAAACTATGACTGGAAATGTATTATATTAATTAATAAATGTTTACCTGCTGGGAGTTCGGTCCAAAAGTGAGGATTTTCAGCTGTGTATCAGTGCAGTGGCTCCTTTTATATAAACGGCAAGCTTATTCTTCAAGGCTACTTCCCTAATTAGCCCTTAGTGGAAAGAGGAGAGAGAGGAAAACAAAAGTGCCCACACCTGTAGAAGGGGAGGAGTTTATGATGTTGGTCAGGTGAAAATCACCTCACACACAGCACAGAAATTTACACTCCATCTCTTCCTTTTTTAACACATTTAGTCTTATGGTGTAAAAGCCAATGAATACTAATCTTGACTTAGCGATGGGAATTTTCTAGACATAAAACCTGTTTATTAATCAGTATCTCATGAACAAGAATAAAAAGAAATGGAACCCAGGCAAATTGTGGTATGATAAGAAAATAATATAAAGGTATTCACCCTTTAGGTATTTTTTATATATTCTGAAGAAAATTATTTTGCTGCCCTAAACTTCCAAAGCTGAAAGGGGGTGGTAGTCTCTACAGATGATACATACAAAAATGAGAGTAATTTCGAAAATTTCAATTTCTTCAGCCTATTGTTTTAAATGAAAAGTCTTTCAGAGTTTACTCACTTCTTTCAAAAGACTGCAATTTCAACCACCATCTAAGTATTTACTTGGACATCTCAGCACTCAATACCTGAATCTTGAAATAATACGCAACACAAATGTCTCAACATATGCAGAGCAGAGTGCTTCAGTTTGAATGTGGACACATGGCAGGATTCCGTTTACCATCTTTATGTCTCATAAAATGTTAAGTTAGGGCATTCTTTACTGGAAGACACTGAACTTTGTAATACAATGGGAAGCGGAGTGGAGACATTGTATTAGATTTCTATTACTAGATGTCAAAATAAGAGTTTTGGATCTTGCTGTATATATTGGTAACTTCTTTTTCAAAAGATGTTATTGAGAACAAAGTATACCTACTCATGGTCTTAAGCAGCCTATATAAATACAGTTTTCTAAATATTAACTGAGTAAAATAGATTTTTAAAAAGTTAAGCAAAAGCTGTTATCTGCAAAACAGAAACTCCTTTAGATGATAAGTGCAATGTCCTAGGGAAAACTTTAAAAAGTTAAGGGTCTTATTATTTATAAACTCTGAGATATGTAAAGGTCTCCCCAAATTTAGATTACACCCTGTTTCCAAGTGCATTTAAAAGAGAAACTTAAGTTCTTTGTTCTTTATAAAACATCAGAACTAACTGGAACTAATTTTTGCCTGAAGAAAAAATAATAAAAGGGCAAAACATATTACTTTTCCAGGAAAGTATGGTTGAAGATAATTACATTTGAGATATACAAATCGGGCTAAAGCAAGCTTTTAACTCTGAGATTAAAGGAAAAGGAGGAATAAAGGAGATCGCCAACGTAAGATTAATTTAAAGGAATTGTCTTCTGAAAGCTCAAGTGAACAAATCTGCAATACATATTATTGCTATATTCAGAAAGTACATCAGATTGTACTCTGCTTTAATTTACTCATTAGATTCAGTAGCCCCTTCTACTTTGTAGCTTACCAGAAAACTCCTAAGAAGAGTGTCAATTATTTTTTTCACTTCCTTGCTCTATCATTTACTATCTGTATGAGCTTAAGTTACTTAGCTTCCCTGTGCTGTAGTTTCTTCACCTGTAGAATGGAGATAATAATGGATGTTATGAGGTTAAATTCCCATACGGTTGTCATTAAGATTAAATATAAAAATAGAAGCTAAAAAGAATTAAATGAACAGTGGATATCGGGGTAGCAAATGCCCTATTATGCATATAAGCAAAAGTAAAACCATGAAGGATTATTACATAATATTTTGAACTTTTGGAAATAATATATTTTTAAAATATAAAACCAAGCCAAAGACACATCACAAACAGGAAAATAGCTACAACATAAATAAAACAAAGAAATAAAACTTGTATTAATAAAGAGCTCTAAAATATCATTAACAAAGGTTAAATACCTGTTAATAATTTATACCAAGATTAAACCTTGGTATAAATACATGTATATATGTAATGGGATTGGATTAGTACCTGGCATGTAGCAAGCACTCAATAAATGTCAGCCATTTTTATCATTTTTACTACTGTCATATATCCCTGTTTTATTATTTGAAAACTTACAGTCATTTTAAGGACCCCGCTGGGAGGCAGAAATGGGGCTAAACTGGCTAAGGCACATTTATTTCTACTAGTTTAAATGAACAACTTCATTTTAAAAATGTGCTCTATTGTAGTTCTATTGAATTTAGAAAATGTCCCTCTTACATCTTTCTCGTTGTCCAACTTTAACAACTACATCCTATCTTTGGATATGGTTGCTAAAGCAATTTCACAGACTTGATAAGAGCAGGGGCTACTTTAAGAAAACAGCAAACACCTAAGCCAAGAAAAATTGGTTCTGTGGTGGCTTAGTTGTGAAGAAATATATTTAGTAACAACTCAACCAAAATGTGAATTAAAAAACAAAAGTAGCTCACTTTTTGACATAATAAAGCCCAACTGAGAAATTAAAATTTCTCTCTGCTTTTATTTCCTTCTTTCCTTTTTCTCTCTTAAACCTAAATATTTCTTAACAATGAATGAAACATGAGAGGATTTAGACTTATGTTTAGAAACTAAGCCAACCCGTATAATTCAAATACTAATTTTGACAGGTGCAACTGCATATTTTTGTAAACAGAGAATGCCAAGAAATTCTATCCAACCAAATAAACAAAAGTAAATCCTTTAATTTTAGGTTCCAGTGCAGGTGTCTAATACTTAAACAAAGCCTGTTTGTTGAACATATGTCCAACTGGGAGTTGGGGAAAATAGAAGGGCTTATATAAAGTAGGAATTTTAAGTGACTGACATCACACTAAGGATCTGCAACATATCTGTAAAGTCTGCCTCTCAAAACAGTTCTACCAATTTGCCTTCCTTTCAGCAGAAATACTTGGTGCCCATTTTTCAGTTTGTTCAGCAATTTTCTTTCAGCTTTTTCCGTCTTCGTCAATTTGATAGATGAAGACGTTATAATTTGCATTTAAATGGTGAAGTTAAGGTTGAACATCTTTCAAATACTTATGGATGTCTTCCTTTGAGAACTGCCCATTTTCCTATTTGTATTTAACCTGTTTGTTGATATTTTTGTTGTTGTTTGTTTTTATTTTAGAGCTCTTTATTAATAAAAGTTTTGTTTTATTTATGTTGTAGACATTTTCCTGTTTGTGATGTGTCTTTGGCTTGGTTTTATATTTTTAAAATATATTATTTCCAAAAGTTCAAAATATTATGTACTTATCTTTCATGGTTTTACTTTTGCTTATAGGCATAATAGGGCATTTGCTACCCTGACATTCACTGTTCATTTATTTCTTTCTTTTTAGCTTCTATTTTTATGTTTAATTTTTTTTCTACTTGGAATGTATTTAGGCATAAAGTAGGAATATTAAACATCCTCTCACTTTCCATCATGTAGTTAGCCAGTTTTATGAAGACCATTTATTGAATAATACATATTTTTCTGCATTTCTCTTGAAATGCCACATTTATTATATGCTACATTTTAATACAATATATCCTCTATCCCAAAAGTGTATTTTTTTTAAGTTTCTGGCATTGGCCTTTTTCAGTCACTAGAAAAGAGATGCATCAGAGTTGGCATGGGCTGTGCATGGGAGAACTTAGATGGCTGAGGGCACTACAGAGGAGGACTGTTATTTCAATTATTGGGACCATGTTTAGTTAAAGTTTAATTTTATTTGGATCTTGTCTTAGGTCTCTTTAGTGTTGCCATAAAGGAATACCTGAGGCTAGGTAATTCATGAAGAAAAGATATTTACTTGGCTTATCATTCTGTAGGCTGCACAAAAAGCATGGTGCCAGCATCTGCTTCTGTCCAGGAGCTCAGGCTGCTTCTACTCATGGTGGAATGTGAAGGGGAGCTGGCATTTGCAGATCATGTGGTGAGAGAGGGAACAGGAGAGAGAGGAGGCGGTGCTAGGCTTTTTAACAAGCAGTTCTTATGGGAACCAAGAGAAACTATTTATTCCTGGGAGAATGTCACCAAGCCATTCATGGGGTATCTGTCTCCAAATTTCTCCCATCTGGCCCCACCTCCAATATTGGGGATCAAATTTCAACATAAGATTTGATGGGATGAAAAACAAATCTCATGTCTTTCTTACATTGCAAAATACAATTATTCCATCCCCCAAAATCTTAACCTGTTCCAGCATCAACTCAAAAGTCTAAAGTCTCATTTGAGACTCAGAGCAAGTTCCTTACAACTGTGACCCTGTAAAATCAAAAACAATTTACTTCTAAGACACAATGGTGGTGCAGACATTCCCATTCCAAATGGGAAAAATAGGCCAAAAGAAAGGGGTAATAGGCCCCAAGAGCTCTAAAATATCATTAACAAACAGGTTAAATATAAATAGGAAAATGGGCAATTCTCACAGGAAGATATCTGTAAGTATTTGAAAGATGTTCAACCTTAACTTCACCATTTAAATGCAAATCAAAACATGTTTTCATCTCTCAAATTGACCCATGTGAATCCCAAACCTAGCAGGACAGATATTAAAGCTCCAAAATAATCTCCTTTGATTCTATGTCCCACATCCTAAGAACACTGGTTCAAGAGGTGGGTTCCAGAGCCTCAAGCATCCCCGTCCCCATGGCTTTGCTGGGTGCAGCCCAGGTAGCTGCTCTTGTGGATTGGCATCCAATACCTGCAGCTCTTCCAGGCTGAGATTGCAAGCTGTTGGTGGTTCTACCGTTCTGAGGTTGGAGAGTGGTAGCCCTGCTCCATCTCCTCCACTAGGTACTTCCCTAGCAGGGGCTTTCAGCCCCTGTGGCAGTCCTCTGTCTGGTAGCCAGACTTTCTAATACATCCTCTCAAATGTAGGTGAAAGCTGCCAAATCTCTACCACTCTTGCATTCAGCATGCTTGCAGACTTAACACCACATGGAAGCCCACAAAGCTTACTGGGTACATGCTCCAGAGCAGCTGGTGCCGGTGAGGTGTGGGGAGCAGTATCACCCACCCCGTCAAAAAACCATTCTTTCATTCTAAGCTTCTCGATCTGTGATAGGAGGGGGTGGCATCAAAGATTTCTGAAATGGCTTTGAGACATATTTACCCTAGTCTTGTTAGCACCTGGCCCTTTTTAGTCAAGCTAACCTCTTTAGAAAACTATTGCTCCTGCTTTGCCATACTCTTAGATTCCTCTTCTAAAAACACTCTTCTTTCCTTCTCTAACACAAGGCAAGGCCGTACATTTTTCAATTTTCCTCTGGTCTCTAAGCAGTTAGAAGTAACCATGCAGCAGCCAGAGCACTTTGATAGTTAGAAATTTCTTTTCCCAGATACCCTAGGCCATCTCTGAAATTAGGCTTTCCATAAAGCCCTAGAGCATGGACACAATGTGGACATTCTTTGCTATGGTGTAACAAGTGTGACCTTTGCTTCAGTTACTAATAAGTTCATCATTTCCATCTAAGGCTTCCTCAGTATGATCTTTGCTGTCTCTTTTTCTATAAGCATTTCGATCCACAACCACTTAACCAATCTCTAAGAGGTTCCAAACTTTCCCTTGTCTTCCTGTCTTCTCCTGAGCCCTCCAAACTCTTCCAACCTCTGCCTATTACCTAGTTCAAAAGCTACTCCCACCATTTTCAGGTATCTTTAGAGCAATGCCTCACTTCTGAATACCAATTTTCTTAGTATGTTTAGTGTTGCTGTAAAGGAATAACTGAGACTGGGTAATTTATTACTGATATTATAGGTCAGGCAAAAAAAATAATTGAAGTCATTTTATTTTACAGATTAAAAACAAGAAACAAAAAACACCCATGACAGTATACTATAGTTTCTTAGAAATAATTTTTGATAATTTATTCACATATGTAAGCTTATTATCATAAGAAAAGATTTATAAAGAAGTTTTTTGTTTTAATGAAATAAATGTGCTAAGCTTCCTTTTAAATAATTTTGACAGTATGTTTTGATGACAACAGAAAATATTCAACACCAATTCACTAACCAACCAAAGAAGTAAAATTTTTATATTACCTCTGGAGTTAATACCAGGCATATCTTAACTACTCTACAAAAAGACTAGGGAGTTAGGTAAAAGAATAAAGGCATTTGAGGATTTTTCAAGTTCCAGATGACCAGACAGAAATTTTAAGCCACTGGCTACAAATGAATGATAGCAAACACTTAGGTTTTTATGGACTAGGCACTATAGGTAAACACTTACATATCACAGCTCCTGAAAAGAGCTGTTAACCAATAAATGAACTTCATTCAGGTATTATAAACTATTAGATCATCAAGGCCATTCCTATTTTATGGTTCTAGGCAAATAATTCTAGATACAGCAACATAAATGTTGGCTTCCTAGATTTGGCAAGTGCTAAAAACAGTTTTTAGAAGTACATTAGATGCTAATGATACACGTACAAATTTTAAAGTGTATATCAGAAGATAATAAATCCTGCAAAAGACTTAGCTTCTGTATATGTACTTATAGGTTAACAGCGTTACAAATTCCTGAACATTAAATTAATATGGAGCAATCTAAAAAAAACAAAAACCCCTTTAAGAGGCATCTAGTTTCTTATAGGCTTCTTCAATGAATGTTAACATGCTCTTCATCTGTGATGAATTATGAAGAATATCCAAGTCCTTTAGAAGAGCGTTCTGGTTTGGAATTAGTGCCAAAATCTCTTTCTGTGGGAAAAATAGTATTAAATATAGTCTTGAACATTTTAGTATGAAAAATATCAAATGTATATCAGAGAGAACAGTATAATAAATAAATCTTAAGTATCCATCACCCAACTTCAATAATTGTCAACTAATGGCCATTCTTTCAAATCTATCTCTCCCTGTCCCCATCCTGCTCCTCTTACCACTGGTGGATGATAAGAATTTTTCTTTTTTTTGTGAGACGGAGATTCGTTCTTGTTGCCCAGGCTGGAGTGCAATGGCATGTTCTCAGCTCACCGCAACCTCCACCTCCCAGATTCAAGCAATTCTCCTGTCTCAGCTTCCCAAATAGCTGGGATTACAGGCATGAGCCACCATGCCCAACTAATTTTGTGTTTTCAGTAGAGATGGGTTTCTCCATGTTGGTCAGGCTGGTCTCCAACTCCTGACCTCAGATGATCCACCTGCTTCAGCCTCCCAAAGTGCTGGGATTACAGGCGTGAGGAAAATTTTCAATTGCTTTTTGAGAAAACATGAAGAATTTCCAATGCTACAAACATTTATACTACAATATCTACTTGAGTCCTCTGAAGAAAAATTACCAGTTTAGAGTTTACTACAAATAAGAAAGTACTATTTTGTAAGGAGTTATATGCCATTGTTAGATGCATAAAAAAACCAAACTGTCAATATTTACTTCTAGAAATGTATCCTACAATTATGACTACACAAATCAGTAAGGATTTATGTACAAGGGTGTACCCTCTCTTATCTGTAATAAAAAATTATGTATTTCCACTAGTAAATTACAAATTATATTATGACATCCATGCAACAGAATGTTACACAGCTATCAACAAAAATGTGAGATCTATGTGACTGACAAGATGTTCAAACTGTAGAGTCAAATGAGAAAAGTAATTTGCCAAACAGTTTGTATCAGGTTCCATTTGTTTAAGAAATAGGACATAATGCTTTTATATATATGTATATAACTGGTCTATGATATATAGGGATGTCTCATTTTACTGTGCTTCCCAGATATTGTGTTTTTTACAAACTGAAGGTTTTGGCAACTCTTTGTGAAGTAGGTCTACCAGCAGCATTTTTCCAACAGTACATGCTCACTTTGTGCTTCTACATCACATTTTGGTAATTCTTGTAACATTTCAAACTTTAAAAATTATTACAATATCTATTATGGTGATCTACGCCCAGTGCTCTTTGATTGAACTACTGTAATTGTTCTGGGGTGCCACAACTGCAGCCATATCCAATAGTGAACTGAATCGTTAATTGTTGTGTGTTCTGACTGCTCCACCAACCAGCTATTTCCCAGTTTCTCTCCTTCTTTTTGGGCCTCCCTATTCCCAGTGATACAACAATATTGAAATTAGGCCAGTTAATAATGCTAGAATGGCTTCTAAGTGTTCAGGTGAAAAGAAGAATCATGTCTCTTCCTTTAAACCAAAAGCTAGAAATTACTAAGTGTAGAGAGGAAGGTATATCAAAAGACAAGTAAACCAAAAGCTAGGCCTCTTGTGCCAAACACCCAAGTTGTGAATGCAAAGGAAAAGTTCTTGAAGGAAATTTAAAGTGCTACTTCAGTGAATACACGAATGATGAGAAAGCAAAACAGCCTTATTGTTGCTATGGGGAAAGTCTGAGTGGTCTGGATGGAAGATCAAACTAGCCACAACATTTCCCTTAAACCACATCCTAATCCACAGCAAGGGCCTAACTCTTTTCAAGTCTGTGAAGGCTGACAGAGGTGAGGAAGTTGCAGAAGAAAAACCTGAAGCTAGCAGAAGTTAGTTTGCAAGGTTTAAGGAAAGAAGCTGTGTTTATAACATAAAAAGTGCAAGGTGAAGCAGCAAAAAGTGCTGATAGAAAAGCTACAGCTACTCACCGAGAAGACATAGCTAGCTAAGATCACTGATGAAGGCGGCTATAGGAAACAACATATTTTCAATGTTAACAAAATAGCATTCTATTGGAAGAAGATGCCATCTCTAGGACTTTTGTAGTTGGAGAGGAGAAGGCAATGCCTGGCTTCAAAGCTTTAAAGGACAAGCTTTTGTTAGGCTCTTGTTAGAGGCTAATGCAGCTGGTGACTTGAAGTTGAAGCCAATGAGCAATGACCATTCTGAAAATCCCAGGGTCCTTAATTCTACTAAATCTGCATTGTCTCTGCTCTGTAAGTAGAACAAGAAAGCCTGGATGACAGCACATCTGTTAAAAGCATGGCTTACTGAATATTTTAAGCCCCTTGTTAAGACCTACTGCTCAGAAAAGATTCCTTTGAAAATATTACTGCTCATTGAAAATGTTCCCAGTTACCCAAAAGATCTGATGAAGATGCACAAGGAGATTTATGTTTTCATATTTGCTAACACAACATGTATTCTGCAGCTTGTGGATCAAAGAGTCATTTCAACTTTCAAGTCTTATTATTTAAGAAATAAATTTTGTAAGGCTGTAGCTGCCCTAGATAGTGATTTCTTTGATGGATCTGGGCAAAATAAATTGTAAACATCTTGAAAGACATTTATCATGCTAGACGTCAATAAGACTATTCATGATTCATAAGAGGAGTCAAAATACCAAAAACAGGAGTTTAGAAAAAACTGATTCAATTTTTAATCTCCTCATGGATGACCTTGAGGGGTCAAGACTTCAGTGGAGGAAGTGACTGATGTTGTGGTAGAAACAGCAAGAGAACTGGAATTAGAGGTGCAGGCTGAAGATGGGACTGAATTGCTGCAATCTCATTATAAAACTTGAATGGATCAGGAGATGCTTCTAATGGATGAGCAAAGAAAGTAGTTTCTTGAGATGGAATCTATTCCTGATGAAGACATTGTAAACATAGTTGAAATAACAATGAAGGATACAGAATACGACATAAACTTAGCTGATAAAAGCCATGACAAGGTTTGAGAAAAGTGACTACAATTTTGAAGTAAGTTCTACTGTGGGTAAAACGCTATGAAACAGCATCATATGCTACAGAGAAATCATTCATGAAAGGAAGAATCAACTGATGCGGCAAATTTCATTTTCTTATTTTAAGAAATTGCCACAGGCTTCTCAATCTTCAGTAATCACCATGCCGATCAGTCAGCCAGCAACTTCGAGACAAGACCCTCCACCAGCGAAAAGAGTACAACATGCTGAAGGTGCAGATGGTTGTCAACTTTTTTTTTTTTTTTTAGCAATAAAGCATTTTTAAAATTAAGGTATGCCTTTTTTTTTTTTAAAGAAATAATGCTTTTTCACACTTACTAGACTACAGTATAGTGTAAACATAACTTTTTATGCAGTGGAAATTCAAAATATTTGTGTGACTTGTGTTATTGCAGTTATTTGCTATTTTGCTGTGATCTGGATCCAAACTTGCAAAATCTCTAAAGTATACCTGTAATCAATATGGTAAATAGATACTTACCTGAAGTGTGGGTGCTTTGAGAGTTTTCTGAGAAAGTTCTGGAAGAGAGAGGACTCCACTATTATTTATTTGATGCATCTAAAGTAGAAGAAAGCCACAGATTATTTCAAAAAGCTGATTTCTCTCAGCATAGTATACTCAAAAATTGTCCTGGCAGAATGTAACCACTAAAAATTATATCCAGATTCCAACAATACATTTTAAAATAATTACCTGTTTTACCTTCTCCTCTTCTTCTTCCACCTCACTTGCCAGAATTTCAATTTTGTTCTTTAGCCTCTGAATATTCCCAGTCATTAACTCTGTAGTCTCTACCATTTTATCTATTTCTTCCTGAGTCAGAAAGAGGAAATAAACATTTTAAGTTAAACACATTATAATATTAAATCCTAACAGACATTGTTATACATACACATTTTAAAAAATACCTTGTATGTTAAAACATTTTTAGAAGCAACTGGTGAATTTACTTTTGTTTCTTTCGAAAAACAGACTTCTTGGAAAGTTGGGTTGTCAAGATATTAATGCATTATAAGGAAATCTAATTTTCCTGGACTAAGGATATACATGAACACTTCCTCAAAACCTACCAATGCTGCTAGTGTCAGAGATACTGGAAGATCCAAGTGTAAATCTAGCAGAGCTCAGAACTGATGACAGCAAATACAGCAACCTTCCCTAAGCAGAATAAAACTTCATGTAACGGAGAATTCTGAATTGTTTTTATTTATTTAGGAACATTTGAGAGTCTGCTATTTTAATTTTCAAAAGGAAGTAATGTTGGGTATTAGAGCAGGGAAAATAATAAAAAAATGAAAAACACTTTCTCACATTAAAGGAATATATAATTTATAGGGGAAGATGCAAAGAAAATGAGAAATGAATAAAACAAGTATGGGAACAACTTATCAAGGATGTGTTGTTTGCAGGCCAAGTATAATTAAAATTGGCAAGCTTCTAGGCTTCTAAAAGGTATTAAGTACGGCACTGCTTTCAAGTACAGTCCTAGCAACAGTCAATGATAACACCGCCTGTTGGCTTTGGGGAACAAGTAAATAAGCCACACAGGAAATATACAGAAGTAACTCTGAAATCTTGTTCAGCAATAAGATTGATACTATATCTATGTCGTTCTCCAAATACTGGATGCAGAACTGTTGCTGGCAACTAGAGTAGTCGTCCTCAAGAAATACATTTTGGCTTCTAAATGACATTTTTTTTTTATTTTTTTTTTTTAATAAAAGCGTAGCTGCAGGCGTCAGCAATTGTCCATGGGATATTTTTGTACAGTTCAAGAACTGAGTTGTTTTTACATTTTTAAAAGATTGTTCAAAACCTCAACAAAACAAAAGCATATGCAGCAAAATAGTTAACCATATGTGGTCCAAAAAGGCTAAAATGTTTATTGTCTGGCCCCTTCCTAAGAATGTGTTGATCCTTGAATGCCTAAGATCTTGGGACTGTGAGCTCTATTCACTTGAATCTAAACGCCATGGAGGAACAGACTTTTTAAATTTTTTATTATAGTAAATTTCAAACATATATAGTAAGAGAGAATGTTCTCATGAACATCCATATACATATTGGCCAGTTTCAATGATCAACTCATGGCCATCTTTTTTTTCTGAGATGAGTTTTACTCCTGTTGTCCAGGATGGAGTGCAATGGCACGATCTTGGCTCATTGCTACCTCTGCCTCCTGGGTTCAAGTGGTTCTCCTGCCTCAACCTCCCCAGTAGCTGGGACTACAGGCACCTGCCACCACACCCAGCTAATTTTATTATTATTATTATTAGTAGTAGTAGTAGTAGTAGCAGAGACATGGTTTCATCATGTTGGCCAACCTGGTCTTGAACTCCTGACCTTCGTTTATCCATATGCCTTGGCCTTCCACAGTGCTGGGATTACAGGTGTGAGCCACCGTGCCTGGCCTGTGGCCATCTTGTTATACCTTTAACTCTATCCACCTCTGCTTCCCTTGCACTATTTCAAATCCTAGAAATCCTTTTATCTATAAATATTTCAGTATATAGCTCTAATGGATTTAAAGACATATAAGACGGTAGTATCATTACTACACTTTTAAAAATCTCAATAAATTTCTTAATATGAAACATATGGTTAGTGTTCACATTTTCAATTTTCTTATAAATTGGAGTTTTTCTATTTTGTTTTAATCAGGTTCCAAACTGTCAGGTTGATATGTCTAAGTCTCTTTTTGTCTTTAGGAGGCTTCCATTTCAATTTTTTTGGTTCCTTATAATTTATTTGTGGAGATTAGATAGTTTGCTCTGGGGAATTTCCTATGGGCTAAATTTTGTGAACTGCATTCCCTGTTGAATGAAGTTTAATGTGTTCCTCAGCCCTGTATTTTCTGTGAATTGGTTGTTGGAGTTAACAGAGTGCTGTCCAATATAAATATAAAGCAAACCACATATATTAGTTTCCTGTGGCTGCTGTACCACTTACTTGGTTTAAAACAACAGAAACTCATTCTGTCATGGTTCTGGAGGACAAAAGTTCAAAATCGAGATGGTTGGCAGGGCTACAATCCCTCTGAAGACAAGAGAAGGGAATGCTTTCTTATCTTTTTTTAGCTTTTGGTAGCTGTCAGCATTCCTTGTAGCTGCATTGCTCTAGTTTCTGCCTTTGCCTTTCTATGGCTTTTTCTTTGTCTTGGTGCCTTCTCTTGTCATTTATAAGAACACTTGTCATTGGATTTAGGACCTACCCATGACAATCCAGGATGATTTAATCTTGAGATCCTTAATTTATCTGACAAGACCCTTTTCCTAGATTCAACCCACTACAAAGGGAATGTATAACAGCACTGAATGAGTAAAAGGGTTAAATATAGAGAGGGTTAAAATTTATTATAAAATTTATTTTGTTTCATCCCTTTGGTTATCTTTGGGTATTACTACCATATTCATACTGTATGTTCTTTGAGGATTTTTTTTCTCAATTCCTTTTACAAATGTTTTTATGATTCTGAAAATTTTCTGCTTATGTTGTCTTCTATTTTTATCTGTTGTGTTTATTTGCTTTAGTGTTTCTTCTAACTTAGTAGTTTCCTTGCAGAAACTACTACCACCTTGTACTTACTAAATTGCAACTAAATCTACATACCTGAAAGTTTTTCTTTTATGTCTCATTCATTCCTGAATTCTGTACTTTCATTTATCAGTATTTCTAATTCTGATTTATAATGTTTCCCTTATATTTTCTATCATTTTTTCTGAATTTATTTCAGGTCACTTGAGAAATTAGGTTAATGTTCAGCTGTTCTAGGCACATGTCTTTTTGGCATGCTTTTGGTGTATGCAGGAATGTTATTTTTGGTCTTTATTGTCATATTTTCTTATACTAACTCTTATTCTGAAATCCTATGGCTCCATTTTTATGATAAGATCAGGGAGTCTAAAAAATTATGCTTCAGCTGCTCTAATGCCGTCTTCCCAGAATCTCCAAGATGCTGTTTACCATTGTTGTTTCCCTGGCACCATTACTGAGTGAGAGCACAATGAAAATGTTAAATAAATAAAATTTCTTTTACTATTACAGGTTTTGGAAAATCATCACCAGCAATAACTCTAGGCTGCAGTGAGAAAAAGCAATGGCTCTGAGGTACAGAGGAGAAAACTAATGGTTACAGATAGAGTTTACAAACTGCTAGTCCAAAGATCCTCTTATGCCAATGAAGAACTTTCCTGCTCCAAATGCCAGTGGTGCTTCTTCTGAGAGACTAACAAGCAAACCACAGACTGTAATTATACTTATGTCCTATGGAGGTCAAATTTCAGCTGGAGAACAGAAATGCTTCCCAGCATCATAAAAATCACTCTACCATTATGACTTCAGAACACTCTTAACTGATGTGCATAAATAGTAAATGTTAAAATTCTCCATTATCATGCTTTCAAACCTTTTAAAACAACCTAAATAAAGGCCATCTAAGTGTTTAGGTGATGAAGCTAATGCCAATATTGAAAACATGCCCTAAAAAAGTAGGAACTTTGGGATGGAAATAAAATATAATATCACGCTTTGAATAAAGTGAGTCAGCCACCAAAATATACCACCCTATTAATTAAAAATACATATAGATTTATGCTCAGAAAACTGTTCCTTCAACTTTATTCTCAATCTTATGGAAAAATGGGAATGAATTATTTGTTACTTTTGAATTATTACAAATTATTGGGAATATGTTCCTTGCAGAAACTACTACCACCTTGTACTTACTAAATTGCAACTAAAATCTATGCACTACATCTACAAACTACTTCAAAATGTCTAAGGGATATGTGGGGTCTGACGTGTTTTAGCTTTTATAATTATCTAATAAGCTCCTTAAGGTTGCTGTTTCTTAGTTGTTCAGATATCCATTAATTAAAAGCTAGAAGTTAATCATGATAGATAAGGTTATCTCCCACTATCTTCCACAGAATGCTATACAGCACAGTGATCAAGAATCGTGCACCAACATCAGAATGACAAAGTTAGCACCTCAACTTTAAGCAATTTGTCTAAGGTTCAGTTAGAAATAGCAGTATGTCTTTTTATCATGTTTGTAAAATGAGAATAATTTAGGTCAGACTCTAAATTATGATTTATTGTGACGATTAAGGGATATAACTATAAAGTGCTGAGAACAGTGTCTGGGGTATAGGAAGTCATCAGTGCATATTAACTGTAATGATAATTGTGTTTTCTTGCCATATACAGGTTAGAAAAACTTACATGTTTTAAAATTTCACAGTATTTGGTAATAAGTTCCTACAAATTAATAATTAAAAATACTAAGATAGTTCAGTTAAAGTCTGATTAAAAAAAATAGGATTGCTACTTATCCACAAATATGTTAGAAATACTTCAACTTTGGAGGTGCTAAGTTCAGACAAATTTTTGCTTTAATGAAAAAAAAAATTTAATGAAAAACCTGTTTCAAGATCTAGTAGTTAGTACTGGAAGAACATCATGATAACTTAAAAAACTTTGGTCTTTTCTCCTTTCCCTAACTCTCTAATTATGGATTCCCTATTCAAATTTCATACCTGCAGTAATGCCAGACTTTCTTCATTAGCTTTGTCTCGTGCCCTTTCCACATTCAGTAGACTTGACACATTAGCTAAATCTTCTGTCTTTTTGGGAGGAACTTTCAGAGTTTCACACAGTTGTAGCAATCTTAAGAATAAAATAAAAACATATTTATTTTGTTCATTTTTGAGTATTATTATTATTTTAAAACAGTCCTCATTTTTTCTTGTCCTCAAATTCTTAAGGGTACAATATTCTTTTATTACCACTGGGTAACTGTGCCAGTAAGTCTCCCCTTCAAAAAGCCCTGACAAATCATTTAGCCTTTCAATTTATTAAGGTCTACTGCAGGCTGGGCGCGGTGGTTCAGGCCTGTAATCCCAGCACTTTGGGAGGCCGAGGCGGGGCGGATCACGAGGTCAAGATATGGCTACCATCCCGGCCAACATGGTGAAACCCCATCTCTACTAAAAATACAAAAAAAATTAGCTGGGCATGGTGGCACATGCCTGTAGTCCCAGCTACTCGGGAGGCTGAGGCAGGAGAATTGCTTGAACCCGGGAGGCGGAGGTTGCAGTGAGCCGAGGTCGCGCCACTGGCGCCTGCTGACAGAGTGGGACTCTGTCTCAAAAAAAAAAAAAAAGATTTACTGCAAATGAAGGGATACTGAGGCTACTTTACTAAAAGAAAGTTTTCTATTTTACACATTTGACAATTTATATACATTTTAAAACCAAAATTTCCTTGTATCATCCAGATGTTTTCTAAACTATTACAGGACATGAGTCTATTATTTATTGTGAATTGTTGGTTAAGGGACAGAACACTAGTCTAGAAGTCTTAACTATGACCCTGGACTCCAAATCTCAATTATTTTAGAGAATGTGATAAAAAATAGAGAAGATTTACATGAGTTATTCTAATGATTTCAAAGAAAACTGAGTTCTATAGAGTTTAAGGCAAATAAAACACTAAGATTAAAGTGCATTGCTCAAAAGTACTATAAACATGAATATTTAATATTAAAGTTAAAAAATTCTTTTACAAATTTGAGTTGATTTGATCACCAGTAGAAACATCTATTTCTATCATCACATCTGGCAGACTGCAAAATAGCCTTCCCAGATTTGATTCTTGAATTTTATGAGGAAAAGCTAAATTTGATTCCTTTTATAATACCAGCATCTCTGGGTTCTAAAAAGTTCTACTACTTAAGATTTGAAGAAATCTGAACAATAGGGGAACCCATTATCCTACATTTGGGATCCTGTTTAATTGAAAAAAAATCTTTTATTTTAGGTTCAGGAGTACATATGCAGGTTTGTTATGTAGGCAAATGTGGGGCTTTGGTGTACAGGTTATTTCTTCACCCAGATAATAAGCATCGTACCTGACATGTACTTCCTCAACCTTCACTCTCCTCCCTCAAGTAGGCCCTGGTATCTGTTGTTCCCTTCTTTGTGTCCATATGTACTCAATGTTTAGCTCGCACTTGTGAGAACATGCCCTATGTGGTTTTCTGTTTCTGTATTAGTTTGCTTAGGATAACGACCTCTAGCTCCAACCATGTTGCCGCAAAGGACATGATCTTGTTCTTTTATGGCTGCATAGTATTCCAGCTGATTCCATGTCTTTGCAATTGTGAATAGTTCTGCGGTGAACATAAGTGTGAATATGTCTTTATCGTAGAACGATTTATATTCCTTCAGGTATACACCCCATAATGGGATTGCTGGGTTGGATGATAGCTCTGTTTTAAGTTCTTTGTGAATCTGCCAAACTGCTTTCCACAATGGTTGAACTAATTTACATTCCCACTAGCAGTGTATAAGCATTCCTTTTTCTCAGCAACCTCACTAGTATCTGTTACTTTTTGATTTTTTAGTAACAGCCATTCTAAGTGCTGTAAGACGGTATTTCATTGTGGTTTTCATTTGCATTTCTCTAGTAATTAGTGATGTTGAGAGCATTTTTTCATGTTTGTTGGCCACATATATGTTTTCTTTTGAAAAGTGTCTGGTCATGTCTTTTGCCCACATTCTAATAGGATTGTTGGTTTTTTGCTTGCTAATTTAAGTTCCTTATAGAGTCTTGATACGGACCTTTGTTAAATGCTTAGTTTGCAAATAAAATTTTTATGTTTGTAAAGAAAAAAGTAGGCAGCAAACCCCCACAAATCATAATTCTCATAAGCTGTTAAGACAACCTCTAGTTGTTCAGAAATATCATTAGGCATTTAAAAACTTACCCTAAGAGGGGTAAGTTTTTTATTTTCTTAACTAAAATCTTTTATTTATGAAGTTTCTTCTATATGTTTATTAAATCAATTATGTGGAAGTGTCATTCACTGGTCCAAATGTTCTAAATGGCCGTTAGATTTCCAGGAGTCTCACTAACTCTTAGAAACTAAAACCATGCCTTGAATATATCCTACTATATCAGCAACATTTAATCACCACTTATAACATTGTTTCTATAGGACAGACTTTCCCAAAGTATGTTCCTTTAGAATTATAGTGGCAGCAGTTTTATTTGCCTAGCAAACATGTCTGTGTAATCATGGGGCTAGGTATATAATCAAGTTTATATCAATCATACCCATGGTAGCTCTTGTCACAAAATCACACCAAGGATAGGTGTGTATCATCTAAGCTTGGCCAATCAGAAACCATTTCCTAGAATTTTCTAACTGAAGCTAAGAGGATAAGAGTTTTCTTTTTCCTCCTTCTTCACAAGGCTAAAGTGATATATATAAGAAGCTATATATGACTATAGTTGTAATCTAGTAAGAACAACTGAAAACTAAAAAAAAAGAAAATAATGAAGGCAATATTTAGTCAAAAGCAGAGATAAGAGTAATATATGAAAATGAGTTCCCAGAAATATCAACTTGGTAGATGCTAGGTTAAAGAAAATGAAATAGATTCATTTAGTGCAGGGATTCTTACAAGCTAATGTACCCAAATATAATTCACCGCAGGTTACTTTTATCCATAGAGTATCTGTGAGAACAAGCGTTTCAAATATACTTGTAGCAGGAGAAACACTGCTACAGAAGAATGTATTCAGACTTCCAATAGGGATCAGTTTGCTAATGCTGTACTTTGCTGTATCTGTAGAAATAACTGTATGTTGGGTATGGTTACTTTGTGACTTAAAGAAAGCAAGTTGTGAAAGTAAAAATAAGGAGGAAATAGGCCTTGAAATATATATCTCCATAGCTGCTACATGATGAAGAGACTACCTATTTGTTGAATATAATTTTTCCAATGAACCAAGGTTATCACTATGAACTATTATGTAATGTAATATTTTCATTCACACACTAAACATTAGTATTTGTCCTATATTAAAAAAATCCTAAATAGCTACATTTTCATTAAACTTATATTTGCTCATTTATTATCTTTTTAATATCTTCCTCCTTCTTTAATCATAGGCTGCTGAACCTTTAAGCAATTTCAAGCCTGCTTTTAGCAGTCTTTGTTTAATGTGTTCAACCTTTCTCAACAAACTCCCACCCACCCAATCCATCCCATTCACTCTTTCTACTTGGCTACTTTGGGTTGAAAATTATATTTAAAGAAAAAGTAAACAGAATTTGTGCTCAAAGGAATTCCCTAAAATAGGTCATAAACATTTCTAGGGAAACTTGAAACTGAGAAGCAGAACATTTTCTTATGAAAAGAAAAAGTTATGTAAATACTACAGAAAAGTAATTATTAAAAATCGCGGGCAGTTGTATGCCTTTTAAGAACTCTTGAAAAGAAAGTTCCATGGGTGATTTACCATAAGGTGAAGAACAATAATATCTTAGAAATTTATACAAAGTACAAATTTGACAATATGAAATGAAGGAAAAACACTGCAATAGGATAAATATCAGATAGATAAGAGCGGTGAACTATTAACTTCAGATTATTAAAAATGAAGTTGAAGGGAGTTCCAGTGGACAAAATTGTTCTCAAATTCTGATACAGAAGATTGAACTGTGGAGACAGGATTTTTTGATTTTCAGGTTTTGTTGTGGTTGTTGTTAAGTTCCCTGAAACTTATTTGAGAAACACGTGCAGCAGCAGTTTAGAAAAGAATACATATTTCTAAGCTGTTCACCTTCTTTAAAAACAAAAACAAACAAACAAACAAAAAAAACTGGGCCGGGCACAGTGGCTCATGCCTGTAATATCAGCACTTTGGGAGGCTGAGGTGGGTGGATCACGAGGTGGGGAGTTCAAGACCAGCCTGACCAACATAGTGAAACCCCAACTCTACTAAAAATACAAAGGATTAGCTGAGCATGGTGGTGGGCACCTATAATCTCAGCTACTCTGGAGGCTGAGGAAGGAGAATTGCTTGAACCCAGGAAGCTGAGGTTGTAGTAAGCCAAGATAACGCCACTGCACTCTAGCCTGGGTGACAGTGAGAGACTCCATCTCAAAACAACAACAACAACAACAACAACAACAACAACAACAAACATACACACAAAAATCTTGCCTTCCACAAGTGTCTGTTTGGCAACACAGGAAGAAGTCAGGTTTTTAAAAATTATGTTTTAACCATTTTAATTATGCTACAGTATTACCTTGTCTTTAGGACGTTGAGATGGTATTGTATTTCTTCTTTTTCTTTAATACTCTTACTCAAAATTGTTCTAGAAAAGAAAAGGTGGAATAAATAGTAGTCTGAAACACAAATAAACATGCTCTGTCTCCTTTTCTCTCTGATTTCTCTCAAGTGCGCCTCCCCACTAGCCAGACAGAATCAATCACTTTTCCTTTCATACTAAAGACACTTTAAAAAGAGGTACAATAAAAAAATCTACTTATATATGTATTTTGCTACACTGTACTGTAATATTTATATGCCTGGCTCTTCTGACAGACTTTAGCTCCACAATGGCAGAATTCTGTCTTATTTTCTTTGTATCCCTTCCAGTGTGGTAGCTTCTATATAAAGCGTCACTTGAACTCATCTTCTTCCTAAAGAATCCCTATTGACATAAGTTAAAATTTTACTGATAGCAAGTCACGCCACAAACTCTTGCTTTTATTTCACCAATGGAATTCCAAGTTTCTAAAATTAACAAAGACTTTTCTGCTGAAGGCAAATGCCACCACATTAATTATATCTTCTTCTAAAACAGAAATATACTCTGTCACCTTAAAATAGCAATATTTAAAAGGATAATATCGATAGGAAACACCTAACTGGGAACTAAAACAATGAAATGGAAAAATGTTATACTCACATTATTACTGATTCCATCATAGTTTGCAAATGGTCTCTGCTACTCTTTGAAAGAGGTTGCCAAGTTTTTCTCTTGCTGGATGCTATCTTTACCTGTTTTAGGTTAGTGTGCTTTGTTTGTCCTGTCATTGGTAATAGAACAGGCTCTGATTAATCAAGATGTCTTACATGTTTTTGCTTAAAAACTGAATTTTTTAATCTAAAAAAGCTTATGAAATTATGAGAACAAAATATTATAAAGCTGTATAAACTGTTTAATTTATTTTTATCACACAGCTATAACATGCCAGGTGTTGAATATGAATATGCTTTCTATTGATAAGTTAACAGAAATACTACCAAGTGATAATAGAAACAATTTTAAATGAAGAATCAAGCCTAATTACGAAAAGTTTCATTCTCAGAAATGGCCTAAAATCTTTAAAAATTTCATTGAGAGGACCAGAAAACTATTTTCCAAATGTTGTATGGCAACTGGAACAAAACAGATTAATCAAACCACAAATACATAGTGTTGACTATACTGTTGGTACTGTTCTACTTATTAGGGATTAAAAAAAGAAGAAATAGTATTGGATCTCATGAAAATCAGTATTGGAGAGAAGGGATATTGAAAAAATTATAGGTGTGCAAAGCATACAAAAGGAAAAAAAAAGTACTGTATGCTATGGGAGTATAAAACCAGAGGACCAAACTTAGTGCTGGCTGAGGAGACATAGAGAATCTTTCCATCAAACACTAACGTTTAACCAAAGACAACTACTGCAAACTAGTTTACTCAAAACAAATTTATAATAATAGTTCCAAACTAATCGTACAGAACAGAAGGCATATTTGTCTTGAAGAACAAGCAGTGGATTTGTCTTTATATAATAGATCAGTAATAATTCAGACTGTGGGCCTGAATTTCGCTAGTTCCCATCAACTCAGTGGCATTGAAGCCTGCACAGTATTTTGCCAGGGGTGCTAACTAAAATTTCAGTTGAGCAAAATAACTGACTAACCACTACTATGTATTCTTACAAAAATGCTAATGTAGTTATTACTATCTTTTGCAGAATTCATAAAGATGCTGAAATTTTTTTCAAGAATATAGATAGCTTGATAAAGAAGCAAGTTAAACAAGGTAATAGAAAAGAAATACCTTCAGAAGACAGATCTTTCAGATGATTTTTATTTCTTTTCACTGTGTTTCTAATCTAGAGGGAAAAACACATGCATAAATATAAAACAGAATTAAACATCAGATAAAAAGAAGCTGCTTTTACAATAATTTGTTATATATGTCAGAGCATTCATACAATTTCTAGCAGATGGAAAAAATGTATGTTGCTACTTCTACAGAAAAATGGTGTATGTTTACCACAGGCAGAGGATATACTAAAGCAATTCTTGACAATGCTGATAATAAGAGAATTTTATACGGTGTCAAAGAATGTTTTAAATGAATCATTGTTCACTTTGCCTATGAAATAATGTTACATACTTTACCTCCAAAACATTATAGGCATTGCCTAGTGAGTAGAGTAAAACATGAAAATTTTTTTGATTAATCCATTAATTCTTTTAAAAGAGAGGGTCAAAATTGTGGCAGAAAGAAGCTAATTCCTCCCAAACTATTTGTCCTCTGTGTTAATAAAAATCTCCACCAAATGACAAATTCTCTCATCTTTTAACATTTAATTGCTGTAAGAATTTGTAAACTTCATTTCTACTCTTCCCATTAAATACCTTAGCACTGCCCTATAACCCCTCTCTTCCTCAAAGAATTCTATGGTCAATGGTTATTTTTAGAAATTGCTGTAAACCACTGTTTTTATTTTATTTTTAGAAATTGCAGTAAACAATTATTTATTAGAACTTTGCAAATCATGTTGCAAAAGCTCTTATACAATGATATGAACTGCTATAATTTGTAGTACCACTGACCCTGTTTTCATAGAGTAGATAATATTTCCAACTGAAGAGTTTTTCTTTTTCTTTTTTTTTTTTTTTTTTTTGAGACAGAGTCTCACTCTGTTGCCCAGGCTGGATTGCAGTGGCACAATCTTGGCTCACTGCAATTTCTGCCTCCTGGGTTCAAATAATTCTCATGACTCAGCCTCTGAGTAGCTGGGACTACAGATGCACATCATCACGCCTAGCTAATTTTTGTATTTTTAGTTGAGGTGGGGTTTCACCATGTTAGCCAGGCTGGTCTGGAACTCCTGGCCTCAAGTGATCAGCCCACCTTAGCCTCCCAAATTGCTCGGATTACAAGCATGAGCCACAGTGCCTGGCCCCAGTCGAAGAGTTCTAAATGAGAAACTTAATATTTTCATTACCTTTTTCTCTGACACCACCACTTCCTCATTATCCTTTTTTCTCTTTGGATTTCTTTTTAACTGTTGAGAGTTTTTCTTGGAAGCACCTGCTTTACCAGACATCTTGATCTAAACACAGTGCTTAAAAAAAAAAAAAAACCTGTAAAGATGAAAAGAATACAAAAAAAGCTAAAGCCTTGCACAATGTTTTGTTTAAAAATCTTCCCTATACAGGTTCTAAATTCTCTTTTTTTAAAAAAAAAATTGTAATGAAAGTTTGGGGATAGGATTGTAAGCTTTTAAACAAACATATTTTAAAACAAATAATTTTGACTCTTGTCAGAGTAAGAATATCTAATTCAATTTCATTCCTAGAAATTAACTTCCATATGCATGGATTTGAGAAAATAATTTAAAAATGTTTTTGCACTTTTTATTTTAAACTCTATCGTATGATAACATCATTTCCATGTTTAAATCCAAGGAAACAGAAATATCAAGTGGTCGCAGATAATATCACTTCAAGGAGTAAAACTTAGGTCTTGTTACTTTAAGTAATAAATTTACCATTACTCAATTTTTGCCAAAAATGGAAGGAGACACTTTTAAGGATTATATTGTCAATCTATTTTGTGGCAATTCATGTGTTAGTCTGACAGTACTAAGAATGTAAACTGCAATCTTATCTGGGCTATGTGCATTTTACTAAGAGTACAGAAATAAATGTACTGATTACACCGCCCTCCCACAAATTACAAAACAGATACGGGATTGGAGATGGGGATGTTGATAAAATTTAGAGTAACTCATTTTCCCTCTTTTATTACCAAATCCATTTCTGATAAGAGGAACAGAGGAATGAGATGCTTGCTTATTCTTGCATTAGACCATAAGAAACAGCTGGAAGTTAGGTACAGTATACAAGGAAATATGTATATGCACATATTAGCTATATATGCCTAAATATATATATATATATGCCCACATAAATATTTATACACATATTAGCCATGGTTAGATATACAGATACATTATTCATCATTCCTTCTCTAAACAGTCAGAATAACCATACTGATACAGTTTAAATATATGTGCAGATTTAGAGAGAGACAACATAGAGGGTACTCTGGATAAATCTATACTCTCAAATTTTAAAATCTTCAAGCTCCCCTCCACCCACTGCCAGTAAGACTGGAAAAAAAAAAAAAAAGTGGGAAAGAAAGATCACAAACTACATTTAGCAACCACATATCAGACCAGTTACAAAAAGCAGTGGAAGTCAAAATATCACCTTACCCTGCTCTTGAACAATGTGATCCTTACCATACACTCATTCTCTATCTTGTGTTCAATTTCTAAAATGCCTAATTCCTTCAACTTGACATCTACACCCTAATACTTCCCCTACTTAAAAAACACATGACAGAATTTCACTTGTAGGTCTCTCCTGGAACGGCTGTTCACCGAATAAAAGAACCCAGGTGAGGGGGCAAGGGATAGCTGAGATTTTAGATTAAAAATGGTACACATGGCCGGGCGCGGTGGCTCACGCTTGTAATCCCAGCACTTTGGAGGCCGAGGCGGGTGGATCACGAGGTCAGGAGTTCAAGACCAGCCTGACCAACACGGTGAAACCCCGTCTCTTAAAAAAAAAAAGTAAATAATATTAAAAAAACCCAAAAAACAACAATAAAAAAAAATGGTACACATTCCTTCTCACGGTTGTTAATAAGAAGTAAGGTCTATTTTTCCTTGTCCTAAATCTTGGCAAACTCTGCAGCTGTTTGAGCAACAGAAAAATAGTAAAAGTGATTCTCTTCTAGTTTATTGGCTTAGACATGAAGAGACTGGCAACTTTGCCTTCCTCTTGCTTGGAAACGCTTGCTCCTTTTTTTCCTTTTTTTTTCTTTGTTTGAGATGGAGTTTTGCACTGTCGCCTGAGCTGGAGCGCAGTGGCAGTCTCGGCTCACTGCAACCTCCACCTCCCAGGTTCAAGAGATTCTCCTGCCTCAGCCTCCCAAGTAGCTGGGATTACAGGATTTTGTGTTCTTGTAGAGATGGAGTTTCACTTTGTTGGCCAGGCCAATGTTGAACTCCTGACCTCAAGTGATTTGCCCGCCTTGGCCTTCCAAAGTGCTGGGATTACAGGCGTGAGCCACCACACCCGGCCAACGCTGACTCTTATAACCCAGCCACCACCATATGAGGAAGGCCAGTATGGAGAGGAACTGAAACACTAGGCAAGTCTTAGCTGAGCTCCCAGCCAACAGCCAGCACCAACTTGCCAGTCTGGTACATGCACCTAAGTCAATATGCTGCAGCCCACACTGCATGGACGAGACATGGGCAGGCCCTGCCTAGTTCCTCCCAATCCCAAATTTTGGAACAAGTTAAGTGAGTAAAAAATTTACCCCAATACCTTTTGTGTCACATTCAAACTCTTTACCATGCCATTTTCAGTCCTTAACAACCTAACTCTGCCTACCTTTTCATACTTATCTCCTACTACTCCATAGTCAAATCTCCCTCTCTAGCTAGATTTGATGATTTCCTAAACACACTTTGGGTAATTCTACCTCCCAAACATATACTATACCTTCTACCTGAGCAGCTCTGTCCTGTCTCTGCCCACCCTCTCAGATCATGAGGCACCTCCTTCTCAAAGTCTTCTTAACTATTCTACCTCATTTCTAAGTCTATAGGCTTTTATGGTCAGTCTCATTTGGCATTTATTTATCATTTGATTCCATTAATCATTCTCTTCTTGATATTCTTTATTAAATAACATGTAATTTAGTGCTACTCCAAATCTCATTCAAACTGTTTGCCATAATCCTTTCAAATGTGGAAACTGAAGGTAATCATTTAAAAACTTTTACAGCAATTTGGCAGAGTGACTTTATGCACATTGAACCTAATTATAAAATAATTAGTCTTGTCTTTGCCACATCATTTTTCTACTAATTAGTATTTTTTTTTAAAAACTAAACCTTTTTAGAACAGTTTTAGATTTACATAAAATTGAGCAAAACAAACAGAAAGTTCTTATATAATCCCTGCCCTCCCCCACGCCCTACAATCTCTACTATCAACATCACACACCAACTATCAACATCACACACCAAAGTGGTGCATTTGCTGTAATTGTTGACACATCGTATTACTCAATACCCATTGTTTACATCAGAGTTCTCTCCTGGCATTACACCAGGAGGGAGTTTGACTAATAATTCATTTTTAATTGCATTTTACACAAGTATCAGTTTTGACTTATTAGAAATAAAAAGCAAAACTGGTCTTTCACCACAGTTTGAGAAGTACTGTTAACACTGACACCTACTTGAGGCACTACCATAGCGCCAAGTTTCTCAACCTCAGCACTATTTACATTTTAAATGGGATCATTCTTTGTTAAAGAGTCTGTGCTGTGTATTGTAGGACGTTTAGCAGCATACGTGGGTCTACCTAGACTGCCAGATGCTAGAATCCCTCCAACCCCTGAGTAGAGCCAACCAAAATTGTTTCCAGACATTGCAAAATGTCCCATGGTCAAATCAACCCAGATTGAGAACACTACCACATGGTTATGAGCAGTTCTGCAATGAAAGTAAATTGTTCCGCCGGCATAGTGGCTCATGCCTGTAATCCCAGCACTTTGGGAGGCCGAGGTGCGCAGATCACAAGGTCAAGAGATCGAAACCATCCTGGCCAACATGGTGAAACCCCATCTCTACTAAAAACATAAAAAAATTAGCCCGGTGTGGTGGTGCGCACATGTAGTCCCAGCCACTCAGGAGCCTGAGGCGGAAGAATCACTTGAACCAGGGAGGCGGAGGTTGCAGTGATCGCACCACTGCACTCCCGCCTGGTGACAGAGGGAGACTTCGCCTCAAAAAAAAAAAAAGAAAGAAAATAAGTAAATTGTCCAAGCTCCAAATCTAGCCCTGATACTTAATTAACTGTATATCTTTAGGCAAGTAAATTAGCAGAGTTTCCCCATTAGTAAAATGATTAATAAAAGCAATAACATTAAAGTCTTTTGTAAAGCAAAAATGATTTAATAAAGAATATATAAGTCACCTAGAACAGTACTGAGACACAGTAAGCATTCAATAAACAAAAACATCGTTTCTATCACTTCTGGGCTACTTGCAGTGCATATAAAAATGAATAGACATTTTGTCCCATTCTTAGATCCAAAGGAAATCATTGCTTAGTGATAGTGCATAGGTAGGGACAAACATGAAAATAATTACCATACGTGCTATATTTATAAATGCTATAAAAGAGACAAGTGAGCGAATGACTATCTTAAACTGGTTTGTGCATTTGGGTGGAAATGTACAGGTATAACTCTTTTTATTGTGTTTCACTTGATTAGGCCTCACAGATATTGACTTTTGTTGTTGTCTTACAAACTAAAGGTTTGTGGCAAGCCTGCATTGAGCAACTATATCGATGTCATTTTTCTAACAGATTGTGCTCACTTCATGTTTGTGTCATATTTTGATAAATATTTCAAACCTTTTCATTATTATATCTATTATGGTGATTAATGTTACTAATGTAATTGTTTTGGGGCACTATAAACCATGCCAATATCAGAGAACTTAATAGGTAAATGTTGTGTGTGTTCTGATTGCTCCACCAACTGCCTGTTCCCTGCCTCTCTCCCTCTCCTTAGGCCTCTCTGTTCCTTGAGACACAACAAAATTGAAATTAAGCCAATTAATAATCCCACAATGGCCTCTAACTGTTCAAGTGAAAGGAAAAATCACATTATCTCTCACTTTAAATTAAAAGCTAGAAATGATTAAGCACAGTGAGGTAAGCACGTCAAAAGCCAAGACAGGCTGAAAGCTGGGCCAGTTAGCCAAGTTGTGAATGTAAAGGAAAAGTTCTTGAAGGAAATTCAAAGTGCTATTCCAGTGAAGACATGAATGATAAGAAAGCAAAACAGCCTTATTACTGACAGGAAGAAAGTCTGAGTGGTCTGGGATTGATGATCAAACTAACCACCACATTTCCTTAAACCAAAGACGAATCCATGGCGAGGTCTTAATTCACTTCAATTCTATGAACACTGAGAGAGGTGAGGAAGTTGCAGCAAAAGAGCTTGAAGATAGCAGAGGTTGGTTCCTGAGGTTTAAGGAAATAAGCCACCTCCATAATATGAAAGTACAAAGTGAAGCAGCAAGTTATCCACTTCTAGGTAAGATAACTGATGAAGGTGGCTACACTAAACAACAGATTTTCAATGAAGACAAACAGCCTTCTATTGGAAGATGCTGTCTAGGACTTGCATAGCTAGAAAGAAGTCACTGCATAGCTTCAAAGCTTCAAAAGCTGTCTTTTGAAGCTGAGTCTTTTGTTAGGGGCTAATGGGGTTGTTGACTTGAAGTCAATGCTCATTGACCATTCCGAAAAATCTTAGGGCCCTTAACTCTTTTAAATCTACTCTGTCTGTGCTCTGGAAATGGGAGAACAAAGCCTGGGTGACAGTATGTTTGTTTACAGGATAGTTTACTGAGGAGTTAAAGCTATTAACTCTAGGTCTTTTTTTAAAAGATCTAAAGCTCATTAAAAAAAGATTTCTTTCAAAATATTACTGCTCACTGACCATGTACTTGGCCACCCAAGAGCTCTGATAGAGATGTACAAGGAGTTTAATGCTATTTCCATGTCTGCTAACACTACATCCATTCTGTAGCACATGAATCAAAGAAAAATTTTGACTTTCAAGTTTTATTACTTAAGAAATACATTTTGTAAAGCTATAGCTGCCCTAGATAGTGATTCCTCTGATGGATCTGGGCAAAATAAATTAAACTTCTGGAAATGATTCACCATCCCAAATGCTAGTAAGAACATTCATGATGCATGGGAGGAGGTCAAAGTGTCAACATCAACAGGAGTTTGGAAAAAGTTGATTCAAACTCTCATGACTTTCAGGGGTTCAAGACTTCAGTGAAGGAAGTGATGGGAGATCTGGTGGAAATAGCAAAATATATAGTGGAGTCTGAAGAGGTACCTGAATTGCTGCAATCTCATGATAAACCGAGTGGATAAGAAGTTGCTTCTTGGCCGGGCGCGGTGGCTCAAGCCTGTAATCCCAGCACTTTGGGAGGCCGAGGCGGGTGGATCACGAGGACAAGAGATTGAGACCATCCTGGTCAACATGGTGAAACCCCGTCTCTACTAAAAATACAAAACATTAGCTGGGCATGGTGGTGCGTGCCTGTAATCCCAGCTACTCAGGAGGCTGAGGCAGGAGAATTGCCTGAACCCAGGAGGCGGAGGTTGCGGTGAGCCGAGATTGCGCCATTGCACTCCAGCCTGGGTAACATGAGTGAAACTCCGTCTCAAAAAAAAAAAAAAAAAAAAAGAAGTTGCTTCTTAAAAATAAGCAAAGTTTTTGAGATAGAATCTACTCCTGGTGAAGATGCTGTAAATATTGTTGAAATATCAACAAATAATTTAGAATATCACATAAACTTAAGTTTTTAAAGCAATGGTAAGGGTTAAGAGGATTTACTCTAATTTTGAAAAAAGTTCTGCAGTGGGTAAAATGCTTTCAAACAGCATCGCATTCTACAGAGAATCTTCAGTGAATCTAAGAGTCAACTAATGTGCAAGCATCCTTCTTTTTTTTTTTTTTGTATTTTTTTTCTTTTGATTTTCTTGTAGATTCATCAGGACATTATTTTCTTATTTTAAGAAACTGCCACAGCAACTCCAGTCTTCAGCAACATCACCCTGATTGGTCAACGGCAATCAACATCAAACAAGATCCTACACCAGCAAAAAGATTAGGACTTGCTGAAGGCTGAGACAGTTGTTAGCATTTTTTCAGCAATAAAATATTTTAAAATTAAAGTATGCACAGTATTTTTTTTCCACATGTTACTGTACACTTAACAAGTTACAATACAGTGTAAATACAAGTGTTATACACTGTTACAAAACAGTGTAAATACAACTGTTGTATGCACCGGGAAAACAAAAAATTCGTGTGACAGGCTTTATTGCAGTATTAACTTTATTGTGGGGGTCTGGAACTGACCCCACAATATCTCGGAAGTATGTCTGTACATTATTCATAGAAAAAAGTATAATTTTAATGACGTTTTGAAATATTTAGCCGAAAAGTAGGAAAATGAAGTATCCAAGAGAAACAGTAAAACTCAGACAGCAGGACAGCTCGGAAGAAACAAACAAACAAATAAACAAACAAAAAACAGCAACAACTGGCGTGTTCAGGGACAGAAAAAGTTCACCGAGGCTTTTAATGTGTATCGGAGTGAAAAGAAATAAGGCTGGTACAGTAGTTTGCCGCCAGACTATATGCTTTAGGAGAGAGGGAGGCATTCTAGGTTGTCTTGTTTTCTTTACCAGCTTGCTGATACTCATGGGACTCAATTAGCTCAATTTAGACCTCTGTGTGGCAACAAGAACGAGTAGGACGCCTGGCAAAACACAGACACTAATGCCCAAGGCTGCACTTGGCTTCACAAGTACCTGCGGGAGAGACTCAGCAGTAAGGATGAGCATGAGAATGATTCAGGCGAAACAGGGAGGAAGTATTTATGGCTTTGCTCCCTCCTCCCTAACAAATATTTCAATCTGAGGATTCTAACCGCAGACCCTTTAGGACATCGGACATTTCCCCGTGAGCAATCCCCCCTCGCTCTCCTCAAATACAAACCGCGGAGTCTGCCACAAACGCGTTGCTTCAAAACTCATCCTCCAACTTTAGACCCACGTAGCCGGTTAAGGATTTCGCAACTCACCATGCAAACTTCTTGCACCCTTCTGGAAGCCGCGCTTGGAGTAATTCGCGCCCAAAATTCATAAACCGAGGAGACCCGGAAGTGGGAGGGAAGAAAGCGGAAACAGGCATCTAACCTTACTCCTAAACGTCATCAAGAACGCGCCCGTCAGAGCGCGATTCGATTGGCTGGAGGGGAGGGCGGTGTCGGTCCACGCCCCAGAGTCATCAGGCTGGCGCTGGCGATTGCGCGTTGTGTGTGGGCTGGGTGAGGGCGGGGAGTCCTGGCTGTGTGGATCTTTGACAGGTGAGGCGGGGGACGCCGAAGTCCAGCCGCCCCCTCCCACAGCGGAGTCCGAAACAGGCCTACCAGTGAGTAGGACGTACACCTTTCAGATCGCTCATTCTTCTGGCGCCTGTCTCTCCTCTACCCCTATACTTTTGTCCTTTCTCTCCCCATCTGTCCTTCTGTCTTCTTTACCTTTCTACGGTGGCGGGATCCCACTCACTGCCTTCTGCTTAGGTTTAGATTTTCACCTTCGAACCAGCCTCTCGTTTTAGGCGAGGTCCTTCGCAATTTGGAGGTACCGCTGCAAAGAAGGTGCTTGTAATACTTCAGAGGCCATGTTGTTACCTTCTCTGGCCACCTAAGCACCCCGAATTGTTCCCGCTGGCAGAGGTCACTTTTTGTACGATTCCAGACGGTTGTGTTTGCTCCATGGCTGCCTCCCTTCTAGGTTGTGGGTTACGTTATTGTCAGGGTTTTTCTAAAAGTTGGCGGGACTAAAAGTGATTTTCTGTGTGTAAACGGGTCAAGGGTGAGAGGCACAACAGGAAAGACAAGGCTAAATTGATATAAAAGCTTTAATTACTAATTCGTTCTCAGTTTTGCCTAGAAAGAAGGTGTTGTTAGGGAAACTCGAAGCCCTGGATAGCGTATGTGTGTAAAGTTTTTAACAACTTGATGATTTTTTCCCCATATAATTTTGTGTTTAATGATTTACTTATGCTAATATCAAATATAATTTTCATGCCCTATGTTTCCATCTCCTAACCCAGCTGATTGAACATTGAACTACCTTTTTGATATACTAATGTGGAATCACATGTCAACAGCCAAAGCTTGAAAGTTACTGGTTCAGAATTTTTTTCTCACTGATTTGTTTTTGAGGTGTGGGAATGAGATTCATCATTGCTCTTTAACACATTTTAGTTGTCAGTAACATATTTGCTTTGCATGTTGCTTCTTTGAATGCGTGAGGCCTCTCTTGATGGTCTTCTGAGAAAATGGAGAGGTCATATTGCCATCCACAGTAGTTGCGTTTTTATCTAAAAATGGTGTGTATTTCCAGCCTTCCACCAATACACATGTGATTTTCAGGAAGTCACTTATAAGGGGCTTTTTCCTATTAGTTGTTCAGATTTAGGAAAGCCAACGTGAAATGGGTGTGATACTTCCTGCCAACAATTCTCAGGTGGCTTTCAAATTACCTTTTACAGGATTACTATTGAAACGGTTTAGTTGTAGCTTCATTATTTTTCTCACCCAATTTTTAAGCTAGTAAATGTAGTGGATGGCTTGTAAAAAGATGGATGACAAGGACCCCATGGATTTAACAGAATAAAAATTGTGCTAATATTAAAAAAAATAGATTTTTTTTTTCTTTTTTTTCAGATGGAGTTTCGCTCTGTCTCTGAGGCTGGAGTGCAGTGGCATGATCTCTGCTCAATGCAACCCCCGCCTCCCGGGTTCCAGCGATTCTTGTACCTCAGCCTGCTGAATAGCTGGGATTACAGGCGTGCCAGTGCGCCTGGCTAATTTTTGTATTTATAGAAGAGATAGGTTTCACCATGTTGGCTAGGCTGGTCTGAAACTCCTGACCTCAAGTGATCCACCCACTTTGGCCTCCCAAAGTGCTGGGTTTACAGGTGTGAGCCACTGCACACAGCCTCTTTTTTGTTATGTTTCCAGTTAGACTTTGTTCCATGAACTTTTCACATAGTTGAACCTGTTGCATTTATAATTATGTGTCTTGAGTCTTTCAGTTACTACTTTTTGAGTTTGTTTCCCTTTTTTGGGGGAAACTACGCATAACACGTTTTTAACTTTTTACTTATACATATTTACGGAAACTGCATAAAACATAACTGTACAATTTGATAAATTTCCACAAACAGAATATATCTATGTAAGTGGCAATCAGATCAAGACCATTACCTAAAAAGTTCCCCCCTTGCTCCTGTTGTGTTCTAGCAACCATAAGCAACCATTCTTCTGACATCAAAGATTAGTTTTGCTAGCTTTCTAAAGATATTTTAATAGCTACATGAAATTCTATCATTTGTATATGCTGTAATTCATTTATTCATATATTATTAGACACTGTTTTCCTAAGTTCTTTCTATTACAAATAAAACTATAGGGAACATCTATTTTATGTCTTATTACAGAAGCTTCCCCAGAAGTAATGTTCTTCAGTGGAATGACACAAACATTTCTGAAGCATTTTATATATATTGACAGTTTACCTTCCAAAGTAGTTCAGATAGTTAATACTCTCACCAGTGGTTTATGTCTCTTGTTTAACAACCCCATATAAGTGTCATTTATTTCATTTAAGCTTTACTAAACTGATAAGAAGTGGTATGGAAAACAGAATTTGAAACTCACTTTACTTGTTGCCTTATCTAGTATAAAAAACACATAGTATAGTGAATATATTAATGTTTGTATCTCAGTATCTTTTTAAACAATAGTCTATATATGTTTAGGCTGTATGACTGACAAGCTTTAGTAATTCAGGTGAACATTTTACTGCTTTTTGGGGTGGGATTTTAATCAAGCAACTTTATTTCTCTGAGCCTCAGTTTCTACAACTGCAAAATGTTGACATTGCACCCAGTCACCTAGTATAAGACTTTATACTAGATATCAGAAATGTACAGTTCTAATGTTGGATCAGTTTATAAATTAGTATAGAAGTAGATTACTGAAGAGGCCATTTAGCTCAACTTATGGGTTCTGGGATGAGTTGTGAGCATATTAGTTAGATGCAAAGATTTTGAAACAGGCTGCATAGGTTCCAATCAATGCCGTCTCCTCTGTGCCTCAGTTTCCTAATCTGTAAAATGGGCTAATAATAGTACCTATCTCTTAGGTGTATTGTAAAGATTAAAATTGCTTCTCTGTGTGATGTCTTTATAGCCTTCTATGTTACTGGCACATAGAAACACTGCAAATTGGAGATAATGCCTTGGCTGAATTAGCCAGAGGAGAACATTTTAGGCAGAAGGAAGAGCAAGAGCAAATTCACAAAACTTTGACATATGCACAAACTGTAGGTAATCCAGTATTTCTAGTGCACAAAATGCATAAAGAGGACAAAGGCAGAGATGAGTCTGAGGGGGAAACAGAGACCAGTTCATGAAGGCCTCGAATGCCTGTTTGTCTTATTCACTACTTTTTTTCTCCATTACCCAATGTAATATCTGTCATAAACTGTTATTTAATAAAAGCATTTTGAATGAAAAAATTAATTAGGGGGCTATAGTATATCTTCCACATGATACAGAGGCTTTGAAAAATTTCGTGGGGAGTGTGACATAGTCATATTTACATTGATGCCATTGTATGGAATGGATTTGTATAAAATGGAGTAGAAAGGGGCGAAGACTGGTCAGTAAGACCAGTTAAGAGGCTACTGAGGAAAAAGATTGTAACTAGAGCACTGATAGTAATTGCTGAGAAGAGGGGCCAAAGTTATAAAATATCAGGTGCAGGAAGCAGAAAAGGGAAGAAATGAAATTGACTAATATATTCTTTTCCTTTTTGGTTTCATTCTAATCTGTAGCTCCTATTTTCTCTCCCTCTTCTAAATGTTTATACACTGTTTCTTTTTCTAGGTCAGCTCTTGCTTCTGTTGGGTGTTTCCATGGTGCACCATGTTAAGAGCTAAGAATCAGCTTTTTTTACTTTCACCTCATTACCTGAAGCAAGTGAAAGAATCATCAGTCTCCAGGCTCATATGGAAGCGACTTCTACACCAGCAACAGCCCCTTCATCCAGAATGGGCTGCCCTTGCTAAAAAGCAGCTGAAAGGCAAAAGCCCAGAACAGCTAATATGGCACACCCCAGAAGGGATTGCTATAAAACCCTTGTATTCCAAGAGAGATACTAAGGACTTACCTGAAGAACTTCCAGGAGTGAAGCCATTCACACGTGGACCATATCCTACCATGTATACCTTTAGGCCCTGGACCATCCGCCAGTATGCTGGCTTCAGCACTGTGGAAGAAAGCAATAAGTTCTATAAGGACAATATTAAGGGTGAGATTTTAATGTAAGACATAATATTTATCATAAGACATTTACCTCCTAGTGTTGGCTTTTTTTTAGGTTAATTTCCGTACAGATGATATTCACTCCATAATTTTGTAGTTAAAGACTACACTCTGAAAAAAAAGTGGGTATTTTTTATCTTCTGTGGTCAAAAAGATAAGTGAGTTCGAATAAGGTGCTAAATTTTTGAAAGAAAACAACACTTATATTCACATTGTTTAAAAAGAATTAGGTGAGGTGAAGTTGCATGAAGAAAAGAAGAGATTAGCTTTGCCTTGGAAAAATGTTTAATTAATATTGTTGGGATAGGGATTGGAGAGAATGATAGGTTAAATGATGCCCAAAGAAAGTGTAAATGTGATAACATGGTACAAACCTATTTCAGTGTATTCTGGCATTCATTCACTGAAAATTAACTTATTTCTTCTTTCTGAGCTGTAATAAAATCATATCGTTTGAATGCTAAACTTGTAGATTTATAAGTTTGTATTGCCCATGGAAGGTCGAACTTATTTATTTTTAGTATAGACTATTTCAGTTATTTAAAAATTGTGTATGATTGTCATAATTCTGTTTCCCAGAATATTTGACTAGCCAAGAATCCTATTGTGACCATATTAGATAAAAGAACAAAAAAGTAAGCAAGCATACAAATGTGAGTTATTTTTACCATATATGAACAGCAGATCTTTTCATGAATTTTAGAAATATTTCAATCAAGTACCAAATCTTCAGATGGAAATGAGATAATTGAGATTTGTGTTTCTTCCATTCTTTCCTGTAGTGAGGTCTAGAACTAAATTTGTGTATTTTGGCACAAGGGAAAAAGCTGATTCCCTTAAAAAGTGAAGTATCATTATTTAAATTTATTTTGACATGTATGAGCATAAAAATAGTTTTTATAAAAGTATACTGTTATGAGATGAATGAACATTTTTAGTACTGTTAAAGTAAATCATTTTACTTTGATTCCAGATTCTTGAATCTTACATTATTTTTCTTTATGTATTTAGCTGGTCAACAGGGATTATCCGTTGCTTTTGATCTGGCGACACATCGTGGCTATGATTCAGACAACCCTCGAGTTCGTGGTGATGTTGGAATGGCCGGAGTTGCTATTGACACTGTGGAAGATACCAAAATTCTATTTGATGGAATTCCTTTAGAAAATATGTCAGTTTCCATGACTATGAATGGAGCAGTTATTCCAGTTCTTGCAAATTTTATAGTAACTGGAGAAGAACAAGGTGTACCTAAAGAGAAACTTACTGGTACCATCCAAAATGATATACTAAAGGAATTTATGGTTCGAAATACATACATTTTTCCTCCAGAACCATCCATGAAAATTATTGCTGACATCTTTGAATATACAGCAAAGGTATACTTTGTGGTTCTTATGTTTTTTCTATAGTTCCTTGAATATAGGAATTTTTACAACATGCTACAACCTAATTTAAAAACTGAGTCTGAGTAATGTAATATGAATTTAGAATGTGTTTTTATTGTTACTTTTTGTTTTTAATGTACTAATTTTATGTTCCGTCATTACTTGTAGGAATCTGGGCAATAGATCTTTACTGTGTTTTCTTTATTCTTAAAATTTAACTCTGATAATTATTAGAATCAGGGATGTCTTCTACTTGCATTTTTAAATTTCTCTCAGAAATTCAGATGCAGTTCTGAAGCAGACACTGGTATCAGACAAATGGGGATTAGAATATCAGCTTTATTTCTGCTAAAAGCTGAATTTGATTATATTACTTATCACTTATATCTACAATCTCAAGGAGGTCCCTAATATTCACCCCTGAATTAGACTCGTCTTTCCCAATAAGAATGATGGGAAAAGTCCTTCCACAGGAACATATTTTCCTCCTTCCTTTTCCTGTGAGCAATTTGTTTATATTTTCCACCGTTGTTCACACTTTGCTTCTTACCAGCAATGTGCTTCTTTTCCTTACCTACATTAAGACCATTATTTCATGGCACAGGGAAAATCTTCATCAACCCTTTTTGTCTCTATCAGCCCTAGTAATTACTATTATCTCCAAACTCTAGCAAACATTGCCTAGCAAGCATTTTACGTTTGGTTAACTCTTGGTAAGGATAGTTTTTCTTGGTTCTGAAGGATATGTGTGATGTATTCTACCTAACATGAAATTTTAGGGGAATAGTGGAAATGTAGTTTTTGTAGTGATTGTGGTGGAAAGAATCTGTGTGGGATATGCTTAGTATTAAATGTCACAGTAAATCAGACTGAAATCTTTGATTTTTAAAGCCATGTATTGTATCCCATTTTGTTTCAACATATAGTACTAAAAATCCATTTTCTTTTTTTTTCCTACTGAGTACTTATTCATGTTTAATGCCTTCATTCAAAGTAGAAAATTAATAACTAGTAAATATTAAATTTATACATCTTCAGCAGATTAACCCAAAGTTTGGGTCTACAACATCTTAAGAGGTCAAAGTCCTTGGTTTGGAATTAAAAATGCCTCATTTAGTTCTCAGGCTAAAGGTTACATTCCTAACCTCAGCTAGCTAATTCCACAATTTAAACTTTTAGAAGAATCGTTAGTACAAATTCTTGTCTACAGAAAAATAAAGTAGGTACAGTCCTGATGACGTTTTATGGACCAACCATTTAAATTGGAAAGGAAATTAAATGTAATAAGTAAGCGTTAAGTATTTTGTTAACATTATAAACTGCCAAGTATATTTGAGTTGAACATCATTTAAAAATAGTATTTGCATTTAGAAAGTGGATTTAGTAGAACCTTTTAATATTTTTACTAATTCACAGTAATAATTTTTTTTTTGTAGCACATGCCAAAATTTAATTCAATTTCAATTAGTGGATATCATATGCAGGAAGCAGGGGCTGATGCCATTCTGGAACTGGCCTATACTTTAGCAGATGGATTGGAATACTCTAGAACTGGACTCCAAGCTGGCCTGACAATTGATGAATTTGCACCAAGGTGAGTAAATTAAACCTAGATATTGTTCCAACATTAAGAAATGCATAGGACCATTTTATATATTGATAACAGGAATTTGTAAATATAAATGTCAGGCTAGATTTAGATTTTCTTATATTTTATCTGAGTGATAATGACAGAAAAAGCCAATACTATTTTTAATATAAAATTAGAATTAAATTCGGCCATACTTCTTTGTAAATATGTTGTCTCCAGCTATTTGGAGAACACAATTAAGTTACACATTTTAACAAATTATGTTAAAATGCAAACAGACTGTTGAAACAATTTTACTTTGATTTTTCTAATGTTTTCATTTTAGAAAGTGGAATTCATCTATTGTTTTTTTTTTCTATTGCACTATTTAATGTAATGTTTTGGGATCCACTGAGCTGTTGAAAACATTTTGTTTCACAACAGTTCCTTAATAATGTTATATGAAAAATATGGAAAAACTTAAATGAAGTTTATGAAATATTTAAATTTGGAAGTCAAAAGTCATTCAGTGGTTCAGTCAGTATAGCATTCACTAGCTAAGCTTTGCTGTGCCAAACACTAGCCAATATGCTGACAATACAACATGTAGAAAACATAGCTTCTGCCTTCAGAAGCTATGTTTCATTGCCTACTGAAATATATTTCATTGCCTACTGAAATGCTCCTTTATACCAGGGATTTGTTTGCTTATTGTGACAGCAGTTCTCAAAGTATGATCTAAGAATACTTGGGCATTGCTAAGACTCTTTCTGGGGTATTTGAGATCAAAACTATTTTTATGCTTATATTAGAGCTTTATTTACCTTTTTCACTTGCATTTTCTCAAGAATTTGTTGTGGTGTTTTTCAGAAGCTACATGGTATGTGATATTGCAACAGATTGCAGAAACAGTTATAGGACTCCAACTATCTTCTCTTAAGCCACACATAAAAGAGATTTGCAAAAATGTAAAAGAATGATGCTTTTATTGTATATATTTTTAAGAGGCAAACTTATTTTTCATAAGAAATGTTACTAATGTTAATATGTTGTGGGTTTATTTTGATTTGATTTGATGATTATTGAGATAGGATATTGCTCTGTTATTCAGGCTGGAGTGCAATGGCATGATTTCTGTTCATTGCAGCCTCAGCCTGCCAGGCTCAAGTCTTCCTCCCACCTCAGGCTCCCAAGTAGCTGTGACTACAGGTGTGTGCCACCATATCTGGCTAATTTTAAAATTTTCTTGTAGAGATGGAGTTTCCCTGTGTTGCCCAGCCGGTTTCAAACTCCTGGGCTCAAGCTATGCTATCCTCCTGAGTTGGCCTCCTAAAGTGCTGGGATTCTAGGCAGTAGCCACTGTGCCCTTCCTTATTGTTCCTTTTAAATGAACTAGTAAATAAAATATTGATAGATACTATACAAATAAAGAAATAAATTCTTGGGAATCTTCAGGAAGTTTTAAGAGTGAAAATGGAAACTGACATCAAAATATTTGAGAACTGCTGTGTTAAGAACTTTTTCCAAAGCCAGGCATGGTGGTTCATCCCTGTAATCCTGGTGCTTTGCGTGACTAAGGCAGGCAGATCACATGAGGCCAGGAATTCAAGACCAGCCTGGCAAACATGACAAAAACCTGGTCTCTACTAAAAATACAAAAATTAGCTGGGCATGGTGGTGTTTGTCTGTAATCCCAACTACTTGGCAGGCTGAAGCACAAGAATTGCTTGAACCTGGGAGGCAGAGGTTGCAGTGACATGACATTGCCTCATTGCACTCCAGCCTGGGCAACAGAGCAAGACTGTGTCTCAAAAACAAACCAAACCAAAACAAAACAAAACCTTCCAAATATGTATCAGGAATGGATTTGCAAGCCTTGTGTCTTTAGAAAGAGACAAGTAACCTAAATGTTTAAATCAGTACAGAATATAAGATAAAGGGGATAGTGGAAGGTACAAATTGAAGAAGTATATGCCTAGACCAAATGCACAATCATTCTTTTACAGAATACTTTCTTGCTATTTAAATAGAGCAAATTTGTTTTTTTATTTCATTTATAGGTGACTGCTTTCTTATATATTGAGTATTCCTAAAATATTTTTTTAAAGAAATTGAATCTTTCTTTAATGAAGGGTACAAGAAGAGATTCTTTCTTAAAGAAAACCAACTGCAAAGTGAATAATTCTTACCTGAAACAAAGTTTCTTCCACATGCATAAAACTGTAATTTTATATTAGATTTAAATTTACGTAAATATACATGCACTGATCTTAATTCAAATTAAGTTGTTTGAATTTAAAATATAGACCTTGATTTTCTAGTGTATGATACAATTAATTTTATTTTCTGTTCCACATTGTTAATTTTAATTAAATTCATGATCTAACATTACTATTTTAGGTTGTCTTTCTTCTGGGGAATTGGGATGAATTTCTATATGGAAATAGCAAAGATGAGAGCTGGTAGAAGACTTTGGGCTCACTTAATAGAGAAAATGTTTCAGCCTAAAAACTCTAAATCTCTTCTTCTAAGAGCACATTGTCAGACATCCGGATGGTCACTTACTGAGCAGGTGTGTATATAATTTAAAATGTAGAATTTTAATAAAGTTATGTGTGTGTGTGTGTGTGTGTGTGTGTGTGTGTGTGTATATATATATATATATATATACACACACATATGTAAATATATACATATTTTTCTGAGCAATGTGGCACAACCAGGAAATAAACTTAAGAAACAATCTGTTAATATTTGAAAATCATAAATATTCTGAAGCATAATGTATACTTATGTTTGTATTCATACATAGTATAAATAAATAAATAAATAAAATTGCCTCTAGTGGTTAACAATATAAAATCACTTATATACTGGTTTCCATGTAGTGCTGAAACACTTTTGTAAAAGTAAACAAGGCAGGGTGCAGTGGCTCACGTGTGTAATCCCAGCACTTTGGGAGGCTGAGGTGGTTGGATCACCTGAGGTCAGGGGTTTGAAACCAGCCTGATCAACATGGCAAAACCCTGTCTCTACTAAAAATACAAAATTAGCCAGGAGTGGTAGTGCCTGCCTGTAATACCAGCTACTTGGAAGGCTGAGACAGGAGAATCACTTGAAACTGGTAGGTGGAGATTGCAGTGAGCTGAGATCTTGCCACTGCACTCCAGCCTGGGCCACAAGAGCAAAACTCAGTCTCAAAATAAATAAATAAATAAAAATAAAACAAAGTAAACAAAATTTAATGATGAGGAGGAAGCAAAAGTCATTAATACTTTCATATAATTTTAAGAGTTATAATTCTTAACATAAAATTTAAAAATATTTTAAAATAATTCAATATACACATACATAGTTTATGTGTTACAGTTATATGTTTAAGCAACATGCAAACAAACTGTTTAAAGTGACTATTTTTACTTGGGTAATTAAATTTGTTCTCTTAAAAATTGTATGGTGAAGGCCTTGTTTTTATACATGTTCTCTTTACATATTATTTTGATATATTTAAAAATAATTTATATGTGCAAAGTTACATTGCTTTTATACATTTAAATGTTGAATAACAACTATTATACTCTATATGAACTATAATTTCAGGTTCTTATAAATGGAGAAATAGAGATTTTTTTTTAGGGTTGGGAGGAACTTTAATAATCAATTTTATTTTAACCTGCTTATTTTTTCAGCTAAGGAAACTGAAATTCAGAAAGACCTAATGACTTGCGCAAATCACAATTAGGCGTACAATAAACTAGAACTCAAATTTCCGATATCTTGTTTCATTGTTCATCTGTTTCATTAACATTTATTCAGTGCCTGTTTTGTACACATCATTGTGGTAGATACTGTGAGGTAGCCAAAATAATTAGGAGAGAGTGAATTATAATTTCAGAGGATTGTAAGAGATAGTGTTTTAGTGCTTAAGAGAAGATTAAGCACTAAACACTGACTCTAACTCTTCTAATACTGGCTTCTAAACTAACTTGTCTACATTTATTTGCTATTTTGAAGCTTAATATGGAAGTTGACATAGCAAGTATGCAGCAGTTGCTGTTTAATCATGTTGCCATTTATAGTTGCAATATCTATCACCTGTTTGTTTGACTTTTTGTTTTTATCAAATATTTTAGGATCCTTACAATAATATCGTCCGTACTACAATAGAAGCAATGGCAGCCGTGTTTGGAGGGACTCAGTCCCTGCACACAAATTCTTTTGATGAAGCTTTGGGTTTGCCAACAGTGAAAAGTGCTCGAATTGCCAGGAACACACAAATCATCATTCAGGAGGAATCTGGGATTCCCAAAGTGGCTGATCCTTGGGGAGGTTCTTATATGATGGAATCTCTCACAAATGATGTTTACGATGCTGCCTTAAAGGTAAGTTTTTCCACTTTGCAACTTTGTTTTCAAGATTTACAGATTTATAAAGATTTACAGATTTTAAAACTTATAAGTTGAGATTTATAGATTTTAAATTTATAAGTCATATCCTTACAGATTTATATCATAGTTTACACAACGTTAGCCAAAAAAGGAAAATTCAGATTTGATTTTATTGTTTTCAAAACTGAATCTATTTAAAAATACATTTGTATTTGTATTAAAGTATTTTATTCAAAGAATTAAAAAGCAGCTCATACAAAAAACAAAAAAGCTTACAAAAAACAGCAGTTTTTGATCTTCCACTTTTTTTCCTCCTGCTTCCTGGGGTAAGATATATACTTTGCTTATTTTTATCTGCATAGTTTGAAATCACATGTATACTGTTTCTTCTAATTGTATCCACTGTAGACATTGTTCATCAGACCGTAGACACTATCTATTGCTTTCCTAGTAGGGTAGTTTAGATTCTGGCTGATTCATACCCCTTCTTTCTTTCTGCCCTTACTGCCAATAGAATTATATCTCAATGTAATCTTTTCTGAAATCTTCTAATGTTCTCATTTGATTGAAATTGTTTTTTTCTCTAGTTCTGCTCACTATTGCTCTTCTTTCATTCTTCTTTGCCATTATACTAGGAAAATATTTTCATTTCTCCTATGTTGAATTCTGAATCCTGAATCCCATGTCTGTCTCTTGGTTATTTGGAAGTACATCTCACAGAAACCTGCTAAAAAGGGTGCATGTGAGATAAATTATTTGAAACTTTGCCTGTTTGAGAATGTCTTTATTCTATTTTTATACTTGATTGGTAGTCTAAATTTGACATTATTTCCATTCAGGAAATTCATAAGCAAGTTTATAAACATTGATCTCTTTTTCATTCTAGTCTTTTATTCTGGTTTTCAATATTTTTGATCAAAAACTTGATGCCATTCTCATTCAGGATCTTTCTTTCTGAGGCATTGGGACCTCTTCTTTATTTTTTGTGTTGATGCATAACTTGGTATATTTTTTTCTATATGGTACTGAACCTTGGATCTTTTTCATCTCATCTTCTTTTTTAATATATATTTTTATAGCTATAGGAAATTTTCTTGTATTATTCTTTGATAATTTTTTTTCTTGCCATTTTTCTGTGGTTTCTTTTTCTAGAACTCCTAGTCATAAGCTACGGACCTCCTTCAATAATATGCTGATGTTCTCATGTTTTCTACAGTATGTCTGTTTGCCTTTTTATTCAGTGTTCTTAAAGATTTGTCAACTTTCTATGTCTCTTAAGTATTTTTACATTCATTTATTATACTTTAAATTCATAGAGCTTATTTTTGTTTTCTAACTTCCCCTTATAATTAATGTCATATTAATTTGTTTCATTAGTATAGAATTCCTTTTTATTCTGAATTCATTGTATTTTCCGAAGTTTTCTTCTGCATCCTGTATTGTTTCTGTTTCCTCTCTTGTGCTTTTTGTTTTTAGTCTTTAGTCAGAGTATAGGCTTTTATTTCAGTAAGAAATTTTACCCTTACTTCTCTCTGTGATTTGGTGTTTGATAGTTCATTGCATATTGAAGTCATTTTCCGTAGACAGTAGTAAATTTTGGTTCTCCTGACAGAATGAGAGAGGGTTGGTTGCAAACTCCCAAACTGTCTTCCTCTTTTTAGCTTCTCATTTTACACTTCTGTAGAATCTAATACAGATTATTCTTTCTTGAACTCATCAGGGAAAAGCAAGTTCACCTTGATCCTTTCTGCTAAGACACACATTCCGCTGTTTTCTGCCTTTGTATATGAAGCTATGATTGAAGGTTTAAATGTTTCCTTATTTCATTAAAGATGAGGTTACATTGTTTCTCTGCAGGTCAAATCGAAAGTAATTGCATTTAAAAAACATTTTTCTTAGAGACTTTATGTAATTATGAAAACTTTATGTAACTAAAAATAAAGATTAGAGAATTGATGTTGTCTTTAATTTTCCCTTAAGACTTGAGAGGTTTTGTGTTTTTCAGAATATAATTGTTAATTTTTCTGTTGTCTTTTCAACTAACTATAAACACACAGATTCTAATTAATGCCTTTGATGTTTAATTCTGTTCTTATGAAACATTAACAGGTAGTTTATAATTTTATTAATATTAGTAATTATAAACGGTTTTAAATTTTATAGTTTATACACATTTTTAATATTCTCTTTTAGTTTTGTTAATGTTTTTCTTTTTAGCTCATTAATGAAATTGAAGAAATGGGTGGAATGGCCAAAGCTGTAGCTGAGGGAATACCTAAACTTCGAATTGAAGAATGTGCTGCCCGAAGACAAGCTAGAATTGATTCTGGTAAGATAGTGAGAAAGTTCATATGTGAAATCCAGCATTTAAAAAGAAATTTATTTCTGTTTGAAGATAACATGTATAATTAATAAAACAAAAATAATAAAAATGGAACTTGGGTAAACTTTTCCCATATACTTATATCTAAATATATCTGTGTTTGTATATTTGCATACATGGATGCACACAGGCAAGCATAGGTACAAAGTGTGTGTGGATGTCTACCCATTGTATATATGTACATGTTTGTGGGTAGATGTCATTAATGTTTTAAAGATGATGCTGTTGAGGATCACAGTGCTGTCTGCTTTGGAATATTCATTCAGTGAATACTTTTTTAGTTTATTTTATATGAGGCACTTTCTATGTCTGGGCATTACAACTGGGAACAGGACAGACATGACCTCTTTGCACACAGATCTTACATTCTAGTAAAAAAGACAAAAACGCACAAGTAAATAAAGAATTATAGATCATAATAAGTGCTATGAAGGAAATATGAAAGAGTATAACCAGGGGTAGGAGGTGTGGAATGTTTTATATAAGAGTAATAATCTGGTAGTTTGAGGTAAAATGTATTTTTTATCATGTAAGGAAGTATCTTTGTAATTTTGATTTACTACTTACAGATTGTAGAAGGGTTATTTATTTTGTTTAAAAGCGATTGGCTGAATTCAAGAAAACATTTGAAAAGCTACTGGGTGTTCTCTACCTTATGGCAACTTCTCTTATTGTTATTTTGAAGTGTTAGAAGATTTATTAGAAATTATGGGAAAGTGTATGTTAATAGTTTGGTAAAATAATGAAAGTCTTTCTTACAGAGACTCTGACATATACCCCTTCTTTCCTCTTACACCCCCTCCCCATATTGGGATTTGCTGATCTATATTGAAATTTCATTAAAAATTAAGAATACTACTTAAAGATATTAAATTTATAAGGAAAATACATCATAACCAGAGCATTACAATTAGGTAATTATTTGTGAATAAAATTTTTCTTTGGGAAATTACCAGGATCTGAAGTAATCGTTGGGGTAAATAAGTACCAGTTGGAAAAAGAAGACGCTGTAGAAGTTCTGGCAATTGATAATACTTCAGTGCGAAACAGGCAGATTGAAAAACTTAAGAAGGTATTAATAGCTTTTTTTGTTTGTTTCTTTAGTATTTTCTGTGTTCTGGGCACTGTTAAGCTTTAAATTGTCCTGCTTAATTTAATCCTTACAACAGCATGAGGTGGGTATTATTTTCCATCATTTCAAATATAAGGGAACTAAAGATAAGGCATTGAGAAACTTGCTCAGGATACATAATTAGGCAACCAGGACTCAGTCTTAGTCTGTTGACACCCAAACCTAGTTTTAAACCATGATATCTACCTCTGTGAAACTTATACGTTGTTATTAAAAACCACACTGCAATAATAATACCTTCCACAATTTGTAGATTAGAACCAAGGCTTAGATGATATATAACTTATTCAAAGTTAAACATAGAATAAAGTTTAGAGTTAGTATTTGAACCCAGGGCTTCTTATTGTAATTTCTTTCATTAGAATGATGGCATCTGATACTACTATGAAATAATTACTTACTTTTTGATTTTTAAAATTCAACTATATTTGGCAGTGCTTTAGTAAGCTACAATTTATAATAAACTTTATTTATTTTGATTGACACTAGAGTACTATATTTTCTTCTTATTTTTAGTTTGTCACTGAGTTGATACAAATATATGAAATACTAAAATAAATAAATCCAATTAATTGTCGCTGTTGTAACCTATATGTTTTTCTTGTATTAAGCTACTTCGGCCTCTTAATCTTTGACATTTGTAATTATTCCTATTTCCAAGGTAGAAAACTTAAAAATTTAATGGTTTTTCTTTGTTCACTTTTCCTGAGATTGTTTAATATATGACTTTTTTTTAGTTCAATCTACAAAAATCGAATAGATATTTGGAAAACACTTCTCCTCTCTCACACTTTAAGTTCGTATTAACTTTATATCTTCATAGCCTGAGGGATTTCATTTATCATACATGATATAAACCTTATTTTGGGCAACAGAGAGAAATTCTATACAATATATGAATAATAGTTAACATTTATTGAGCACTTACTATGTACCAGATACTGTACTAAATGCTTTTCTTGAATTATTATTACTTTTGTGTATTATTTAACAGGTAGTTACTATTTTTATTTCCATTTACAGATGAGGGAACCAATGATTGGAGAGTCTCATTTAGTTGCTTAAGGTTATTAGTATAAGTGAGAAAGCTGGGATTTGAATGCAGGCTTTTTGAGTCTAGTGCCAGTTTAGGGGAAATGGATATTCTGATGTAACTTTTTCCTAGTTTTGAATCTTCTTAGTACCATAACCAAATCAAAGTTCTTCTATTATAAAAATTAACTTTCATAGCTAGAATCAGATATTTTTATAGCAAAATATATTTCTGCTGCAATACTCTGAGCTCTTTTCAGTAATGAACTCGTTTATATTTTCTTATGTTTTCCTTTTAACCACAGTTTTAACAATATTTTACCTGTGGTGGTTTTTGTTTTTTTTTTTTTTTTTTTTTTTTTTTAAAAAAAAAAAAAAAAAAAAAAAACATGAACTACCTCAACAGTAAGTTTATATTAAATTATTTTTCTGTAATCCCCAACCCTAATTAATTTTAGCATGTATTTTCACTCCCTAAATTTTAGTAATATGTTGTTGAGATAATTATAGCAAACTACGTAATCTAAGGATAACTAGTTTTTTGGTAAACCAGAAAAGGTATAATTCTCAGAACTTTGCTCAAATGTCACTTTATCTAAGAAGCTTACAGTAATCCAATATCTACAATAGCACCCTACTTCCCTGTGCCAAATCACTTCTTTATTTACTCTAATATTTACTTTATTTTTCTCTGAAATTGTATTTTGTTTATGTGTTTATTGTTTCTCCAGTAAAAGATAAACGAGCATTTTTTTTGTTTTTTTTTTGTTTTTGTTTTTGTTTTTGAGACGGAGTTTCGCTCTTGTTACCCAGGCTGTAGTGCAATGGCGCGATCTCGGCTCATCGCAACCTCCGCCTCCTGGGTTCAGGCAATTCTCCTGCCTCAGCCTCCTGAGTAGCTGGGATTACAGGCACGTGCCACCATGCCCAGCTAATTTTTTGTAGTTTTAGTAGAGACGGGGTTTCACCATGTTGACCAGGATGGTCTCGATCTCTTGACCTCGTGATCCGCCCGCCTCGGCCTCCCAAAGTGCTGGGATTACAGGCTTGAGCCACCGCGCCCGGCCATAAACGAGCATTTTTATGGAAAATTTGGAGTTGAGTTTTTTTCTTGCCCTAAATATAGTTGTACCTCCATATCTATGGGCTCTATGTCTATGGATTTAACCAATAATGAATTGTAAATATTTTAGAAATAAAGAATGGATGCATCTGTACTGAATATGAGCAGACTTTTTCGTGTTATTTCCTAAACCATACAGTATAACAACCATTTATGTAGTATTTACATTGTATTAGAAATTATAAGTAGATGATATAAAGTATACAAGAAAATGTATATAGGTTATATGCAAATACTACATAATTTTATATAAGGGCCTTGAACATCCCTGAATTTTGATATCTGTAGATAGGGTGGGCAGTAGGTTATGAAACCCATCACCCACAGATACTGAGGGATAACTGTGTAAATTTTGTGTACCACCTTTGCTTATAGATACTATATAATATTAGTGGCATCTTGAACAGTATCATATTTTAGACTCATACAAGTGGTATAATTTGTAAGAAAAAAATTGATTTATGCAACTTCATTTTGACAAATTGTTGACAGAGCAGAGTTAGGAGCTGGGGAAAGGTTTTTTTTGTGTTTTTTTTTTTTTACCATGCTTTTCACTGTATTTCTTTATGTTAGACTCTCTTTCTCTCTTGGGATTATTTTAAAATAAAAGCACAACAATATACATATGTACTATTATCAATATATTGTTATTTATCTAAAGGAAACTTAAAATATAACTAAAATATTCTCAAGTTTCTATTTTTTTCTTGTCACTATTAATCTTTAGTGTTCCTTCAGAATACTTCATATGAAAGACCCACTTGGTTTCAATGTCTTGCTACTTTAGAAAAGCCTAGTAGCATGTGCTGTTTGGGAAGGTCAGCATTATTATTGCCTTGCATGTTTCTGATTTGTTAGGGCTATATCAAATGTAATATTATCTTAGGAAATCCTGAGTAATGAATGAATTGAATGAATGAAATTCCTAAGTTGTATATTATTCTTTTCATTTTTTTCGTCTTATATTTGGAGTTAGGATTATGGAAAAAATTGCCATATGCTATGTATCAGGGTCTAATCTCGCGATCTGTTTTATTCTCTTTTTATGTAAATTGTTCCTTTCCTTGACTTTTTCCATAAGATCAAATCCAGCAGGGATCAAGCTTTGGCTGAACGTTGTCTTGCTGCACTAACTGAATGTGCTGCTAGTGGAGATGGAAATATCCTGGCTCTTGCAGTGGATGCATCTCGTGCAAGGTAAAGATACATAAGGTTGGAGATTTCCAAAGACTGAAAGTTGACCAGTTTAGCTTTTCAGAGTATACTTAAATAAAAGGTTGATCCTATAAACCATTTGAGCCCTAAAGAAAATAATAACCATAATAAATTTAATTCTTATCATTTTAAAATCTCTGTATGTCAAACATTCATATATTTTGAGTGAAATATATTAATAATTGTATATTTTACTGTGAGGAATTTTGAAACTATTAAAATGAATCTATTTCACTGATTTGCAGGCTGAAATGTGTTGGACTCTCAAGTATATCATCAGGTTTATGCCTATTTCCTTGGTATTTTACCAGTTAAAATGGCTCTGGGGTGGGCAGGGGGACATTAATCTGAGAATTGATAGGAAAAACTTGTCATCCCATTGCTTTTGAATTATTTTTAACCATGAAGCAACCAGAAGAGCAACCAACTTCCCCACACCCAATCCCAGTCCTTCTTCCCTTGCTATTAGAGCCATGTGTTCTTTTAGAAGTAGAATACTTCTTGTTACCAGCCTTTTATCTCCTGTTGACATTTTGGTCTACTGCACTTGATTTTCTACTGTAATATCATTGCTCTTACTAAGTTCACTACTGAACTTCTCTTTGTCTGATATTGTGGAAAATTTTTAGTCCATATCTCGAATTCTCTACAGTATTTAACATTACTGACCACTTTTTCCTTCCTGAAACTTTTTGCCTTTGTAACCCTTAACAAGCTCCTTTATCTCCTAACTGTTGTCATCCTGCATTTTAAAAAGGCTGAGTAAAACACGAATCTAATCTCATGTTATGTCTGTTTCTGTGTGACCATACGCATGATATTTGGCAAAGTGAAGTTTTTTGTCTTACTATCTAATAGGATTGTTGTGAGAAGACATGAAATCATTAAAAATAGTTCCTGGAAGAGAATGTGGCACTTAATGTATTAATTGTTATTATTTTTCTATTTGTTGGCATTTAAAAATTATCTTGTTATATATATTAATAGATAAATAAATTCATTATATTATTAAGAACCAGAAGGAATCTGAAATACTACCTTTTTTGCAAGCTAATAAGTTATCCTGTATAGTGGGGTGCTGGTTGGTGATACGCGATCCCTGAGTCACAATCTAATGCCCGTTTGTTACTGCAGTATTAATAGCCATAATATCAGCAGGTTTTGGGCTAGTTCTTCTGGTCCCCAATTGATGTGAATGATGAGAAAGGGTTGCTGCATAATACCTCACGTGCAGTATATTGGGTTACATTCAAGGAGAGGAACCCTGAGCTTAGGGATTCTGAATCTTTTGTAATGGGCAATAAGCGTGGTTCCTCTTTGTTCTAGAGGGAGGCATTATTATATTGGACAGAAAGCAAACCTACCCTTTGCTCTGGAGGTAGCCATTATCCCTGTCTTCTAAGGCAATTCACTATACAGACATCTTTGAAAAAATAGTTCAGAGTAAAGAGCCATCAGTGCTTTGCTTCACAGTAAGTGCAGAAAAACAAGTGACCCATGGAAAAAATTTTCTCAGTATATGGAAATATCATTAAATAGATTACTTTTGCTTTTACCTGGTGACTCTTGCCCTTCTCTCTGACCTCATCTTATACTATTTTCCTCACTATACTGTGTTCCTAATGCCCTTCTATTTTGAGACCACGAAACATATTTTCCTACATCTCAGAGCCTTTGCTTTTAGTACTTTCTTTTTCAAACACTCTTACTGTTTTATATTCCCTTGGGATCCCCCTTTTTATAATTTATATCTTAGTTCAAAAGTCATATCTTCACATCTTCAATAACTTTAAAATAGTTCTTCTAGACACTGCATTCCATCTTTGCCTGGTTTAGTGTTTTTATGGTACTTATTACCTTATGAAATTATCTTACTAATTTATTTGGTTGTTTATCATCTGCTTCCTCTGACTAGATATTAAGGTCTGTAAGAACAAGCACTTTTTCTTTGGTCTCATTTATTACTGTATTGCTATAGTAGATATAGAGTTATAGTAATATCTGGCATATATTAGATACATAGCTAATGTTGGTTGAGTTAGTGAACAAATGGATGGAATATGCTAAAAGATTTACTTCTTATCAAAAATATTTATGGGAGTATTGCTCTTTATCCATTTGTGTTGTTAAGTGGTGAATTATACAGCAACCTTCAGGTACTTGTCTATATATATAATTTTTAAGTCATTCAGTCATTTCTTGGTTGACAAATGTTGAAAAGAGAATTGAGTACATAAAGGCATTCAGAATAAATTTTCCATAAGTATTTTCAGAAGAGACACTTTCATAATACATTAAAAACATTCTTATTTACAATTTTACAGTTTATTGTTTACTTAGGTAGCAATGTCTAATTATATTGAATATTATGGTAAACAAATATCTTTATCACAAAATAATGAAGTTAATGGAACCACCATTTAATGTTTTAGATGTACAGTGGGAGAAATCACAGATGCCCTGAAAAAGGTATTTGGCGAACATAAAGCTAATGACCGAATGGTGAGTGGAGCATATCGCCAGGAATTTGGAGAGAGTAAAGAGATAACATCTGCTATCAAGAGGTAATATGTAAGGTTTCTTAGGCCAGAATTTCATCTTTTCTGTTAATACAATCCTCTTGAATTTACTGGGAGCTTAATTTTCTTACATATAACCGAGAAAATGTTTGAATTTTAAAATTATAAATGGTAAAATAATTATATTATTATTTGTATTATATAGACTGTATAACATATAAAGTATATAATTCATTCATTATATATAATATATAATTAGAAATATATCATACTTGATATATATTATATACCTATACTATCATTATTTTAATACATATATAATATTTAATAATTAACAAATATTAAAAATTGAAACTAATAATATTAGTTTTCATATAATTAATAATATTTTGAACTTTCACCATAGTCCCCTTCAGGAGTTTCTCATGTCAAGCAGATGTTTAACTAAAAATGATAATTGCTTCATATCCTCCAGGTATTTATATTTCAGCCTGCTTACTATGGTAGAGTTTCATATTTTTTGGTTTTGTTTACATTATTCATTGCTTAAATGATTCATGGTGGCTCACGCCTGTAATCCTAGAACTTTGGGAGGCTGAGGTGGGTGGATCACCTGAGGTCAGGAATTCAAGACCAGCCTGGCCATCACGGTGAACCCCATCTTTAAGAAAAAAATGTAAAATAAAATAAAATAAAATAAAAATTATGTTTCCTAATTGAAAGTAATGATTTAGTTGGCATCTATGCATACATTAAAATCAGTGTTTATTGAACTGATAATAACTAACACTTCCACAGCATGACTTGGAAATATAGATTAATGTGATCATATTTCTCAAGTATAAAACGAGCCTTCTGATGACTGGTCTTCCCAATCTCTGTAACAAGCTTCCCATTAAAAACTGAATTTCAATACTTGTACACTAGATAAATATCAAAACAGCCAAGGTGAAAGTCATCAAAATGGAACTTTTTTCTTTTAACAAAGATAAGTGCTTTTTTGTGTTGGAAGTAAATCTGTCAGTGGAGCAAGCAAGCATTTTGATTATACATCATTATAAGAAACCATATTGTTGTTAGCTTGGGAGAGTTCACACTTATGAAGGGTAGATGAGATACGAACAATTCAAAGCAGGTAGTGTGTCACATGTATGTATAAATGAGTATGAAGTCACTTTTTAGTTTAAATCTTTCTGCATGTTGTACTCTGTAGACTGGCTCATGAAGGTGGAAGGTTGTCATTTTTTGTGTTACTTCACTATGATGTTCTCAGTGTTATGTGCTTACAGTCTGTGCCATCTTTGAGACTTTCCCCTGGGGGGAGATGACTTTAATGGAGCTCTCGATGTAAAATAGATATATTAATAAAATATGGGTGGGAACAGGGAGAGCATCCAGAAGAATAGCCAATGGATGCTGGGCTTAATACCTACGTGATGGGGTGATCTATGCAGCTGTTCACCATGGCACACGTTTAACTATGTGACAGACCTGCACATGTACCCCAGAATGTGAAATAAAAATCGGAAATAAAAAAAAAAAAAAAAAGAAAACAACAAAAATTCCCAAAATACAAGTAAACAGATCAGGCATTTTTAAATAAACTTGAAAGAGTTGCTGTGAATGAATTAGTTTTTATATCCTACCTTTGGAAAATTAATATCTAACTACTGATATATTTTTAAATGTTTTTTAGGGTTCATAAATTCATGGAACGTGAAGGTCGCCGACCTCGTCTTCTTGTAGCAAAAATGGGACAAGATGGCCATGACAGAGGAGCAAAAGTTATTGCTACAGGATTTGCTGATCTTGGTTTCGATGTGGACATAGGCCCTCTTTTCCAGGTACTAAAAACTGTTGGGGGGAATTTCAAAGGTATTTGCTAGCCCCCTACATTTATAAAACGTAGTAAAATGATGACAGACCAAGACATTGAGCAAATTAACACATCTCCTGGTAACTGGTATGCAGCCATTGACTTGGCAAATGACTTTTTCTCCATTCCTGCCCATAAGTCCCACCAGACGCAAATTGCCTTCAGCTGGCAAGGCCAGCAATCTATCTTTACTGTCCTACCACAGAGGTATATCAGCTCTCTAGCTTTGTGTCATTATCTTATTCAGAGAGACCTTGATCGCTTATTGCTTCTACAAGATATCACACTGGTCCATGAATTGATGACATTATGCTGATTAAATCAGTGAGCAAGAAGTAGCAAACACACTGGACTTAATGAGACATTTGTGTGCTAGATGATGGGAAATAAATCTGACTAAAATTCAGGAAACTTCTGCCTCAGTAATCTTACTAGGGGTCCGGTGGTGCGGGGCCTGTTGAGATATTTCTTCTAAGGTGAAGGATAAGTTGCTGCATTTGTCCCCTAATAAAATCAAGAAAGGAAGAATGCCTAATGAGCCTATTTGTATTTTTGGAAGCAACACATTCCTCATTTGGGTGTGTTACTCCAGCCCATTTATTGAGTAACCCAGAAGGCTGCCAGTTTTGAGTGGGATCCAGAAGAGAAGAAGGCTCTGCAACAGGTCCAGGCTGCTGTGCAAGCTGCTGTGCTCCTTGGGCCATACGACCCAGCAGCTCCAATGGTGCTTGAGATGTCAGTGGCAGATAGGGATGCTGTTTGGAGCCTTTGGCAGGCCCCCATAGGTGGATCAAAGCAGAGGCCTCTAGGATTCTGGAGCAAAGCCTTGCCATCTTCTGCAGATAACTACTCTCCTTTTGAGACAGCTCTTGGCCTGTTACTGGGCTTTGGTGGAAACTGAACGTTTGACTTTGGGTCTGCAAGTCACCATGTGACCTGAACTGCCTATCATGAACTGGCTGCTTTCTGACCCATCTAACCGTAAAGTGGGTTGTGCACAGCAGCCTTCCATCCTCAAATAGAAGTGGTATATATGTGATCAAACTTGAGCACCTCCTGAAGGCACGAGCAAGTTACATGAGGAAGTGGCTCAAATGTCCATGGTCTCTACTCCTGCTACCCTGCCTTCTCTCTTCCAGCCTTTATACACACACACACACACACACACACACACACACGTGTGTGTGTATATTTGTGTATATATGTGTATATATATATACACACATATATATATATATGTATATACACACACACACACACACACACACACACACATATAAAGGAGAGTTTGCTAAGTGTTAACTCACATGATCACAAGGTCCCACAATAGGTCATCTGCAGGCTAAGGAGCAAGGAGAGCCAGTCCAAGTTCCAAAACTGAAGTATTTTGAGTCCAGTTTTTGAGGGCAGGGAGCATCCACCATGGGAGAAAGATGCAGGCTTGGAGGCTAGGCCAGTCTCTCTTTTCACATTTTTCTGCCTTCTTATAAATAGCTGTGCTGGCAGCTGATTAGATGGTGCCCACCCAGATTAAGGGTGGCTCTGCCTTTTCCTAGCCCACTGACTCAAATGTTAATCTCCTTTGGCAATACTCTCACAGGCACATTCGGGATCAATTCTTTGTATCCTTCAATCAAGTTGACACTCAGTATTAACCATCACACATATAGTCCAGTTCATTATAATAGAAATAAAAATAAAATATAATTAATTTTCAGATCTGTAAAAGTATCAATTCAGAACTAAAACTTTGATTATGCCCCTGGAACTGTGAAGACTACTTTCAAAGATCTTATTGTACTCTTTATTGAGATTGACTAATATTTTGTGGGAAAGGTAGCCCACATGGATTGGTGAAAAGTGTTTTGAAAAGGAAATCAAATATCAATATAAGCTCAATTCATAAGTAAGGTTATTTTTGTTTTTTTTTGTTTGTTTGTATTTTAACTCTCTGCTAATATGTTACTTAGTCACAGAATATTAGACTTAGACAGGAAACTAATTTGCTGGAGATAAATTGCACTGACACTTTCCATAGAATGATAATACAAAAAAACTTTGTTTAAAAAGTACTTTGTAATAATTTTATCTGAAAAGCTTTATCCACTACATATTTATTGATCATCAACCAGATACTAGTCTCTGAGTTGAGTAGGATACAATTTTGTCCTCCAGGGGGTTACAATCTCCTAACAAAGAGAGATTTACTTATTTGTAATTACATCAGAGTATGAAAATTACTATAACTAAGGTATAGACAAGGAGGGCACCTCACTTGTTATAGGGAACTCATAAACTTACATTTGTTGATCCTTGAAACTTTTGTTTGTTTCAGAAGCACAGAGCCATACACTTTCTAGTAAAATCACTCTCTGAAGTGGATTGAGGAACACTACAACTAGATGCAAGGGGGCATTGAAGAAAAGAGAAACAATGAAGACCTTAACTAAAGCAATGTCAGAATATCAAGAGAAACCAAATCTCAGCTAGGAAAATCTAATGGAGGGACTACTTACAGATATGTAGGCAGGATTAGGGAATAGTGAGGCCTCCAGGAATTAAATTTTTAAGAATTTCAAAAGCCAGTTGTTTTTCATGGCATAAAATAGTATCTCATTTGTTTAAGTTCCTTATAGATTCTGGATATTAGACCTTTTAATATTGCTTAAAACCAAAGGCACTAAGTACTAAAAGCTAATCACTCCCTATACCTAATATATTTTATTATTATCTGTGCTCTTTAGGTTATTTCCATGTATTGTATCTATATGGTAGAGATACTTTATAACTGCGTGGCTATTGTGCATCTTTTTTTCTTGGCTATGGTTGGAATATTCACAACATAAAAATCAGCAAACACGAAAAATTAGGGATTGAGTTGTTTTCAGAAAATTTGATGAAAAATGTAAATAATCAGAACAAAGTTCTCTGAGAAAAAAATGTAACAGTGCATATTAAATATAAAATTTTCTGATATATGTAGGCATTACACTGGGAAAAGCCCCAAAATTTGAGGAAACATTCTTCTAGTATTCAAAAAAATATTAGGTTTTGTTGTTTTTTTTTTAACTTTTAAGTTCAGCGGTACATGTTTAGGTTCATTATATAGGTAAATTTGTGTAATTAAGCCTAATACCCATTAGTTATTTTTCCTGATCTTCTCCCTCTTCCTGCTCCTCTACTCACTGATAGGCCCCAGTGTGTATTGTTTCCCTCTTTGTGTCTACGTGTTCTCATCATTTAGCTCCCACTTACAAGTAAGAACATGTAGTATTTGGTTTTCTATTCCTGTGTTTGCTAAGGATGACAGCTTACAGCTTCATACATGTTCCTGTAAAGGACATGATCTCATTCTTTTTCTCTGACTGCATAATATTCCTTGTTTTGTATGTATCACATTTTCTTTATCTAGTCTATCACTGATGAGCATTTCGGTTGATTCCATGTCTTTGCTGTGGTGAATAGTGCTACAATGAACATACATGTGCATGTGTATTTTTTCATTGTTTTGAGATAGAGTCTTGCTCTTTCATCCATGCTGTAGTGCAAGGTTTTCTCCACAACCTTCGTAGCATCTGTTATTTTTTTGACTTTTTAATATTAGCTATTTCCTACCGGTGTGAAATGGTTTCTCACTGGGGTTTTTATTTGCATTTCTCTAACAATCAGTGATTTTGAGCTTTTTTTGTTTATGATTGTTGGCTGCATGTAGTTCTTTTTTGAAAAGTGTTCATGTCTTTTGCCCACTTGAATTTATTTTTGTGTGTAACTTTGTTTAAGCTCCTTACGGTTGGTGGATATTAGACCTTTGTCAGATGTACTGTTTACAAACATTTTCTCCCATTCTGTTTACTCTGTTGATAGTATCCTTTTCAGCACAGATGCTTTTTAGTTTAATTAGATCTCATTTGTCAATTTTTGCTTTTGTTGTAATAGCTTTTGGCATCTTCATCATGAAGTCTTTGCCCATTCCTATGTTCTGAATGGTATTGTCTAGATTATCTTCCAGGATTTTTGTAGTTTTGTGTTTTACATTTAAGTCTTTAATCCATCTTCAGTTAATGTTTGTGTATGGTATAAGGAAGGGGTTCGGTTTCAATCTTCTGCATATGGTCAGCCAGTTATCCCAGCACCATTTACTGAATAGGGAATCCTTTCCCCATTGCTTATTTTTGTCGGATTTGTCAAAGATTGGATAGTTGTAGAAGTGCAACCTTTTTTCTGGGTTCCTTATTTGGTTTCATTGGCCTATGTGTCTGTTTTTTGTGCCAGTATCATGTCGTTTTGGTTACTGTGGCCCTGTAGTATAGTTTGAAGTCAGACAGTGATGACTCCTGCTTTGTTCTTTTTGCTTAGGATTGCCTTAGCTATTTCAGCTCCTTTTTGGTTCCATATGAATTTAAAATAGCTTTCTCTAGTTCTATGAAGAGTCTCAGTGGTAGTTTAATTGGAATAGTATCGAATCTGTAAATTGTTTTGGGCAGTATGGCCATTTTTATGATACTGATTCTTTCTGTTCGTGAGCATGGAATTTTACTTTTATGTGTTGTATCATCTCTAATTTCTTTGAGCAGTGTTTTGTAGTTCTCCTTGAAAGGAGATCTTTCACCTCCCTGTTTAGCTGTATTCCTAGGTATTTTATTCTTTTTGTGTCAGTTATGAATAGGATTGCATTCCAGATTTGGCTCTCAGCTTGACTGTTGGTGTATAGGAATGCTAGTGATTTTTGTACATTGATTTTGTATCCTGAGACTTTGCTTAAGTTATCAGCTTAAGAACCTTTTTGGGCTGAGATTGTTGGGTTTTCTAGATACAGAATTATTTCTCTGTAAAAAAAAAAGAAAAAAAAGTTTGGCTTTCCCCATTTCTATTTGAATATCCTTTATTTTTCTTGCCTGATTGTCCTGGCCAGAACTTCCAATACTATGTTGAATAGGAGTGGTGAGAGAGGTCATCCTTGTCTTATACCAGTTTTCAAGGGGAATACTTCCAGCTTTTCCTCATTTGGTAGGATGTTGGTTTTGGGTTTGTCATTGATGGCTCTCATTCTTTTGAGGAATAGTTCTTCAGTACCTAGTTTATTGAGAATTTTTAACATGAAGTCTTGTTGAATTTTATCAAAAGACTTTTCTGCATTTATTGAGATAATCATGTGGTTTTTGTCTTTAGTTTTGTTTATGTGATAAAGCACATTTGTTGATTTGCGTATGTTGAACCAACATTGGATCCTAGGCATAAAGCCTAGTTGATAGTGGTGGATAAGATCTTTGATGCTTCTGGATTCAATTTGCAAGTATTTTGTTGAGGATTTTTGCCTGCGTGTTCATCAAGGATATTGGCCTGAAGTTTTATTTTTATTGTTGTATATTTACCAGGTTTTCTTATCAGAACGATGTTGGCCTCATAGAATAAATTAGGGAAGAGTCCCTCTTTCAAGTTTTTGGAAGTTTCAGCAGGAATGGTACCAGCTCTTCTTTGTACAGCTGGTAGAATTAAGCTGTGATTTGTCTGGTACTGGACTTTTCTTGGTTGATAGGCTATTTATTACTGACTTAATTTCAGAGGTAGTTATCGGTATGTTCAATGATTTGGCTTCTTCCTGGTACAGGCTTGGGAGGGTGTATATGGCCAGGAATTTATCCATTTCTTCTAGATTTTCCAGTTTATTTGCACAGAGGTATTCATAATATTTCCTGATGATAGTGTATATTTCTGTGGGGCCAGTAGTAATTTCCCCCTTGTCATTTCTGATTGTTTATTTGAATCATCTATCTTTCTTCTTCCTTAGTCTAGCTAGGAATCTATTTTATTATTACCAGCTCTGTATTTGTTGATCTTTTGAATGTTTGTGTGTGTGTGTGTGTGTGTGTGTGTGTGTGTGTGTGTGTTAGTATCTCAGTTCAACTTTGACTTTGATTATTTCTTGTCTTCTGCTAGCTTTGGGATTTGTTTGCCCTTGGTTCTCTACTTCTTTTAGTTGTGATGTTGAGTTAACTTGAGATGTTTCTAAGATGTGAACATTTAGTGCTATGAATTTTCTTTTTAACAATGCCTTAGCTGTGTCCCAGAGATTCTGGTGTGTTGTATCTTTGTTCTCATTAGTTTTGGAGAACGTCTTGATTTCTGCCTTAATTTCAATATTTATTCCAAAGTCATTTAGGAGCAAATTATTCAATTTTCATGTAATCATATGGTTATGAGTGTATTTCTTAGTCTTGATTTCTAATTTGGTTGTGCTGTGGTCCAAGAGATTGTATACTATGATTTTAGTTTTTTTTGCATTTGCTGAGGAATATTTAACTTTCAAGTATATGATCATTTTTAGAGTATATGCCTTGTGACAATGAGAAGAGTGTATATTCTATTTTTTGGGGGTGGAGAGTCCTGTAGATATCTATCAGGTCCATTTGATCCAGTGCCGACTTCAGGTCCTGAATATCTTTATTAATGATTTATCTTGATGATCTGTCTGATACTGTCAGTGCGGTAATCTCCCACTATTATTGTGTAGAAATCTAAGTCCCTTTGAAGGCCTCTAAGAATTTGCTTTATGAATCTGGGTGCTCCTGTGTTGGGTGCATGTATATTTATTATAGTTAGATCTTCTTGTTTTGTCAGAAGCTAGGATTACAACCCATGCTTTTTTTCTGTCTTCCATTTACTTGGTAGAGTTTTGTCCATCCCTTTATTTTGAGCCTATGGTTGTCATTACATGTGAGATAGGTCTCGTGAAGACAGCATACCAATGGGTATCTTTCTCTCAATGGATTCTTTATCCAGCTTGCCACTCTATGTCTTTTATTAGGGGCATTTAGCCCACTTATACTTAAGGTTAGTATTGTCATGTGTGGATTTGATTCCGCCATCATGATGTTAGATGGTTATTTTGTAGACTTATGTGGTTACTTTATAGTAGCACTGGTCTGTGTACCTCAGTGTGTTTTTGTCATGGTTGGTAATCGTCCTTCCTTTCCATATTTAGTGCTTCTTTCAGGAGCTCTCATAAGGCAGGTATGGTAGTAATGAATTCCCTCAGCATTTTCTTGTCTGAAAAGGATCTTATTTCTCCTTCACTGATGAAACTTAGTTTGGCCAGAAATTCTGGGTTGGAATTGGTTTTCTTTGAGAATGGTGAATGTTGGCCCTCAATCTTTTTTGGCTTGTAGGTTTTCCACTGAGAGGTCTCTAGTTAGTCTGATAGGCTTCCCTTTGTAGGTAACCTGACCTTTCTAGGTAATTTTAACATTTGTTGTTTCGTTTCAACCTTGGAGAACCTGATGATTATGTATCTTGGGGACGATTTTCTTATGAAGTGTCTTACTGGGGTTATCTGCATTTCCTGAATTTGAATGTTGGTCTCTCTAGGTAGGTTGGGGAAGTTGTCATAGGTGATATCCTGAAATATGTTTGCCAAGTTGGTTCAATTCTCCCCATCTCTTTCAAGGACACAAATGAGTCATAGATTCAGTTTCTTTACTTAATCCCGTATTTTCAGAGGTTTTTTTCATTCCTTTTTATTATTTTCTCTATTTTTGTCTGCCTGTCTTATTTCAGAAAGCCAGTCTTCAAGCTCTTGAGGTTTTTTCATCTACCTGGTCTACTCTGCTATTAATATTTGTGATTACATTATGAAATTCTTGTAGTGTGTTTTTCAACAATATCAGGTCAGTTACTATTCTGGCTATTTTGTCATTCAGCTCCTGCATTGTTTTATCATGATTTTTAGCTTTCTTGGATTGGGTAGCTCAATGATATTTTTTTCTATCTGTATTCTGAATTGTATTTCTGTCATTTCAGCCATCTTAGCCTGGTTCCAAACTCTTGCCAGAAAGGTGATGCAATCAGTTGGAGGAAAGAAGGAACTCTGACTTTTGAGTTTTCAGGGTTCTTGCACTGATTCTTTGTCATCTTGGTGGGCTTATCTATCTTCAATCTTTAAGATTGCTGGCCTTTACATGTTTTTTTCTTCTTGTATTCCATTTGATGACCTTGAGAGTTTGATTGTGGTATAAGGTAGATTCAGCTGACTGGCTTTGTTTCTGGACATTTTTAGGAGACAAGCACTCAGCTCCCAGCTCCTGAACTGCATGCTTTAACTCTGGGGACTTGTATTGGGCCCCAACTTTGTTCTCTGGCTCCTTGAGTTTGGAATTCACTGCTCTAGGAGGACCCAGGTGTGGCAGCTATGGCAGAGTGCTAGCAGGTACCGAGGTGCCTGCATCCCTGTGAGCGTTCACAGTGGCTCAGGATAGCAGCTGGGAGAGGGTGGGGGACCCTGCTGGAGACTGTGTACATGGTTGTTCTGGAGGTGGTACTGGCTTAGGGGCAGGGTGATGGCAGGTGTAGGTCTGTTTGCCTTCTCTGTTCCCAGAAAGCAGGAGTGATCACTCAAGTCTGGGGAGGATCCACTGTTCTCTGGGCAGTGTTAACACCAGGAAAGAGTTCTGGCAGAGGCAGGGCTTGCTAGCTCTGTGCCCCCCAAGGCTCTGTCTGCAGGGGTGGTTGGTGAGGGGAGAGGGAGCAGACTGCACTTCCATGAGTTGGTAGGGCAAGGAAAGCAAAACCGGCTCATGCAGACACAGGTCGGCAAAACAACATGGGGAATTGCCATGGAACCATGGGATACTGCAGTATGGGGAGAGAGCAGACTACCTGGTGCATAGCTGTAGGAACCTACATGGCTGTAAGTGCATCACTGGTGGTCTCCACTGGTCAGGCATGGTCCACTGGCACAGAAGATATGGCACAGGCCCCCAGGGCACTCAAGACTGCCCTGCAAGCAGTCGTGGCCAGGCTGGGGGCCCCAGAAGAGGTCAGCAGACCAAGGGGTGCTCAGGTCAGACCAGCCCTGTCTGCTGGGCAAAATTAGGTGTAGCAATCAGGTCGACACAGAGATCAGGTCAGACAGTTCCTCTAGGGCTAATGTCTCCTATGGGAGCAAGTAAAACCTAGCTGTCCCTGGCTATGCTCTGCTATAGATTCTTTGCAACAAACCCTCTGAGTTCCACATCGGCTAGCTTGCTGCTTCTGCCACTCTCTAAGCAGTGTTTCCTGCCACCCCAAGTGTCCATGGTGGTTGAGGGGTCTCCTTCTGCTGGGGTTCCAGAGGACTGTGGTGAGAATGGGTTGCTTCTTGCCAGTTTAACTCGGCTGTTCCCCCAGAGCTGTTGTGATCTAAAAATGAGTCCTGGGCCAGGTGCGGTGGCTCATGCCTGTAATTCCAGCATTTTGGGAGGCCGAGAGGGGCGGATCATGAGGTCAAGAGATCGAGACCATCCTGGCCAACATGGTGAAACCCTGTCTCTACTAAAAATACAAAAATT